>NC_092577.1:9269762-9599345 GCF_037975245.1 Apostichopus japonicus
ATGGGATTGATGTGTCTTTAGATCAATGTGATATCATTGTACATCTTTGACAGAGAATAACCAATCGTGAAGCTTGTTGTATAATATACCGATGTAACTTCTCAGTCAAATGATTTAACCTTCAATGCTACTTTTGTCTTTCGACAATGAAACTTATACGTTTCTTTTTATTAACTTCGAAACCATTAAAAAATGATTAGTTTTTTTACTGTTTGCGTTTTTCCATAAAGTAATCTTATCGAAAATTCATCGAATGTGTTGGAGACTCTATGATATCTCTCATAGGTCAACAATTGCATGTTACACTATAACTGATCTGTTATATCGAACTTGTCTTCCTGAAGAGAACAAAATGGAGGACGTTTTGGTATATATCGAACTTCAAGACATTTCCAGTACACATGACGTCATTTACTTAGGCTTCTTTTCCTTATTTAGCTTAAATATTTCCTGTAACAGTTTGTTGTTACAAATAATGACAGTTTATGCTTCATTTACCTTCACTTACAGCTACCAGTTCTAATTTTAATGTTTTAATTGTTTTTATTTGTTTTTGCTGGGGTGGGGGTGCTTTGCGCTTCTTTTTTTTTGGCTATTGCCTTTGTTTATTGTCAATGTTCATTCTGTAATCTATGGATTTTAAAGCCTCCTCTTAAAATGATATGTGGTATGGTTTACGATGACGTGTATATTACGTAATATAATGATCATTAAATAAGATTAATATTTTGTACTTAAACAGTTAATTTAATGATAATGATCGGCTTTCTATTGTACTCTCCTTTATCTTATTACTACGCGAGCTAGACGTTTATAGTCATGTATACTTTAGTTATGAATCATCCCCTAAGTTCCATTACAGCCGATTAAAGACAATCCAGTGACGAGTCTGTTACGTCATTCAATAATAATTTGAACAACGTAATGACAATCTGTACATATTGTGTAATTAAGCTTTAAATCAATACTCTTACTGCTATATATGGTAGGTCTTGTAGTTAACTCATGGCTGAGACCAATAGTAGTTCAACAATTCACTCGAAACATTCGATCAAAGGTTTTAATAATTGCAAATTATTTCAGAATATTTTACACAATGTAAGAATTTCATGAAAATATGTTGTTACCACATCTTTGCAGTTTCTTATGTTTGGCTTTAATTGTCCAAGCTTTAAGACGCTTGCAAGCAAACAAACAGGTCCTTTCATGATATCCCCTCGTTGTGCACACATTATTGTAACCATTTCTGGTGTAATTTTCCACTAGCAAATTGCTAAGAAAGGAAAATTTAAAATTAACTCTAAATCGCCTTTCATGAATAGCAGTTTTAATTTTTATATATTATATCCAATATAACCAATTGTTTATAAATGTTTCCGTAATTTGCGATCTTTCTATTGATCTTCCTTCATTCCCTTTTAGTTCTTTTGTTGTTTTTTGATGTTGTTTTTTGCTTTCTTTTACCGTTTTTACCATTCATGTGATTAAACAAAAGGTAATGAGAGATCTGTTTGTATAATGGACATAGGTATTGTGAAATCATATAGTTGGTTAGCCATACAGTTCGTATTCGATGAGCTGTTTCACGTGATTAACTTAGAAAAGTCAATATTTGCTAATCGTTCCGTCATCCTACTAGAGAGTATTAACACGGACTTTACACTATGTTTTGTTGTTTTCGTTTCAAAACACCTTACATTGTACCTGTCCTACATTACAACATGTCCTCGTTTTGTCATAAAAAACACCAAAAAAAAAACATATTAAGTGTGTTGCAGTCTGGTATCCATTTTGTAACTTAATTGTACCAAATTCATATGTAACTTGTGACTACAAAAACCGTCAGAGATAAGTTTGATTTTACAATTTTTACTCTAAGTTTTTATTGTATGAATTATATGGTGGTTTGAAAGGCCAAGATGTAGACCTACTGTGTCAGTACAGCACGACACCAGAATAAATATTGTATATTGTTTACTTGTTTTAGACTTTCAGGAAGTTTTCGAGTTGTTGCCTTGCAACAAACTTGACAACACATCAAACATATGACTTTGTCGAGTTGATAAGTCACGCTAACCTGTAAAATCTTGAATAAAGAAATGTCAAAACTACGTTAATTTAGACTTGCACTCACATGACACCTTGACAAAGAATATCAAATTGTTTGAATGTCGTGTTATATACTAAAGCAGTAAGTTTATATCTTGTTTGTCCCCTAAGAACCGCCGGGAAATCGCGATATCGAAAATAAAAAAAAATAAAAAAATAGATCAAGGATTCTGTGGTTCGTTTCCTTTCTTCGTCTGCTTACTATAGCACATGTACAAACTTAAAGATGTGATCTAAAATATTTGTCATGACAACCAAATTTTTTTTTCGCAAGCTTGGAGTTATCCTTTAAAGGTTCTGTTAAGTCTATAAGTCTATACACAAACGTCAATGTATCTGTAGCCACGTGTCTTCAATATGGTTACGTGGAGCAGACTCCTGCGATTATTTACTACGTTTTATCCTCGGTAATTGTTTCATGAAGGTATAGATCCCTGATTAGAGGATGCACACCATTTGTATTGTGTGGCCCTATATACATTCATGAACACTCCGGATTGTTTGGCGTTCCATGTAAATGTAAGCACACATGAATATGTGATGTAACAATTGAGATGGTTGTGGTCATCTTCAAACTGTAACCAGATGAATTTGTATATTTGTTAGCTTGATTTGGAGGTTAATTACGACCAGTAAGAAAGTACAATATGTTACAGTTTCGACATTTCAATGTACAATCATTGCAACCTAGCTTATTTTGTAAACATACCCCGTTAAATTGTTTCGAACCACAACCTTTCAAGAAATGATGAGGATAAAAGATTGTTCCCCTCTTGAATTCAAATGACCTATGATAGAGTTTTTGTTTGTAACCTGTTTTGTGGTCTGCGGTAAAAGAGATATATCGTCTCGTTAACAGCATCCCAAGCAAGAGATAGTTTGGCAGATTGATACAAAGTTCAATGATGGGGTAATGATTCTCCATCAATAAACTTTTTGAGTGTTTGAGTGTTTGAATAGTGATAATAATCGGTAATAATAATAAGGTGTAATTATAATAAAGTGTAATAATACTAAGTGTTTAACTACTGATCATAATCATTAAATTAAGAAACAAATAAAACAGAACACACATCAAAGTTACAAAAACGTAAGCTTTTCTCCATTTGTACGATGGGGAATATAGTTGGTTTTGTTCGAGAACATTTGACTGTAATGATTCATCAATTCATGGTGAATGACTTGTTGTTCTGCTCCAGCTGCCAGATGTGCTTCGGGAGCTCCGTTGCGGTTTGGTGTTTTTTTTTTTTTTTTGTGGTTAAATGACATCTTGTAGTTTTCATATCTAAGCTTGAAAAGGGTTCCGTTAGGGGGTCCGTTATATGTAAATCTTGCAGTTGTCGGTGGTTTTCACTTCGGCCTTATATATGATGTTTGATGCCTGGCAGTTTCCATTTAGTGGGCAATTGTCCTTTTGTCGGCAGTTGCAGGCTTCCTTTTGTTACGTTGTGTGAGTGGTTGCTATGCGTTTTTATCATTAACATAAACTTCCCGAAGACATCGAAACTACACAAGATATTCAACAGAAACACCGTGAAAGTCAGTTACAGCTGCTGTATGTTATAGTAGTAATGTAGCCGTCCAACCCAATCGAAGCTGCCGCATTATTCGAGTATTTCATTTAAAACCCAGGAATAAACGTCACAAAGAGAAATTACACCCATGATAAGATTTAGTTTTAGTAGAGCATTCAATAAACAATACAATTATGTATACATTGATCAAAGTGACAATTTTTGGAAAATGTTTGCATTCTGTAAATAGTTTATTGGCGGGTATTTTTATTTTAATTGCATTAATAAGGGCATTCCTCCCGTTTGATTGAACGACGAGGCTTCCTTTTTCGTTTTTTTTTTTTGGTTGACTGGCCTGGAGAGCTTGATCGGCTCTCTTTTTCGCTTCGATCTCATCCGCAAGACAACAGGCCCTCTCCCATCTTATTTTGTACTCTGTTGTATCTTCCTTCACCAGTATGGTCCTAATGAAAATAAGAAATACACATATTCTTGCTATTAATAAGGAGGACAAGAATGCGCATACTCATTGGCAATCATTTCATACATTTCATACCAGAATCATTCAACAGAATTGTGAAGGAATTTGATCAAGTGATACAAATACAGTCAAATGTCCAGTAATGGTTTGCCACGGCCTGAACTGATAATTATTTACTTATAGTTTTAGTTCTCAAGTCAACTCACGTGTACTCGCGCATAGTCTTGTCAAAGGTTGATTTGTAACCAAAGTTTATCTCTTTAGTAGCAAACATATCGTTGACTTCCCAGCTTTCATTCTGTTTGGGATATAAATTGAATAACGTATAATTTTAAGGGATGTCTTTGGGTAGAAGGCTGAGTCCTGATATGTTTTAGTCCAAAAATTCTTATCGTCAGTCCGTTAAATCGTAATAAAAATATCGTATGAGGCCGGAAATTTATATCGTCTCTTAATGGTTTGTGTATAAAACTACATAATCCAGTCACTTTGATCGATGAACCTTAGTCGTTAAGAAGGTCGTTTCTCGAAATTTTCAATGTTCTGTAGAAATACAACATATACTGAGAATAAATATTCTTTCAAAAGTTTTACCTCATTTCCAAATTAATTTTGTGCTTAAAGTTATCTTTTAAGAAATGACTGTCACCCAAGATTGAGCCTGCATGAGCACAAAAAGGAAATAACTTGATTTACTCTCAAACCCTTTCAGTGGCGTAAGAACCAATAGAACTTAAAGTGAGATGAACAAACAGAAAAAAAAAATGTGGTGTCTGTGGTCTTTATAGGCCTAAACAAAAGTTCGATGCTACATTGGCCCATATCGGACTGTGACAATTCCGACTATATGGTTTTGAGGAACAGTTTAATAAAGTTTGAGAGTGGATAAATTAAACCCACAAACTTGAAGATTAGAAATTAGAAGAAACAAACAATCGTATACACGGGCTGCTTAGTTTGCTTATATGTAACTATGTTTGTGTATCTAAATTTAGACCGTGGGCAGTTATGTCACTAAGCTCATCCCACTTGACAAGGTATCGCGGTCTCATTGGTTCCAGGAATGGCCGCTTGGCAAAGTCTTCATCGTACAGGAACGCGGCTGCATGTGACGACAAAATATATACTTTAACTAAGAATGGTCTCTGCAACTTATTATTATAGTGAGGTATACCTGAAGGTTATAACTGATGCAAAACCAACTTCTTCCACCCATTCTTCCACCCCCCCCCCCAAGAAAAAAGGTCGACCTCGAAAAATGAAAAGCAAAAGACAAAAACAAGGAGTGGACATTGAGCTCCGGGGAATCCCCTGAATTACAACCGTTTGAAAATAGTGGCGCCCTACATGAATGCTCTATCTCTGACCGGGCGAAACTTGTATGATTCATATTTGCATTACTCTACACATGGCTATATATACCATACATTAGGCCAATATATAATGCGTTAGGCCTTATCATAACACCGAGTTCAATTCCATCGTTTTAACAAGCCTAAATCTGATTTTCGGAACACCATTGAAGTCAACTAACCAGTAATTAACACTTTGTTGGGACTGTAGTGATATTACGATTAAGTATATTGAAGACAACAAGATCATTAATTCTCCAAAAACGAATGTATTACGCTTCGATTAAAGTTCATATGCCTAAAACTACGTGCCTAACACTATTCACCATGTACATGTCAGAGCCGTATGTAGACATACGGATCATGTACATGCATACCACTGGTCCCTTGTTACTCAACGAAAGTTTCCTTTTACATGGGTGTCTATTTTCGACTGTGCAAATTAAATATTAGCCTATGTTTTCCTCCTAGTATGTTTTTCAAAGGTTAGTACTGCAACCATGTTGGCCTAAAGATAGCACCAGCCATGTATAATTGAAAGGTATATATCCTTAGGAAGATGTACTTACTAGTTTTAATGAACAAAGGAAACACCATATGGAAAGGTGGCGATCATTTGATCCGTGCATTGTCGACCTCGGGCCTTAAGTGTGTGTTTTATACCTTCCAAAACGACCGTATCGCGATCTTTTGAAAAAAATCAATGTACCGATATCATTTACTGATATCGGCTAAAACAAATTACAGTAGTTTAAACATTTCTCTTTCATAATCTTTTAACGAATCATCATTAATCTGAACTTTACTGTATGTCGTTTTCCGATTAAAAAAGTTTAAATTTTTAGTCCAGTCGGATTTATGTGCTTGCATATTCGTTTATTTTACAAGGACGCTAACTTCAAACTACTCGAATTCTCAGACCGTTTGATCAAACTGCATGGCTAAACTTGCGCAACTAACTTCAAATTCTGTTCTTTCATATTTTATAAGCCTATTTCTGATTGGTTAATGTTCACTGTATGTCTTTTTTCCATGGAATGAAAGTTTCCTTTAGAAATTTTTCTTCGAAAACCTCATTATAACGCCTCATTATTTATTCATGAGCTACGTCACGAATCAGCTTGTGTATCAACAACATTCTCACTGATGCTTCGTCCGACAATCGTATTGTGATTTCTGAGGTGAATTTCGAGTTTTGTTAAGTAATATGCAATGAAATAAGATGACGACATTGCAATAAACATAAATTAACAAGTTGAGAATCCTATTTCATAGTTTCCTTTGAAATAGGATGAATATAGTGGTATAAATTACCCACGTAAACGTTTGTAGCGAACGTACCGGCCTATAGTGCTTTATGTATTAATGCATATGGTTTCGTACAGTTAGGTTAACACTCGTATGTACGTAGGCTAAAGCTATCGTTAGGACTATCACTGGTTGTTTGTTTGGATGATACCACTGTAAGTGGGTAACTCTTTATTTTGCTTTTACAACCAATTCATTTGTAACAAATGTTATTTTCTCAAGTTCGATTTAAAGGTGTGCAGACAAATAAATGTATAAACACAACGTCATGTCTCAGTGTTCGTTTACATTCACTGCTATAATTATTTTAGCATCAATTCATTTAGAAACAAATACAGTCCCCTTGCCGGTAATGGAACAGTCCGCCTGTCAATATGCATATTCATACCGGTGACTCATAACATCGGCGGATTTTAGTCTGTGTGGCTTTGTAGAGCAAATGCTCTTTTATAGCCTAAACTTTTCCATATGATTTATTTCAAATATGTTCCTCGCGAACAAGGTCATTTTCTATTAGATTTTGGATAATTGCGTGCGGAGTCTCGTAAAGTAGCTGCCATTGGTCGGCTTACAGGTTATAAACGTGATCATTAGCCATAAAGTCCCACCCAACATACACCTCAGACCCACTGCTCTCGACTACCGATATTACCACTGTATGTGGAGAAATTGTTATGTATTAGGTAACATTTCTTTATGTGTTATACATGTAATACAGGTAATATAACGTCTGAAAAGCGCTTTGAGACATATCGCTGGTGTAAAGCGCCATATAAGAAACAAATATTGTTATTATTATAATAGTATAGTTACCGCCAATTTCTGCTTCTTCGCGTTTCTCATCGTACAGGAAGGTTGCTGCATATGAGGAAAAAAACATAACATGACTAAGAATGGTCTTTAAGCCTATTATCACAGTGAGATAAACGTATAAAATGAGCATGTGTTATTCATGTACAAGACACTATAATAAATATTATAGTAACCAGGAATACCTCCTTCTTCGCGTTTCTCAATGTACAGGAAGGTTGCTGCATGTGAGGGGGGGGGGGGGGGAAACATAACATGACTAAGAATGGTCCATAACCTATTATCATAGTGAGGCAAACGTATATTATTTACATGTTTGATACATGTAAAACACACGTTCATATTATAGTTACCCGGAATATCTGCTTCTTCGCGTTTCTCATCGTACAGGAAGGTTGCTGCATGTGAGGGAAAAAAATAACATGACTAAGAATGGTATTTCAGCCTATTATCACAGTGAGCTAAACGTATAAAATGTGCATGTGTTATTCATGTACAAGACACTATAATAAATATTATAGTTACCAGGAATATCTCCTTCTTCGCGTTTCTCAATGTACAGGAAGGTTGCTGCATGTGAGGGGGAAAAAAAACATAACATGACTAAGAATGGTCCATAACCTATTATCATAGTGAGGCAAACGTATATTTTATTTACATGTTTGATACATGTAAAACACACGTTCATATTATAGTTACCAGGAATATCTGCTTCTTCGCGTTTCTCATCGTACAGGAAGGTTGCTGCATGTGAGGGAAAAAAACATAACGTGACTATGATTGGTCTTTCAGCGTATTATCACAATGAGTGAAACGTATACTATTTACATGTGTTACACATGTACAAGACACAATCATATTATATTTACCAAGAATATCTGCTTCTTCGCGTTTCTCATTGTACAGAAAGGTTGCTGCATGTGAGGCAAAAAACATAACATGACTAAGAATGGTCATTCAGCCTATTATCACAGTGAACTAGACGTATAATAGTTACATGTGTTATATATGTACAAGACACGATCATATTATAGTTACCTTGTATTTTTGCTTTTTCTTGCTTCTCATTGTATCCGTCATGGGGTTTGCTCAGTTCAATGGCAGCAGGCGGTTGTTCTTTAGAGCTAAACATTAATGAAATATACCATTAACACAATTAGAAGTATTGACGTGACAGTGAAATTTGTCATATTGCAGAAAAGGTCGAAAGGGAATTAAATAATATAAATAATTACGACAGGACGTAGCCATTCAAATGTTAACATGTTTAATATCGGTACCGGCAGACTAGTGCAACGTGCGGCGATGGGACATTGAAACAGATCACCGCACCATCACGGGATCCCCGTACTGTCCAAACGACATAAACTAATTTTTAATATTTCCGTTTAACTCATACAGGCCTGAAATATTTACAGAGAGAAGTTTATTAAGATGGGGCAACCAACTAAGCATTTTCAAAATCGTAACTAAGGAGACCTCAGAGTTTCGAGCAGATCTTACATTATAATCAGTTGTTTAACCTCTTATTGCATAAATAATACCATCATACTCACCGACTCCAGTTTGTTAGTCTCGGAATGCTAAAGATAGCATCTTCAACGAGAACATACAGCAAGGGCAAGGCTATGACTAATAGATCGTAAAGCAGTATCATGGTTCTAACTTTCTAGACTTCGAGATGCAGATATACAACCAGACTGCTACATGTGGCACTCTGAAGCGATCATCTTCTTTATGTAGATCTTTGTTTGTGTGCAGAACTTATGGTTTCATCTGTGACGCAATAAAGTCATAATTAGCCTATAGTGGAGTGCACGCGCGCATTTGTTTCATGTGTGTATGTTTTAGTTAACAGGGATATGCTACTGCGTCGAATACCGCGTTGTGATACTATCAATGTTTTTATTCTAAAGGTTGCGCACGAAGATCATGTTTTATCCATGGTTTCCCTTGTAAATACTATGCTTGGAAAGTGCGCGTGATGCGCGATTTTTTTCACGTGTGTATGTATGTTAACAGGGAATACCGCGTTGTGACCTTATCACATTGTATCGTGTTCTTCGCGGTTGCTTACAAAATAATTATTTATTCGTTACATAAATATTGCCTAGCGTTAGATGCATGCGTTCTGCAAAGTTGGCATCCACGCTAGCTTTTGAGCAAACTTCCAGGTCGGTAGCGCCATAAATTAACATAGCCTATTTGCAGTAGTTCTTTACGGTGCGTCTAGTTCCGTACAGGGTGCGCTACAGACGATACATCGCGGAGTAGGTCCTACATTTAAATTGTAAGGGTAATCAATTTGATGAAGGAGGAGGAATCCGGTGGGGGAGGAGGGTTGGGGCAGGCGAAACCATCGCCATCCCCATCGCCTTCTCCATCTTCATTATCATCTATCTATATTATCTCTTTCGAAACAGAATTGAGCTGTTAATAGAAAGTTAGCCGTATTCGTCAAGACGCTAAGAGATGATAAATAACATCTCACGTATCGACATATATACATATTCATCCAGAATGAAAGTAGGTTATCATCATATACGGCAGGCCATATCGATTAGTGATCTTATAAATAATAGTAAATATATGGCTTCCAAAAGGCCTGTGTATATTTGTTCTCGCATGCATATCATGCACTATGTAGCTATGGCATTAGAGAGAAAAGCCACGTTTAGGAACGATATTGTAACTTCTTATATATGTTGTTGCCCATGTATATTGAGAGCCCCAGATAGGACAGGCCTCACGAAAAGGGTAAGGTGGACAAGGAGGGGATGAGGTCATGCATCTCAAGGTCCCTGGTGTGATTTGGAAAATATGAAGGGACACGAAATATAATGAAAGGGACCGAAATTAAAGATGGATTGAGAATAGTGCGTTTTGTATTCATAACACACTTGAGGAAAACTTAAGGGTGTAATTCCAGATCCTGCTGGTGACATGGTTGTCTCAGAGCACTCCGAGTCGGACCAGGTCCTATATTTGTCTTAGATACCCAGATTATAGCACGCTGCCAATCTTTCAGTGCTTAGACGCATTATAGTAATGTATGCTCTCTTACATTGGTATTCATATAAATACTTCAGTTAGGTATAGTGAAACTAAATGTACACGTACCCCTTTAAATGATTCACCTTACATTTAATTACATATATGTTGCTGTTAGATTAACATCGTACATACGCTCATGTGACCACAGCAGTAACGTGCGCGCATTGAAAGACTTGATAACAGAGTCAATTTCTTCAGTTCACCATTGAAATATCGGTCATTGGGTCCTTTTATTTTTATTTTTATTTAATGTCATTTATTTACGATTATTATACATGTATGTGGTACATCGATTAATGCATTAGTTCCGACAACAACATAGGTATGTCATCTGAATGATACAAAGGAATGATCTACATAATGCGAAAATTGAATCTGAAATGAGTACTTCTTCTTCTCTTCTTATACCGATATATAAATATACATATCATAAAAAACACACCTTCAGTGAATACAAAACTCACGCATACACACACGCAAAAATGTACATACACACACATATACATACACACATAACATACATACATACATACATACATACATACATACACACACACACACACACCCATACATGTAAATGCCCTCAATCGGGGACCATATGTTGATACTATGCAAGTGTGGACGTCTTCATATCAAGTTATTGTTTACAGGCTACAAGCGTACTTCCTTGATTGTTAATAAAACATTATGTAAATACCTGATTTGTTTATTTTTGTCATCATTTACGATCAATTATCATTATGTGATTTTCCACATGCAACTGTGGACATAATGAAAATATATTATCCAATCGTGGACACACAATAATGTGTGTACTTTCCACATACCAACTGTGGATGCGAAGGTAATTCTATCCGATTGTGGACACATTAGCGTAGATTTTTCCCAACTCTAACTGGGGACATGTGTGCATAGCATCTGTATATGCCAGGTACTTGCAACACATGACAGCTCAAACCACCACCCTATAATTTCCGAACACAAACATTAGGAATAGTCATTATTTATGATCAAATACCAATATGTGATATTCCACAATTCAACTGTGGACATCATGGGAATAACGGACTATCCAATCATGGACAGGGTATAGTGTGAGTTAACACATGGCAACTGTGGACACAACGGGAAGGCAATCCAATGCTGGAAACACCATAGTAGTTTTCCCAATTCTAACCAGGGACATGTTTGCATATCCTCCATATGCCAGATATTTTTAGCATGTGACAGCTCAAACCACCACCCTACTGTTAAAGGCATATTTTCTGTACATGTAAATAACACAAGTGCCACGTTAACATCATAATTAGTCATCACTGGCGATCAACGTGATTTCCCATATCTCAAGTGACATCATTACAGCGCTGATCCCTATTATATACACATGGTAGCCAGTGACGGATCAAGGATTCGGAAGGGGCGTGTGCCTCACCCTACCCCTTACACCGACAACTCCATTTTTGACGTTTCCATTTTTCCTCTCTCACTCATGATCTATATATATACTATATATTGTCTATCATAACGCGTGTGTGCGTATATACGCCTTAAACAATTGTAGAATTGTGCTATGAAAGCAACTGTGGCTGGTCGCGAACTCGACCGTGTCTTCAGGAAACATGACGCATTTCGGGAAGGGGGCGACCGCCCCCCCCCCTTCAGCATATTTATTTATGATATCGCTATTAATTTCAAAATAGAAAGTGCTTAGATGCAACTTACAAGGCCTGGGAAGTGTAAGGCTGGGAGGCATTTTCGGCCAAAATTTGCTTGTACGCTTCGCGCCAACTTATGGTGGCGCTACGCTTAGATAATTTGCCTACAGGCTTCGCCCCTCCCTTGGCAAATTCGTCGCTACGCGCCTGTCCAACTTTGTACAGCAAACAGCAGATACTACATCATAATTTCAGTGAGCATGAAAATGGCGTTCCAGGATGAAAAGCCTCAAAACTGTCCGACTTGCCTGAAAAAAATAACCAACAATTTTTGCGCCCCCCGCGCGCGTTCAACATGTTAATGTCAATTTCATAAGCAAGCATCTGTTATTACATCGCATGCTATCGTGTACCGTACGGTCCGTGAAAGTTGCGCAGTATACCGCGGGATGCTAATGTAAACAACGAAATGTCTTATGTGGATGGAGAAAAGCATGGAGGTCCAATTATGTCCAAACTCTCTTTTACATTAGTAATGGCGAATTAGGGGCTGCACCCCCCCCCCGCGCCTCCTACGCCTATGTGTGTAGTGCTCGGTTTCGGAAATATCTGTTATTTTTTCATTTCCTTCAGCCAAGTTTTATAATAGTCGTTATAAGAGGTTTTAATATTTGTACACCAATAAATTAACTGTGTCTGAATTTTCGAAAATTTTTGACCAACATTCTTCATCACACTTCCCTCAACTCGTGCAATTTCGACCGGTCTGTTAGGAGTTGAAGGAGGTTTTTCTATATTGGTTGTCTATAGATGAAATTTTGTACAACATTATGAGTATGTTTTGAAGTGAGTTTATTCACGAGAAATGTGAATTTTCAAATTCTGAACAAATAATGGGCGTAAAACCTTGAAAAGCGGGGCTGACGGATATTGTGGGCCGCGACGTAGAATCACCTACAAAAACAATGATTCACAGGACATGGGATGAGGTCACATGATTTGTGACTGGTGGCAATCTTCAAACGGTTATAAGTGGAAAAAAACTATTGGGAAAACTTGGTTCTCAGGCAAAAAGTGTACATCTGGTTGGTCATTTCAAGCCCGAGAAGTGCCATATCCGGTGATCTGGGTGGTATGAAAACAAGAAATTTTCTTGTACGCTGCGCGCCAACCGATGGTGGCGCTCCGCTTAGATAGTAATTCGCGCCCCCCCCCCCGGGTTAGAAAATCCTGGATACGCCCCTGTTACATCGCTTGAAATTATTTGGAAGTTTATATGATTCTTTCCGAAAGAAATGAAGGTCAACTACCAAATGCTTTGCAAATAGAGTTTGCTATTGAGTATGTCGTTACCCTTGTATACAGCCCAGTGTACCTTTCTTTTATACAAAGCTATATTACCGTATCTATCTAGAGAACGCCCGCGGCAACGCTTTAGATTGTTTGTATCGGACAGATCCTCGGGCATGTAAAGTAGCCTACATTGGGCAAGCACATTTGTTGTAGGCAGAAACGGATTCTGAGGCATGTACAGTTTGCACGCGAGAACAAGAGTATTAAAACGACTTGGCCAAGACTAGTATGTCGTTTACTCCCAAATGGAAACGATTAAAATATCGTATAAATTTTGTGGACACGATCTTAGTTAGGTGAAATTAAAGTCATCTGCCATTGGTAGTTTGCCCTAAATTGAGTGGCTGACCCATACTGGGGAAAAAATGACACCACATACTTCCAAGCCACACACCTGGAACAGTGAGACCCTTGTCAATCTCCACGCAAGTTTACGCTGGTCAATTTCTTCATCGGCAATTTGACTGGTCATTTTCATGAGAAAGCAATTGAGATGGAAAGTTTCTTTTTAAACCCTAAGTGGTATATTATAGTATCATAGTTCAGTAAATGGTATTTTTTTTACATATACAAGGACTCTTATCTTTTTAAAAGAAAGAAACATTATAATATAAATTGCGACAGTCAATGAATTTTTATTGATGATTTAGCCGCCGTTTGTAGGTGATCAGTTCTGTTATGGCCACGTAAGAATTTGGCTGTGGAAGGTAAGCACCAAAACTGCTGAAGCAGCATGTGTCCAGACGTTACAAACTGTATAGGAATTGGGTTTATACATAGTCTATGATTTGAATAATGAAGGCGTAACATTCGGGACAATATGTATAGTTTATAGATCATATCGATATAAAGACAAAGTTCCCTGCGTCATGTGGTACCGGCTTGATGTCTCTATTATAAACAATATCTCATTTGAGCCACTGATATATGGATACCTGTGTATGCCTGCCTATTGTATGACTGCCTCTATACGTACTATTGTGTACAGTGAATATATATATAGTAGCGTTAGCTCAGTGTTAGTTAGGAGTGTTAGCTCAGTGGTTAACGCCGATGCCTTCCAATCATAAGGTCCCGGTTCGAGTCACTTCAAGATTAATGTGTGTCGTCCAGTTACAGAGTTGTTGACAATTGACATATTAAAATATGAATCTAAGAGACTGACTTCGGTCAGCTTGCGGATGTGATTAGCCAATGAGGCTTCTTCGCCAGTTCGTTTGCAGGAGGATCTAAAATACATACATACGAACATACATATAGTATCGTAGCCACTGGGAGAATGGGAACACGTGCCTCCTCCCTTCCCCTACCCGCCCCTTGCTTCTCCCTCCCCGTCCACTCACACCCACCCCCCTCTTCTCCTTCCCCTCTTCTCCCTTCCCCTCCCCTAAATGGTGTGGAAAGTTGCTGAGTTTATAACACACGCAAGCATAGTCGTATACATAGGAGTTGACGTGATGTAATTATAGCATCATTTTGTAGTCTGGGGGCCTCGTAATCATATTACGCGCCCGGGAGAAGTACGGGGTCTACAACAAACTTTATGGGATATGTGACCAGTGAAGAGAGGGGGCCCGGCATTGTCATCGGGACCGGACCTGGCATTCGACGCTCCTGCAGTGGAGTGCACAATGGGTGGCGGATCGCACGTGGACAATGGCCCCACCTCGGATCTTCAGTCGGGCGCAATGGCGTAGGGGTATGCATGTGGGTCATGGTCACATCTCAGATCGCCAGTCATTGGGAAATGGTTCACTCCGTGGATAGTTGCAATCATCCTGGTGAGAATTGAACCCTTGATACGGTTGTATCATCACCCTTACTATTATGTTATCATTTATTAGTAAACATTGCGTTGAGTGTTACTTATATGGACCTGCTTTATAGTCTAAACAGGGAGCTGCGTTAGAGTAGCAGCTCCTTGGTCTAAATATGCACAGTGCACAGTTTTATGTCTAAATTTATATTTTCTCTTTCCGGGCAGGATCTCACAAAAGTTCAAGCTCCAACACGTTAAACAGTAGAAAGTATACGATACCCAGCTCCCCATGTGCGCGTAGCCAAGGGAGTGGGGGTTTGAAGGGGCGACCGCCCGTTCCTCCCTTGAGCATTCAAAAAATTGTTATGATATCGCTAGTAATTTCAAAATAGAAAATGCTTAGATGCAACATACTTGGAAGTGCCATTTCCAGCAATTCGGCCAAAAGTTTCTTGTACGCTTCGCGCCAACAAGTGGTGCTACGCTTAGATAGTTTGCTGACAAGCTTCGCCCTCCCTTGGCAAATTCCTCGGTACGCCCCTGCAGCTCCCCTCCCCCACACACCTTTGGTATCTTGTGAACGCCATTGCGCTACTGCACCATATCTGAAGCATATACTGAAGCATATAAAGTTCTTTAATTGAAAAAAAAATTATATTCTCAGTTTCTAACATGACTCAATCATTTGAAAACATCTAACCCTTCATATATAACAGACATTGTTGATGACTTAAACTAAAACTTGTTCTTCCGTTCATTGAAATCCTGTCTTACTGATAACTGACCGGGACGATCAATTTGAACAGAGCAAAATATTATTTGTTTCTAGAACGGGACTCTAATCACAGACCCTTGCAATCCTAATCTTACGTGTTAGAATCCCGCTCTATAGCTCATTATATCTACACTCTCTTTTGTTAAATTGTGTATAATTTCTTTTCTTTTTTATATTTGTTTAATAAACAGTATTTTTACGTTGTTTTCATTTTCGTAAACCAATCTGTGTAGATTTCTTGTCAAGGCATATTCAGAGTTGGCCATCGCCGCTTGTAGTTTGATCTACACAGTTTGCGTACCGTACTTAACAGGCATATTACGCACATATAGGACAACATACATCGGAAACTTACAATGGTTTCGCATTAATAGACGTAACTGACAGCAATGCATATACGTACAGAAGGTACATTTGAACGGCTGATATGACAGAATAAACACAGCAAGGCATAAATATCAGATATGCATTGTATTATCAAATAAAGTCTTTGATTGTGTAAATAATAAAACATGAACTTTGAAACCAGATAATCTATAGACTGATTCCTACCGATATCTAGTTAGCATCCAGGTTCGTATATTAGAACGTCACATGACCTACACGACGCCATCTTGTCAATTGGATATTCTTCATTCATGTTTCCATATGTTCTTCTTTCGTGATTTTCATCTGTTATTAAAGGATTGAAGGATTCTAGACTTAAATTTTACTCTGGATTATAAACCCACAAAGCGATGATCGTACTGGTAAGTAACGTACAGGAGACAGTAATGGTGTGAAGCTATATATGTACTGATATACTAAACACGTCATTAATAACATAGGCTATGTTAAATTTATGACAACATATTACTATATAAACATGGCGTCTTCAAGGCAATTTCAATGTATAAGAATTATAATCCATGTCTGTATAATCAGATTTCAATGTCGATTTAAATATTCCATACATTTGAAGGGAAGAATTTTAAGATCATGTTAGTCAACCTCTTATTATGTAAATCCTGGTTATTTAATAGTCCATTCATGCCACTACGACATATCTCTTCCAGTCAGAACATGTGCTATCCTTCACTTTATTGCTGTCAGATCAGATTATAAATATACTAACAGTGAGTCCTGTCGAAACTTACATTTAGAATTGTAATACTTTCATAACAGGCCTTGCGCCTTTAGGCTTAGGTCCAACTTAAATGGATGAATCGGGATGGAAATCATTTAATAGATTCCTCAAGGTATAGGCTTATTTTCAGCGTGCAATGATATGCATATGAGAGCGTCTTACTTTCTCTCTGTATGGAACATGGAGTAAAGCATGTGGGAAGATAATGGACCAGTTAATCAGTTTTACTAATATAAATCTAGTGGGAAGTTCATGGAACATAGTATAAGTTAGGCATATATGTAGGAAGTAAAGAGAACATTGAATAAGTTAAAATAGGCTTACCCGGTGGGAATGTGGTTCTTGTCTCTAAAAACCAAGATGGAACATAACAGTATTCTTAAACTCTACAAAACTTCCTGATAACTAGGAAGAATATTGAAACAATATAATAAGCGTTTTAAGTTTAAGATTTTAACTGATGTTAAAGATTTTTTGTTTTGTATGATAGCAATCACGTGACTAATATTTTTGCTTATCAGGGTGACCAGAACGATGCATGGTAAATGTTATATTACTAACATTATTAGAAAAATGTAAATCATGTAAGATTCTAAATATAAAGAAACCGTTGAAACTATTTTCCTCTGCACGAGTCTCAATCGTGCCGCTTAAAGCAACAGTTAGGCTAACAATGTAAACGTGGTAGGCTAATTCTATACACAAGAAAGTGTATTGATAACAAAGTGTCATCTTTCTCACTAATTGCATCAAATAAATGTTACTGAGGGAATAATTACTAAATTTGATTTGATCCTCAACGGTAATATTTCGTCACGTGCGCGCTTTGTATTGCTGCATTACACACATTTAAGACCAAATTATCTGATGTCACTATCGATTAGCATAATCAAATAATAAAACTTAACTTAAACAGATTTTTTAACATGCAAATGACTAACCGTTGTAACTACGATAATGAGAGAGCCTCGCAATAATTGTGAAGCCCGCCATCTAAACTGACGACCTGTAGGTGACTTTCGTAAAGGATATCACGAATATTGACAACAAAACAGAAAGTTGAATTTATCAGCGCGGGTTAATATTAGATTACTTCAAAGGTCGATGTTTTGTGTGAACGATAAACAGTTAATCAGAGATAATAAGGATAGATTCGCTTTGTTGTAATCTCTGTCGAGCCAGAGACCTGTTGGTAAAATGACTGGTCCTGTTGACTTAGAGAATTATACATTGATTTATAAAAATTTTGTTAGTTTTAACCATGCATTTTGTATCAATATAGATTCGTCAGATCATCTCTTTGAAAGATACTCATGGATAATATCACTCAACGGAAAAGAAAAGTGAAGACCCAAGTTTATCCAGCCAACCAATCACGAAAGTTGTTGCGACGTCATAATCGATGGAGCGCCTTACAGTGCAAGGTTTGTTGTAATTACATAGTTTTGTAATAGTAACTTAAGCATAAAAAAGCTTATGTTTAAAATAAAGATTGTTAAGGATTTAAGCCTCAGCATTGTATTTACTTTAACAGTGTATGATCGAGAGTTCAACGTGATTTTGTTTATATTGTTTTGATTGTTTTGTTTCTTCCTTATTAATTTGACCTAACCGATTGGAATTGTTACATGAAGATATGAACGCATATAAGGCGATACAAAATTTCATATTAATCCGATTTTACTGGTATACTTTTGTCGTTCACAGCGACTTCAAACAGATCGCACGCCGTTATAATTGTTTCCGGTTTATATATAAGCACTGAAACACACCCCATGCAAATGAGGAGGGGAGAGAGGTGGTCGGGGCGTTTTAACTAGTTGGTTTGTACAAAGGGTACCACTTAGCCTTTGCATATGTTTTTTTTTTCTTTATTTCCTGAACAAACCTGTTGATGTAAAAGAACCTGCTATGTAATATATCCAGGTATTCATATGAAATATAGTTTGATTTTCTTCGATGATATGTTGTTTTTATTTTCTTTAATTTGCATTTCTCAGACCGTATGGAGCAATTCAAAGCAGAGCTGAAAACGGAATATGAATATTCATATCGGTCCATTCGACCAATCCCTTTCTTAGAGAAACAATACCCAGTCCAACGTTTGTTTCCCGAGGGAGGAGTTGAATATCTCTCTAAAGATCAGACTAAACATCAACATCGCTGGCAGAAACTAGATTCTTACAAAGACATTTTTAACAAAAATGTAATGGAAGATAACCGATGGATTATTGAAGGTGAACCAGGGTCCGGTAAATCATTCCTAACCTTACAACTCACGTATGAGTGGTGTAATCATGACGTGGAATCTTGTCTGCGTGACGTAGACATATTGATTGTAGTTAAGATGAGACAATTATCAGGTGTGTCGTCTATTTATGATGCTATTAAATGTTTCATTTTATCCAAAGACTCTAAATATTCTATTGATGATATTAGAGAAATACTTAGTGAAGCACAAACCTCTTTAGTGATTGTGCTAGATGGGATTGACGAGTACCCTCACCACAGCCAATCAAATCACTTCATGAATATCATCAAGAAAATAATCTTACCAAAATGTAAACTTATCGTTACAACACGATCAGGTAAAATACCTCACGAATGTGTTAATTGGACTAACCGTGTAAGATTAATGGGATTTAGTACTGAAACACAGGAAAGGTACGTACGTGAAGTATTAACATCAGGTAATGATGATGAAACACTTAATGTTATCAAGGAATGGCTTCCAAGTACTTCAATCCTCTATGAATTCTATCAGATCCCTCTAATATTTGTTACGTATGCTCACCTCTCTCATGAGGCTGGAAGTGAACTGTTGCATTGTACCTCCATAACCAGTTTCTTCAGTCACGTGATCAGCTCTCTTCATAGTCATTTTGATAATAAGATGGAATGTGCTAATATGGACAGCCGATTTGTAACAATTGAGAAACACAACCAGGAGCTTTATAGACTTTCGTTTCAGGGCCTTCAGTTACAATCAGAAAGTCCTCAGTGGGAAAAAGAATTACTTACCAAAGAGATTGGAGAATCTTTCATTGAAACTTTCGTATGCATTGGGATATTACGAGAGGAGGAAAGAATATCAAACCAAACTGAAGAAACTCTATCAAATTCTGAAGTCATTAAAATTATCAAATTTTATCACAACCTTTACTGTGATTGGTACGCTGCTCATTATTTGGCTGCCGTCATCGCTAAGGTTGATGATCCCGATAATAAGTCTGATGGAGACGAAGAACTCGAAATACTAGAGGACTTGGATCCTTTTACCTTCCAGTACCTTTACCGATTTGCGTGTGGCTTAAATCATGCATGTGCAAAACACATATTAGATTATCTGAGCCATGTAGAATGTGGAGATGTCTTTGTGATGTTGTGTTTACTTGAACAACGTGGAAAGGTAGATGGCATTAAAGACAATCTGAGGGAAATCTGTTCCAGAACATTGCAGATGAGGAATCAAGATACTAGGGTGATGCAGAGATCTGTTTTACAACTGATAAACATCGCTGCTAGAGAAAAGGTATATTATAGAATAAATTCACCATTCTGAAGAACTGGTTACAAGGCGAGCGCAATGTGTCATAAGGCACACCACTGTATGTATGGTGTGCACATGTTGTGAACGCTATGTAAATGCTTGAAAAAAATCTATCTTTTATAAAAGAAAATATATGAAACGTTAACAAGTAAGGAAACCAACAAACACACTGGTTTTAATATTCAACATTTTTCGCCAATCTCCTATAGTCATGAGGATTAAATGCATCGTTAATATATAACCAGAAGAATGAACACTACAGTAACTGTTCATATAGAGACATGATACTGCTGTAACATACACGAACATTTATTATGTGCACATGAACGACTCAAATCTATCAATTCTGATCATGTGATTTCACAGAACGAATTATAATTTCGAAAACACTACGTTGTTAAAGATCAGATGATGTAAATTGCTCGACAATTATAAAGGAACTTAGACAATAAAAAACTGCGATTATCGTGCCTCATATCAGATATAAATATTTAGTAAAATAAACTGTTGATTGATGATTATTCATATTAGTCAATAAAAATACTATTAAAAAACGTTCTACTTATTCTTTCATTGCAGATACCAGTTTCAAGTTTATATCTCTTTGAGTCTTTCCAGTCAGTAGATGTCGTAACCAGTCATATTGTTCTTAAATCTCAACTTCGTATTCCAATACTAGAGAACGTTGAGCAACTTTGGTTTGAGCAAAACGGACACGAAATGACAGAAATTGAGTTGGATGGAATACTCAGCTTTATAGCAAAGTGTAAAAAACTGAAAACAGTAAGGTAAATAATGCATCTTGAAGATCTTATTCATAACAAGTACAGTGTGTCTGTCGCGGTCTGGCGAAGGGAACTCTATTGGAGTGTTTCTCTTGAAGCTAAATAAAGACTGAGAGGACCAGTGTAACATGGAGTAGTAGGTAAAGAAATGCCATAGATAAATTTATATAGTCCGGTGTAAAATGGAGGAGTAGATAAACATATGCCGTAGATAAATTTATCTTATTTCAAGTGGTTCTTCGAGTAAGCTTTCTTAGTTCATCATTAATAAAAGCACCTGTGGAAGTGAGTGTACACCGCAGTCATGTTTACCAGTATAGATAACTTTGTATCCAAAATCATTTTGATCAAGAATGACACTGTATGACTCCTGTCTGTTGGTGTGAAAAAAAATGGTTTCAAAAGAATGTGCAATGCCAGATTGCGATTCATTGACGTAGTTATGTCAAAGTTGCTGATTACAACACTTATTGACTTCGGTGCATTTGTAAAGTATACGAATGCTACCACTTCCCTATATGCGCTCTTCTCTCGTTAGTGGTAGTCCGGTAGGTCATACCCTAGTCCTCTAAAAGATTCTCATACTCCTTTTGAGAGGTAAGTTACCGCCAGGATCATTAGGCGAAGGAGCCGGGGATAGGGGACTGCAGCCCACCCCATCCCTACCAAAAAACAAAAACAAAAACAAGACGACACTTTACTGAAATTCAGACAATATGCTGATATTGTTTCAAGCACTGCCAACAAACAAAACTAGACTGCAATAATGTTTTTGATGAGAATCATTGTTTCCGTAAACGTTCGTACAAACCTGTACTGAAGACCCTGGATTCGATGGCAGCATTTGTTGGTAATCTCAAGTTTAAAAAACAACAATTTAAATCGCAGGAAATTCAAAGTTAAATCATTGTTATATTTTCGATGTGTTTTCTCCACAGATTTAACTATTCTTTGTTACCAGTCGGATTTCATCGTCGTGCACTTTTGACGTCATTAACTGAAAAAAATGTTGAAGGTAATTGCTAAAATCATGAAAATAATACTTTATCTGAATATAACTTTTATAATAACAACAGACTTAGCGTTAAAATACTTGTTACATTGACACTGGTAACATACGTGTAGTTTTTCAACTGTAATGTATTCTTTGCATTAACAATGACTAGCACCCATCTAATTATTAAACACCCTTTAAGATATCTACAAGGAATTAAATACGTAAACATAATTGATTAGTGTATATATGTGCCAATGGTTGTGGTACCTAGTGATCGAGGTTTAGTAAATCATGACAAGTAGGTGTGATGTCATTGTGCTTTGTATGTCGTTAGATACTTGGTATGACGTCACCTGTAATTGTAAGACTAAAGTTTTGTGCCTAAGATCTAAAGGATGGTCCTTAGAAAAATAAGTTATTCTACTAAATTTAAGACATTTCCATCTCTTTTCAGTGTTATGGTATCCATCAGAAGTTTGGTATCGTTTGAATCTCAACTCTGGTACTTGGCAGGTATGGATCAATTTACATAATAACAAAATATAAATAATGTGACTTACTTTATGATTCATGAATTATTTTCATCGTTTTATAAAAGAACTTTACCTCATTTTTTCTACTATGTCAAATTTCTGACAGAAATTCCCTGGTGGATTTCTTTCCGAATCATATTGCGTTAATTTTTAGAGATTTTAAGCAATTACTTTAGGTTGAAATCAACGCACCAATGTAAATGAAAAATATTAGTTAGTGCTGAAATGTAATCGCATGAAGATAGAATTACCTTTAAGCCACGCTGTCGTGATCTGAGTGTTAAATTTGTTTTAATTTCCCAGCACAAAATCGACAACACTGATCTCACTGAAGAAGACTACATTAAAGTGGTAAGTTCAGTTTACAAGACTAAGATTAATGGTTTTGTGACTTTGCCGTTGCCTTGATTTGATGTTAAGATTAATTATAGTTTTAATCAATATTCATTACTATGTATTAGTTACCCAGAAAATAGTTCGATACTTTGTCAGGTCTCCTTTATCATATTCCTTACCTATTCACTAACCCTGTCACTGACCCCAGCACTTACATATTCACTATCCCTGTCACTGACCCCATCACTTACTTATTCACTAACCCTGTCACTGACTTTATTCACTAACCCTGTCACTAACCCCATCACTTACCTATTCACTAACCCTGTCACTGACCACATCACTTGCATATTCACTTACCCTGTCACTTACCCCATCACTTACCTATTCACTAACCCTGTCACTGGCCCCATCACTTACATATTCACTAACCCTGTTATTAACCCCATCACTTACCTATTCACTAACCCTGTCACTGACCCTATCACTAACCTATTCACTAACCCTGTCACTGACCACATCACTTGCATATTCACTTACCCTGTCACTGACCCCATCACTTACATATTCACTAACCCTGTCACTGGCCCCATCACTTACCTAGTCACTAACCCTGTCATTGACCCTATCACTTACCTATCAACTAAATCTATCAGTGACCACATCACTCACCTATTCACTAACACTGTCACTGACCCAATCACCTACATATTCACTAACCATGTCAGTGACCCCATCACTTACATATTCACTAACCCTGTCACTACACCCATCACATACATATTCACTAACCCTGTCACTGACCCCATCACTAACATATTCACTAACCCTTTCACTGAACCCATCACTTACCTATTCACATACCCTGTCACTGAACCCATCACATACATATTCACTAACCCTGTCACTGACCCCATCACTTACATTTTTACTAACCCTGTCACTGACCCCATCACTAACATATTCACTAACTGTCACTGAACCCATCACATGCATATTCACTAACCCTGTCACTGACCCCATCACTTACATTTTCACTAGCCCTGTCACTGAACCAATCACATAAATATTCACTAACCCTGTCACTGAACCCATCACATACATATTCACTAACCCTGTCACTGACCCCATCACTAATATATTGACTAACCATGTTACTTACCCCATCACTTACATATTCAATAACCATATCACTGACCCCATCACTAACATATTCACTGACCCTGTCACTGAACCCATCACATACATATTCACTAACCCTGTCACTGACCCCATCACTTACATATTCACTAACAATGTAACTGAACCCATCACATACATATTCACTAACCCTTTCACTGACCCCATCACTTACATATTCACTAACCCTGTGACTGGACCCATCACATACATACTCACTAACCCTGTCAATGAACCCATCACATATATATTCACTAACCCTGTCACTGACCCCATCACTAACATATTCACTAACCATGTCACTGACCCCATAACTTACATATTGACTTGCCCTGTTACTGACCCCATCACTGACATATTCACTAACCCTGTCACTGACCCCATCACTTACATATTCACTAACCCTGTCACTGACCCCATCACTTACATATTCACTAACCATGTTACTGGCCTCATCACTTACATATTCACTAACCATGTCACTGAACCCATCACATACATATTCACCAACCCTGTCACTGACCCCATCACTTACATATTCACTAACCCTGTCACTGAACCCATCACATACATATTCACTTACCCTGTCACTGAACCCACCACATACAATTTCACTTACCCTGTCACTGACCCCATCACTTACATATTCACTGACCCTGTCACTGAACCCATCACATACATATTCACTAACCCTGTCACTAAACCCATCACTTACATATTCACTAACCCTGTCACTGAACCTATCACTAACATATTCACTAACCCTGTCACTGACCCCATCACTTACATATTCACTAACCCTGTCACTGAACCCATCACATACAAACTCACTAACCCTGTCACTGACCCCATAACTTACATATTGACTTGCCCTGTTACTGACCCCATCACTGACATATTCACTAACCCTGTCACTGACCCCATAACTTACATATTCACTAACCATGTTACTGGCCTCATCACTTACATATTCACTAACCATGTCACTGAACCCATCACATACATATTCACCAACCCTGTCACTGGCCCCATCACTTACATATTCACTAACCCTGTCACTGAACCCATCACATACATATTCACTTACCCTGTCACTGACCCCATCACTTACATATTCACTAACCCAGTCACTGAACCCATCACATACATACTCACTAACCCTGTCACTGACCCCATAACTTACATATTGACTTGCCCTGTTACTGACCCCATCACTGACATATTCACTAACCCTGTCACTGACCCCATAACTTACATATTCACTAACCCTGTCACTGACCCCATCACTTACATATTCACTAACCATGTTACTGGCCTCATCACTTACATATTCACTAACCATGTCACTGAACCCATCACATACATATTCACCAACCCTGTCACTGACCCCATCACTTACATATTCACTAACCCTGTCACTGAACCCATCACATACATATTCACTTACCCTGTCACTGAACCCATCACATACATATTCACTTACCCTGTCACTGACCCCATCACTTACATATTCACTGACCCTGTCACTGAACCCATCACATACATATTCACTAACCCTGTCACTGAACCCATCACTTACATATTCACTAACCCTGTCACTGACCCCATCACTAACATATTCACTAACCCTGTCACTGACCCCATCACTTACATATTCACTAACCCTGTCACTGAACCCATCACATACATACTCACTAACCCTGTCACTGAACCCATCACATATATATTCACTAACCCTGTCACTGACCCCATCACTAACATATTCACTAACCATGTCACTGACCCCATAACTGACATATTCACTAACATTGCAACTGACCCCATCACTTACATATTCACTAACCCTGTCACTGACACCATCACATATACCTATTCACTTACCCTGTTACTGACCTCATCACATACCTATGCAATAACCCTGTCACTTTTACTAAATGAACGTTACCGTCTTACGTTCGGTAGTTGATGTGCTTAGTCAACGCTTGGATGTCATATTATCAAATATTTGTAACTTCAAATCATTGACTGCGATATCAGGTGCCGACCCAAGAGAGGGCGTCTTTCCCTTTCCCTTTTAAACCGACAAATAAGTGATTGCGTTTAGACTTAACTATCTGACCTCGTATAGAATCTAACTTTGCCCCAGGATGGACCATTTGACGTAAACAAAAAGTATCTGGGGTAAGAACCCCAGGCAGCTTATATTGGAATTTGATTCAACAATCACATGTTGGTTATAATGCATTTAAGTATAGGTAATAACTATACGCTGTAGATTTCATAATTACTTACGCGTGCAGACTTTAATGCAGAAGAAAAAGTTGGTTTACACCTTGGAAGAAGTGTCTCAATCTGGTTCCAATTTCTTTAAATGTGAATTACATCAACGTTAATCACTGACGCGAACACTCTCCTACTATACTCTTCTGCAATAATGTATTTTATTTCTCTATTCCTAGGTTTCCAACTTCCGTGATATAAACGTCTAATATCAGCTACGTAACTCTTGTATTGAGAGTGTTCCATCACCTATACGGTCAGCTTTAAATCAATGTGATGACGTCAGAAGATTCCAATGCATTGCTACAAAATGCACAGTATAAAAATAATCATTTCTTTCAGTGGCATTGACCGTTTGTTAAAATGAACTTTAGATAATGGTTAATTGTTGTACATTTCCTTATTTGGCATAGTATGGTCAAGCTAATCTCAGTGTAATATGTTAAAATGCATCTAAGAAGATCGCAAATCAACAATGTAATAAGATATAATAGACCATAGGAGTCAGATTGGTCACATGTGTGTTCGTGGGTTGGGTGGAGATTGAGTGGGGGAGGTTAATGGAGAAGTTAATGATATACTCAATACTTATTACAATATTAGTAACAACCAAAGAAAGACAAGTGACCCAAGTCAGTTTATTCAAGAGTTTCAATCTATTGTTATTGACCTCCACATTTACAGTAAATGTCTAAAAACAATGTGGTACTATCGTTATTATTTAATACAAGCACTCCTTTTATTTGATATGTCTGAATGAACTCAAGTATATTTAGGAATGAGGAGTTGTAGGGGTATGACTAGAGCATTTATAATATTTAATGCATTAATTAGTTACGACCGGAGAAAGAATCAAACTATTTCGCTCTTAGTTGATTTCATGTATTTCAATTATTTGTTATTGACGTACATACTTGCAATATATTTCTAGTAATTCATTTTATGTTATGCTATTTTCTTGCTACAAGCAATTTTTATCAAGATTTTGTTATTTTTGCCATGACGAACACCAAACTATAACGCCTCTTTTATATAGGATATTCAACTATACGGTTAAAATTGTTTTGTCTTTAAAGGCAATTCATTTTGCGTTATGCTACTTTAGTTATTTGGAAGAAATTCAAATATTTGAGTTTCACAAGGAACGTCTTTTTCTAAAGAACACTGCGTAAGATTCCTGAATAACGCAATATTTACAAGAAAACAACACACAAGATGTTAGCCAATTAATCTAAGAAAAAATAATTTGTAAATTAAGAGAAAATAATAATTTCAAATTAACCATTAGCCACTTCCATTTCCATTTCCCTCTCCTTCTACAATCAATGAACATGCTTGTTACGTCATTGCTTCACTTTGTTTGTATAGTCATAGACTCTGCTTTCGAACACACCCATTCATTCCCTGCTATAGGAGCTCATGTAATATATAAGTTATCTCATATATGTTTGAGGTATTTTACCATAAGAAACGAGTGAGACTTAGCCTATTTTAATTTAAAGTGGTCTGTTCAGTCCAATCTAAAGCTGGAATTTGATGAGCACATCACTGAAGTGACTGGGTTGCAAACCAAAATAAGATTCTAACTCCAGTCAACAATGTTCATTTCCTAGTTTTATAATTAATGATGTTGCTAATTAAATGTCCCATACAAACATAACATAATTATACATGACAGTTTAGTGCTTATTGAGTCATTGAATGGATGGATACTAGTAATCAAAGATGTTTACAAAACACCTGATTCGTCTGATGAAGGTGCAAGAGTGCATGTTTCGTACTGTTTTTGTTTCTTTCTGATACCGTTTTATGTTTCTATTTTTTATCATATCAACTATTGTTATATATTGTGAAGTAAGAACTCATCATTGTTACTATTTAAATGTTGCCTTCAATTTCACATCTTCGAGTCGGTCGATTCCGATCAACGAATAAAAAGACCGTTTTTCATCATCTGCATCGTCTGCAGAAACAAAAATAATGCACATCACGTGATCTTTCGCAAGTAATGCACATATTGGCAATGTCCTCCCCCGTACCTTGAGTTTTCCTTACCAGTACTTACATGTTTCTATTTATCCATAGTAGGACTGCGAACTACATGAACCATACGTAATGTTACAGGTCTTGTAATATCAAGTGTATTCGGATGGAACGCTTGAGTTATATACTTTACTGTGTTATAGGTCACTTGAGTTATATACTTTACTGTGTTCGGTCGCTTGAGTTATATACTTACTGTTTTAGGTCGCTAGAGTTGAATACTTTACTGTTTGATCGCTAGAGTTATATACTTTACTGTGTTTGGTCGATTTACAATGATGGTAGCTCTTATGATGATTTAGTATTTTACTAACAGTAATTCTAGTTTGTTTTCCCTCTTCTAATAAAATTCCAAGATCCGACAAATAATATCATGAACCAAAAAGTATCTTTACAAAGTGCCCTCAATTTGACATACTATGTCATGAGGCTTATGAAGATTATGTTAATATTGAATGAATATTAATGTTACGTTATCCTTTTGTTTTCAATAAAACCACCCTCCTAAGGGAGGGTTATATAAGCAGAATGAAGTCTGATTTAATACCCTGGTGAGTAAATGACAGCACAAAGTTCACAACCCTTGTTGTTGACATTGTGTAAATATTTATTTATTGCTTTATATGAGAGGAGAAGATATAGTGAGTAGGTTATAAATAAGTCGTTAAAAAGATTAACCAATCAGCGACAGAGCAGATTTGATATGGTCGTTGGTGTAATATTTACTCTTGGCACGTTTACTTATGGAAAAACCGTAAATTGGTACCTGGTACAAGGCACGGATCTTAAAGGAGTGGGAGAGGATGGTAACAGGTAGTTATTTGCACAACCTTGCATGTATACCAAATTGTACACCTCATTTATATTCAATACCTATACCTCAGAATACCACATTTCACGTCCAAGTGATACTTTTCTAGGGAGCCTTTTCCAATATTGTTTTGTCTTGAAATGCAATTTATTTTACATCATGTTATTTTAGTTATTTGGAAGAGATTCAAAAATTTGAGTTTCACAAGGAATGTCTTTTTCTAAAGAACACCGCGTAAGACTTCTGAATAACGCCACATTTACAAGAAAACAGCACAAGATGAAAGCCAACTAATTTATAAAAAAAAAAAGGTAAATTAAGAAAAAAACATCATTTTAAATTAACCATTCACCACTTCCATTTCCCTCTCCTCTGTTTGTATAGTCATAGACTATGCTTGGGAACCATCAATTCCCTGCTATAGGGGTTCATGTAATATATAAGTTATCTTGTATGTGATATTTGCGGTATTGGTATTCTACAATAAAAACGAATGACACTAAGTCTATTTTAATTTAAAGTGGTCTGTTTAGTCCAATCTAACGCTGGAATTTGAAGGCTGATTCAATACCCTGGTGAGTAAATGACAGCACAAAGTTCACAACACTTGTTGTTGACATTGTGTAAATATATATTTATTGCTTAATTTGAGAGGAGAAGATATGGTGAGTAACCAATTGGTGAGTAACCAATCAGCAACAAGCAGATTTGAAATGATCGTTGATAATAATATTTACCTGATACATTGATCAAAGAAGTCACCTCGGCACGTTTACTTTTGGAAATACCGTAAATTGGTACCTGGTACAAGGCACGGATCTAGAAGAGGTGGGAGGGGTAGTAACAGGTAGTTATTTGCACAATCTCGCGTGTATACCATATTATAAACCTCATTTATATATATATATAAATAACTATGCCTCAGAATACCACATTTCACTTCTTAAATGTTACTTCTCCGTGGAGCCTTTTCCAAATCCTGAATTAACCCGGGCCGATTGACAGCAGACGATGCAAGACAAATTTCAGTACTTCAAAGCTATTTTTACATATTGCACTTGAAATTACTATAAAAGCGATCGGTATTGGCTCTAAACATGCTAGAGAAGTCGAATACTGGTCACCAATGTCCATTTTGCATTGCTCTGCAACCCTAACTATCACTGTCTTAGCAAGCTTTGCGTACTTTTTTAATCATTTTATTGACTTTAAACTATTGAAATGTTTCCGTTCGTTAATATCCTGTTAAGAATAAAAGAGAAAAAGAGCAAATAGCTTTGGAGGCTGGAACTGGACTGATCTGCTTCACAAATCTAGAAGAGTGTCTAGCTTGATCGATTGTAATTTTATTTTCAATAACATGTAAATATCCAGTTCTATAGTCCCATTGCAAAATGTACATCATAGGTCATTGTTACACATCATAACTGATATCATATTACTACCCTATGTATTTCATAAAGTGATTTAATGTAACATATTGACATGAGCAACGTCACTCATACATTATTACCAGAGATTTCTTATAGCGCTTCTGCGCTCGATATCTATCTGCGTAGCAGCAACGTTTTTGAAGTACTAGAAATAACTTACTTGACATGTCCAAAACAAATATAAAGTGTGTGTTAACTACAAATATATCGCGCTAATATCGATATCCGTATTCATTACATCCATTCTCTTTTAAAATATAATTTTTACCTCTACGCTATTTACCAAGCGACTCAACCTAAGGTAGGTGACAACGTGTAGTTTGTAAACTACGTTTAAATCAAACTGTAGCGTAAACGCATTTACACAAAACTGTGTTTCATCGACATGGCAAATAGTTTATCACAGCATGAACACAAGTTCTGGGCAAATAGAAGTGGAATAAAAAGAATATTATACATAAAATATTAATTTAAAGTTGGAAGTACGTTGTGACTAATCCGAAATGTGTCAAGTTTCTAGATCTGCTGTAAATCTTCATTTTAGAGGGCTTTCGATATATTCCCTAGGTCAGTCTCTTCGCGGAAGTTCTTTCGGAAATACTTCTGTGGCTCCTTAAATCTTAGCTTTTCGTTGTTGGTGGTGAATTTTTCTTTCGCCGAGATTAAACTTATGATTGCGGTTTACGAGCATAAAAACTGTTGCTATTGGTAAATATAAATCTTATAGTGGCACATATATACAAACCAGCCTCAGGAGAGAACAGATCATCATTATTTGATTCCAGATTCCAGAGAGTCAGCTCACGCATACACAGCAACGAGGCTCAAAGTGATCAGTAAACACGGTATATGGCCCTGGTTTTCCATGTTTGTTTTGGGGCTTGGTGACACAATTTTTCACTTAATTATCTTAGTGAATATGTTGGCTTGGGAAAGGGGCCTTACGTAGAGGTATTACCCCCTCGCATTTAAAAATTCTACCTCATTACGGGTGCTTAGTTGCAAAATGATATTTTACAGGAGAAGACAATGATCAAAATCGTTCACTTTCTTTTCTACGCCTCTGCGTCGTCATACAGTTCACTCTGCGTGTTCGTATACTTGTGAGTGTTGTACATATACGACATGGTGTTATTTTAAAGCATAGTATTGTACACTGTACAGATAACGCACGTTAGGACAGACAGTCTAAACTCTGTCAGGACATATAAGAGCAACCTCGGATATGACATTGGAGAGGCCCGTTAAAATCAAAATGACTCGATCAAATATCGAACGACTTTTTTCTTTGAGTTCATTACATGGCGTGTAGAACTTCAGTTTATCATTCCTTCCTTGCGAGACAATAACAATCAACATATCTATTTAATCTGAAAATGTTTCAGCAACTTGATCCTTCAAAATGCTTTATTTATTCTATCAATAACCATTACTTTACCATAACCAAACTAGCTAATCGTGTGCTGCTGTCAACCTAATTGAGGGCGTATGTTATCTTAGATGTATACGCGACCAACAACGCGCGGACGAATAACTTTTACTTTCGAGGGCGCCTGACCATCTCATTCAGAAAATAGGAGTGAAAATGTCTCAGGTCAAAACCAAGGAATCCCAACAGGGCTTAGAATACATTTCGGATTAATTTAATTCCTTCCTCTGAAATTTGTTTTGTGCTTAAAACTCTCTGCAAGCAATGGAATAGCAAGAGGGGTAGGGGAAGAGGGGTGGAGGAAGAGTTAAGTCCCCACCCCCCCCCCCACAAAAATGTCCAAGGATGAAACGGGGTTGGAAAAAAAGTGGCAAACGAAAGTTAATAGCCATGTTACTATATTATATATTACTGGATAGGCTAGTTGTGTTTATAGTACGGCGTAATCTGCCCCTGCTCAAGCTTTCTATCATTAGTCAGCACACTAAGTAAATAACGAAATTTATCTGAATAAATTAACATTGATTCAGTAATTAACACTGTTAGTAAGCGTTCCGTGCTTTCTACAACACTAACTAAGAAATGATATATTTTATGAGAAATGAATATCATAAAGAGTCAATAAGAGAATCTGAATCAGCCAATGACAACACGTGTATAAATTCTATGATAACGGGAATTACTTCTGTTTTTATCTTTTCTAATTAAAACGAACGATCATAGTCTGCCTATTGTGGAATGTTTATTGGGAACCACGTGACCTATTCCTGTTCATTGTCTCCTTATACAGGGGCTTGGAAGATGGTTCAACTCAGAAGGGGGGTGGCAGATATTGAAAGCAGTGGGACATATCACAATTTATCGCTAACATTATGTCTCAGATAACAAAACGGAAGGAGTGGGTGACAGGCATCAGGTCAGTGGGATATGTGACATTCATTTTAGGGGAACATCTTGTAGAGAAAATAATCTATGTGGATTTCGTACCACAAATTTCAATAAATAAAGGGTCTTAGAACAAAACAGTTCTTTTCATTGATATTTGTCATAGATTTCTCAACAAAATTGCTCTTTTTAACTAAAAGGGCACTTTTATATTAAAACATTTGTAAAGGGTACTTTTCATTAAAAAAAAGAGCATTTCTTATGACAGGAACCAATCTCAACGTTACCCTGGTTGTATCGATGAGCAGACGAAGTAAATGACAGAACAAGATTCACAATACTGGCTGTTGTTATTGTGTGATGTAGATACTCTTTAGTATAAAAGAGAAATATGCTAAGTAATGTAGATACAAGAAGAATAGCAAATCAGAGGCAAGCAGAGTAGGTTGAGGTTCTCAAAAAGGTAACATTCAATTAAGACTAATAATCCAATTAATTGAAAAAATATAATAACAGAGCATGTGTATCGATGTGCATATCAATATATAAAGGACTGAACATTCCAAAGCTTTACCTTAAACATTTCAATTATGGGGTTTAATTACCATAACAATTGGACATCATTGGCGAGAAAAGTAGATTTAATGGTCATCCATGTATACCTTTTACACTTGGATTCAACTACTTCTCTCAAACATGTCTCCTCTTTGACACATCATATCCACTTGAGCCCATTCTCACCGTCTGCTACCGCGATTGTGTACTTGAGAGAATTCCCAGTCACTCAATACACTATATAACTCATTTGCATATCGGACATTTGCAATAAGGGGGAGGGGGAATAAAATAGTAAGAAATATAGAAATACATATCAGTACAACGGAATTCCTCTTTGAAATGTATTTATTTTTTTGCTATAAAATGACTATCAGGGAACATTTATATCTGAACACTGAAACTGGTGCAGCTGAAGTCCCAACGAGACTAGAGCTTAGAATACATTCGGGAGGAATGTAATTCCTCTCTCTGAATGTATTTTCTTGCTTAAAACTCGATACGAGTTTCGGCGTATCCAGAAGGGCTAAGGACAGGGAAAGACCCCCCTCCCCGACACGCAAACGGGGTTGGCAAAAAGGAAAATCGGCAAACAAGAAGTAAATAACCATAACATATATGGTACTGAATAGGCTCCCTCATTAGCCACACTAAGAATAGATCGAGATTTCCCTGAAAAAGATACATTTACTTCAGTAATTGACACTTTTACACACAGTTCCCTGCGTCACGTGGTACCGCCTTGTCGTCTTTATGACAAACAACACCTCATTTGAGTCACTGAAATATGGATATCTGCGTATGCTTGTCTATATACGTACAATTGTGTAGTTAATGTTTTTCATCGTTAATATATAACGTACCATGGACACAGGCTAGGAGCCTTACAATCATGAAATGAACATGTTAGTTACGCTGTTAGTTCGTAACAAATTGAACGTGCTATTGGCAACCCGTCCTTCCTAATATTTTTACGACAAGATATGCAAGTACGGTTAACAATGCATTCTGACATATACATAGCATTGGCAGAGAATACAGATTGTATTAATCTGCACCTCGTCCTCCAGAAAACGAAGTGAAAAAAAGGTAAAATCTTATTAGATTATTTGGATATCACTCAGTAGCTAAGTCCTGAAAGATTATGTATGATGACCTACATACAGTAGGGTGTTTGTACAATGACACAAGAACATCTTGAGGCGTTCATGTTGATGTCTGTGGAAAAAAGGATCCTTGCCAAACTCGACACCCAAAAAATATCATTGATGCTGTGGCTTCCAGAATTAGCGAACTGTGTAGGCTCCTATAGACATGGCATGTGCTCGTGTTATTGAACATATATGTTTTAGTGGATTTTATTTACGTTTTTTCCATTTTTTGCAGACGACGAGTTGTCACAAATGCTTGAAGAACTAAATAGAATTCAGTCTAAAACATTTATTTTTGTCTATTTTTTTTTATCATTTTTAAACTTTTCTCGGTTAAATCAAGTGTTGCTCCTAGAAAATGATTTTTGGGTCTTTTTTTAATGGTTTATTATAACCTACAAAATTGAAAAAAAAATATAGCATCATTTTGCATCTCGGCATTCCTTAACTTAAACACAATCTCAATGGGGACGGGCACCCCTCCCCTTACACCCCCCCCCCGGGGCGGCGATTACTATAAGTAACATATCAATGAATAATGGGCCGGTCTAGGTTAAAAATGCCCGGGCCGATTTTAAGACCCAGTCCGCCCCTGAGCGTATGTATCATAAATAAGGTTAGCAATACAAGTGGTCATGGCCCCTCCTTGATCATCAATCGGGGGGGGGGGGGATTCAGTCGGTGGATTGTTGCAATCATTCGGGTGAGATGTGGACTCGGGCTACGGTTGTATCATCACCTCTAGTATTTATTAGTAAAACATTGCGTTGAGGGTTACTTAGATGGACCTACTTTATAGTCTTAATATACATCAGAATGCACAATTGTATTATATATTTTCTTGATGGCTGTAACTATAACTTTGTTCTTCCGTTCATTTGCATCCTGTCTTGCCGAAGTTCATCAACAACGGAGAACTGACCGGGATGATTAATTTGAACGGAGTAAAATACTATTTGTTTCTAGAACGGGACTCTATACACGGACCCTTGCAATCCTGATATTACTTGTTAGACTCCTGCTCTATAGCTCATTATATCTAAACTCTTTTTTTTTGTCAAATTGTGTACAATTTCTTTCCATTTTTATATTTGTGTACTAAACAGTGGTTTTACGTTCTTTTCATTTCGTAAAGCAAGACATATTCAGAGTTGGGCATCAACGCTTGTAGTTTCATCTACACGGTTTGCGTACTTAACAGGCATATTACGCACATAGTACAAAATATATTGGAAACTTACAATGTTTGCGTATTAATTAAAGTAACAGAGAGCAAATGCATATACGTACGGCAGGTACCTTTGAACGGCTGATTGACAGAATAAACAAAACAAGGGATAATTACCAGATATGAATTCTATCATCAAGTAAAGTCTTTGATTGTGTAAACTATTAACAACAAACTTTGAAACCAGTTACAACTAAAGACTGATTCCTACCGATATCTATTTAGCGTCCAGGATCGTATGTTCGAGTGTCACATGACCTACACGACGCCATATTGTCAGTTAGATGTTCTTCATTCCTGTTTCCATATGTTCTTCTTTCGTGATTTGTATCTGTTATTAAAGGATTAAAGGATTCTAGACTTAAATTTTACTCTGGAGGATAAACCCACATAGCAATGATCGTATTGGTAAGTAACGTACATGAGACAGTAATGGTGTGAAGCTATATATGTACTGATATACTGAACACTTCATTAATAACACAGGCTATGTACTGATATACTGAAAACTTCATTCATAACACAGGCAATGTTAAATTTAAAGTTCAATTTATAAGGATTATAACCCATGTCTGTATGATCATATTTCAATGTCGATTGAAATATTTCATAAATTTGAAGGGAATAGTTTTAGGCTGATGTTAGTCAAACTCTTATTTTGTAAATCCTGGTTATTTAATAGTTCATTCATGCAGCTACAACATATCTCTTTCAATCAGATCATGTGCTATCCTTTCACTTAATTGCTGTCAGGTCAGATCACAAATATACTAAGAGTGAGTCCTATCGAAACAGAAATGTAGAATTGTAATATTTTCATAGCAGGCCTTGCGCCTTTAGGCTTAGGTCCAACTTAAATGAATGAATCGAGATGGCAATCATTAAATAGATTCCTCAAGGAATAGGATTATTTTCAGCTTGCAATGATATGCATGAGAGAGATACATATAGCTTACTTTCTATCCGTATGGAACATGGGTTAAATCATGTGGGGAGAATATGGGCCATTGCATCAGTTTTACTAATAGTATACACAAGAGTGTATATTGTTAACAGTGTGTCATCTTTCTCTCTAATTTCATCAAGTAAATGTTACTGAGGGAATAGTTACTCAATTTGATTTGATCCTCAACGTTAATATTTCGTCACGTGTGCTTTGTATTGCTTCATTACACACAATAAGACCAAATTGGAAAATGTTTAAATATGAGAACAGATTATAACCTCACTTTTTGCAATGAACCTTGACTATAGTCAAACGTACGACGAACATTTTTATCTGATGTCACTATCGATTAGCATCGATAAAATAATAAAAACTATCTCAAACAGATTCTTTAACATGCAAATGAATAACCGTTGTATCTGCAATTAGGAGAGAGCCTCGCAATAATTGTGAAGCCCGCCATCTAAACTGACGACCTGTAGGTCACATTCTTAAAGGATATCATGAACATTGATAACAAAACAGAAAGTTGATTTTTTTCAGGGCGGGTTAATATTAGATTACTTCAAAGGTCGATGTTTTGTGTGAACGATAAACAGTAAATAAGAGATAAGGAGAGATTCACCTTTAAGTAATCTTTGTCGAGCCAGAGATCTGTTGGTAAAGTGACTGGTTCTGTTGACTTATAGAATCAAAGTTTGATTTATGATAATTTTTTTTAAGTTAGTTTTAACCATGCATTCTGTATCAATGTATATTCAACAGATCATCGCTTTGAAAGATAATCATGTATAATAACAATCAACGGAAAAGAAAAGTGAAGACCCAAGTTTATCTCGCCAACCAGTCACGAAAGTTGTTGTGACGTCATAATCGATGGAGCGCCTTACAGTGCAAGGTTTGTTGTAATTACATAGTTTTGTATTAGTAAATTAAGCATAAGATAGCTGATGTTCAAAATAAACATTGATAAGGATTTAAGCCTCAGCATTGTAATTACTCTTACATGTATGATCGAGAGTTCAACGTGATTGTTTTCATTGTTTTGTTTCTGCCTTATTCATTTGACCTAACCGATTGGAATTGTTATATGTAGATATGAACGCATATAAGGCGACATAAAATTGCATATATCTCCGATTTAACTGGTATAATTTTGTCGTTCACAGCGACATTAAACATATTGCCCGCCATAATTGTTTCCAGTTTATATTTAACCACTGACACGCCCCAATTTTATTGACCAATTAGCAATGTTTACAAAACAAATGTTGCCATTTTTTCAGACAAAAAGGCCATACTCATAAGTTCTCTGAAGAGCAGGTATAAACTACAATATGACGCAATCCAGCCCATACCGTACATCAAGGACAGACTATATTGTGTTGACAAGGTATTTGTTGAGGGCGGTACAGAGATCAATATTGATAAAGGAGAGAGGAAGGAGAAAGAAGGACCGTGGGTACGTGTGGACTCGTACAAAGATATCTTCACAGATCCTCGAATGAAAGCCAAACGGCGCATCATAGAAGCAGAAGCCGGGTATGGTAAGTCAACAGTAACCCTACAGCTCGCCTATGATTGGTGCAATGAAGTCAAGGATTCACCTTTAAAAGACGTAGAGATTCTAATTCTTCTCCGGTTGAGGCAGCTGAACAGCAAGATATCTATCTATCAAGCAATTAAACTGTTCTTAGCACCAAACGATCCTCGTATCAAATCTTCTGATATTAAAAATATCATTGAAAGCTGTTCTTCTGTTAAGGTACTCCTGGACGGGTATGACGAGTTTCCTGATAGGGACGGAACTACAGGAAGTGACGTAGGACGTATCATTACGAGGAATCTGTTTGGGAATATTGACGTCACGCTGACCACCAGATATCTTCCGAAGGACTATGACAAATCAAACACAAAATATGTTAGGTTAGTTGGCTTTGACGAAAAAGCACGCGACCAGTACATTCGCAAGGCTGTTACCGGGGAAGACGAAGAAAGCGTTGCTAACATTAAGCGCGCTTTGAAAGAAAACCCGATCCTGGATGACCTATGTCAAGTGCCTCTTTTATTTGTAATGTTTTCTCACATGACCCACGAAAAGACACATCTTCAGAAATTAAAGTCAGTTACCAGTTTCTTTCGCTACATGATTAAATGTTTCCATAGTCACATGAGAAACAAATCACTAGACAAACACGCAAAGGAACACATGAGCGAATATGAAAGTGAACACAACGAACTGAGTAAAGTAGCATTTGAAGGTCTCTGCGGTAAAAACAAACAGTTATCATGGCGTAAGGATGGACTCTGTACACGACTAGGTCAAGAATTTTGTCAACATTATATTGCTGTTGGTATATTGGTAGAGGAAGAAGTGTCTGCTGAGACAAACGAACAGGCTTCTACTACAGACATACAGACAAAGACTGACTTAAGGTTTTACCATCAACTATTTTGTGAATGGTTTGCGTGTTTTAGACTGGTAGAAGTTGTAGCTGCTACAAGAAATGCATCTGAGCTGAAGAAAGTTCTTGATAAAGTGGATCCATTTAATCTTCAGTACCTCTATCGGTTCACCTGTGGGATTAGCTCAGCAGTTGGGAAGAGAATAATAGAATACTTGAAGAGCAGGAAAGACGGTGATAAGTTTGCCATCCTCTGCATCCTGGAGCAAACTGTTGAGGTAGATGGAATCAAGGACACCGTCAGGGATCTGTGTTCAAAAGATGTTTGCATCAAGTTCGACGACAGCAAACTTCTTCAGAGATCCACTATCCAGCTCTTGGAGATAGCATCTAGATTTGATGTAAGTATGTTCATCATATGAAAACAGTTTTGTTACATTAGTTTCTTTCGACTATACAAAAAGAACATGATGTTGATTTATGAGCTAAATAAACAAAAAATCAATATCGAAAATTAATTAGAATAAAATCCACGTTATAAATATTTACATTAAATTTAGCGACAAACAAATCTAAATACGTGTTTATTACATTAAAGTATACGCTACAGCCCGCCAAGAGAAAGTCACAAATTATCAATGTATTGTTTCATATCAAATAAATATTGTTTTACCGATGACTGTTTCGCTATGAGATATCATTCTAAGCTATTGGAAGTATAAGCAAAGATAGTTCAAGAATTAAGTGTACTGAAATACATGTCTCAGATAATCTAGACAGACAGCGTTCCATCCGTTCGTTAATGCAATAAACGCCACAACTGAGAGATTACTGATCAAATATACACAAGCCCGTACAACAGTTTGCTTTATTCACTTCTCAACATGGGCCTTCTACAAAACGTGGAAAGTAACATAAGATTCAATACCGTACCATTCGTCGGTATTATGTGAAACCTGTAGAAGAGATGAAAATAATTATTTAAACTGAAATGCTATACAACACTCAATCACAAAAAAAACAAAGTAACAGTGTAGATTGATTCCACTATATATTTGAGTTTCCGTATGGGTATGTTGTAACTGACGCTACAGGAAGGTTGATATGGTATATAGTTTTCTACATTTCGAAATTAGTGTTTTCTTGACGTAGGGTGTTCCTATCAACGTATTGGACACTGCTTGGCGGTAAAACAGGCTAATGCTTACTTTATCAGTAAAATATTGTCTTAAAGGGTAACTCTAGGCAGAATTTGAAATCTAGGGGTAAACATATCCATTAAAGTAATCTAGGGTACACATATCCCTCATTAAAATCTAAGGTAGACATATCCCTTATATTAACCTATGGTAGACATATCCTTTATTGTAATCTAGGGTAAACATATCCCTTATTGTAATCTAGGGTAGACATATCCCTTATAGTAATCTAGGGTAAACATATCCCTTGTTGTAATCTAGGGTAGACATATCCCTTATAGTAATCTAGGCTAGACATATCCCTCATTATAATCTAGGGTAGACATATCCCTTATTGTAATCTTGGGTAAACATATCCCTTATTGTAATCTAGGGTAGACATATCCATTATTGTAATCTAGGGTAGACAGATCCCTTGTTGTAATCTTGGGTAGACATATGCCTTATGGTAATATAGGGTAGACATATCCTTCATTAGCCATAAAAGTGTTGCTTTCCAAAGAGTTTTTAGTTTTATCTGAGCAACTAACAGTCTAAAGTATTAAGGTACATTGTCAGGTCACTTCAATTCATGGAATTCACTTGTTTATTTGTATTCATTTCTACGAAAGTGAAATATACATTCCACCTGGACTGTTAGCAGTGTGTTTTAATGTTCAATAATGTTTCCATATAACATCGCAAGTGCCTAAAGTCGACGTTTGCTTTTGATTACAACCAGTACAAACATGACAAACAAATATTTATTTCTTTAATTTACACATAAAAAACTAAATACATATATAACTGCATTACTTTAAAAATAGCCGCGAAACAGTGAATTAACTACTTTGCATAAGGGGTTGCGAGGTTGGAACGGGACCACAGAAGTGGTGTTTAGTTGATCATCAGAGGATCCCTGGTGGAAGTACAGAGGTAGAGTCATATTTATTGTAGTGCGCATGCGCGCTACAATGTTGGGATTACTCGCTCGCTCAATCATATACATGGCTGGCTGGTGAATGCCAGCTCAACGTACATTCTTCGTAGTAATCTCAATATCACAGCTTGGCTACGCAGGAAACAATCCAGACCCAGATTTGCAAAGAGTTGTAGCGGCGAACAGTTAATTCTGCACAGGTAAAGAAAATGAATCTCTTTTAGTAGCATACTTCTTCAAAACAATACGTAAAACACTCTACTTTGGTATCATTATTCACGAATTAAACAAGATATGTAACATTTGAAGGCATTTTAGTTAAAAACATCCTGCAAAAATGTTGCAAGCAACAAATGTATTTATCCGCAACTACTAGGTTTTATTTGGTAATCTCGGGCACGAACATCTAGCCCGTAATGTCATGGCATTATATACTACAAAGTCAAAGTAAGTTTCCACAGCTAGCGGCTCCGTACGTATATTACGTGTTTTGATGACGACTACTACCTACATTGTATTCGTTATGAGTAATCGTGCATTAGGCCTTCGGTGTAAATCACTTTATGTTCGTTACATTTCGCTAACTAGGCGAGGATCATAGAAATTGAAGTAGGGAGAATGCCGCATTTGGGTAGCCAAAAATGTGGCAGTGGACTGTAGTTTTACAGATAATTTTAATAGGAAGCGATAGTAGAGGCAATTACATAAAAATCTAGTTACTTTACTAGTGTCGTATGTTCAGCTGCTTTATTGTTATTCACTGGACCCTGGGTATAGTTAGCTTATAGGCCCACGGCTGTTCTTTCGGATGCGATATAACTAAAGCCTAATTTTAAAAATGTTAACACCTCATTTTACATAAAAAAAAAGGTATCCCTAACGATAGATCCACATGCCAGAATAACATTGGATGACGGTTATGATGTCCTGGGGTTATCACTAACAATTCATGAATAGGAAAATAAGCTACTACCTACTTTGCAACATATTCACATTAATCTGATAACTGCATGCACAGACTAATATGGAAGTATTACACAGAATTAATTGTGTGTGGGAAGAGGGTTGGGAGGAGGATGGGTTGCCTTTTCACGGCATTTTTTAGGGACAACTAGGCTATGTCACTATTTGAGTGGAGTACTAAAATAAAACAAGCTAGAACATTTGTTTGCATGTGCCTCTCAGATACCGGAAATGATACTTTCCAGATATTAAAAGTTGCACAAACACTCCGCTTACTCAGGTCATTATAGAGTCGAGAAAAAAATCAAAGTTGGTTTTAAAATCAGGAGTATAGTACTCACCACTCTGGTCGCCATAAAATGTCTCTGTTGTGTAAAGTACTCCTACTCTTTCAGTAAAAAACAACCGTTAATGAGCTTGGTTGTCCGGTTAATGTGTGATGGTTTTAGTTATAATTTTCTTCGTTTATATTGCAGTCGCATGCTAGCTAGAGTACTTTTTAAAAATATGGCCTAGCTTTGGTCTACGTCAAAGGAAAAAAAAAAAAAAAACGTCGAACCGGCATATTACAGTTGTTCTAGTTGTTTGTAGATTTTATCACATATGCGGACTGGATGTAACATTTACCTTTCATACACGACATCCGTATATGTGACTTATGCTGATTGGGTTTATCGAGTCTGTATCATATGCCGTTTATATGACTAGAATGAAACTTATCGATGCTGTTAGCTCCGGAATAGTATTTTGTTATTTGTTTTAGAAAAGCCAATTTATTAGGGAGAAGATATTTCTCCCTAATAAATTTTCAAGCTGCCCTATAAAGTTGATCGGGACGCATCTAGAATATGTTCCTCTTTTACCAATGAGTAAAAAATACATCTTCGTTATCCATCTTTTTAAACCAGAATATTTATAGTGAAACATCTTATCTTCAATCTGAAAAGATATATAGTCATATATCGTAATAATGATAATATCAACTAACTATGAAACAATTATACGATACCACGGGGTGCACTTCTTATGATCTTTATATTTGTTTGTTGTGTAAACAGTGACTGTCATACAACGGTAGTAAAGTACGTTCTAAATTTAGTTTGTTTTGCAGGCTAAGTAAATAGCGATAACTATAGGCAAGCTAGTTCCTGATTACGAAAGGTAGGTTAGATGTGAAAAAAATATGTTAATATAAATATAATAAGTTTAAGATAACGATAGATAGATACGAAAAGAAGGATATTCACATTAAGAAGAAGAAAAAAACAATTACAGAACGGGAAGCCCTGTTTGAAAAGTCCCCTTTTCTCATGTTCTGATATGTAACAAGTGAAAAAATGTTTTCGTTTTATTTTCTGGAAATGACTGGATTATGCTGCTGGAAAACCTTTGTTGCTTTAATCATTATTCATCAAGTTACAATGGATGACACTTTATTGATTTAAATTTTACTGTTAGCTGAAATTTGAGTTGAGTTTATCACATTCTTTTCAACAAGCCGATGATTTTTTAAATCAATTCACAATTTTTCGCTCAAGTCATTTGATTTTATTGTAACTCAAGTCACAAGTCAAGCATGATAAAGTAAAAGCTGTAAGCCTACTGAAAATCAACGACCAATGCTCAATAAGGCATCTATGTCAAGTGTTGCGGTCCTGTGTTTGAATTTTTTTACTGAGCTCTTATTACAATGCTATGGAGAGAACTCTTTTCTACAGGGGTAGTCATGTACACTGGGCAGCAACTAAACTTCAGTGTAAAACAATCACTTTTACTCTCTCTCAATACGAAAAAATAACGTTAATACGAAATCATGAAATTAACTATTCTGTATTGAAACTAATCTTGTACCACAATGGAGGGCAGGGGAGGTGCAGAGGAGTAGCTATGAGAGGGGAATAAGCCCTCAAATATTTGTTTGCCTTCCTCTGAAAGAACCAAAACTGGAATGATAGAATTATACATTATATATGAAACATTATTGTCCAGGTTTCCTTTTTTCATGTTTGGGTTGGTTTTAGCTGTACCAGGTGGCAACATCTGCTCCGACAAAGTACGAAATATAATTTGTAAGGGTATACGATGGCTCAGAAGGAACATTGATCACAGAAAATTATGTTAACAGATGCTTTGTTGACTTTACTCTGCTTACCTCGACTTCCGACTGTCATTCCCGAAAAGAAAAATGACTTTACATGTTGAAATTGTGTGATTTATTTCTGATATTTGATTTTTTTATAGAACAATTTAGACTGATATCACAAATTTTCGACGCTTTATCGAAATTGAAACGTTTATCATAAAGTTTTGACGTTTATCTAGAAATGTTGACACCAAACGTAAAATGAGAATATGAATTAAATACAAATCGATCATTTGATTAAATTGCATTTTTTCGCTAACAAAGGATCCAGCCAAATGACACAGTAATGTCGCAAAGTACAATTGCAGATGAGTGTAGCTATTGTCGTCGACACTGAAGAATGTCACAAACTGCACGTCTTGATCTAACAAGTGAACTAAGGAAGAAGTGATAATGCACCCCTCATCTCCAGCCACCCTTTCCGGCTCACACACCTTCCTTTGACATTCAATGTATTCAGCCTGTCGGTGCAACGAATATCACCTTTAATGTGGGTTATTAATAATAAACGTCTCAAGAACACTCCGTCTTCCACGCCACCAAATTCCATGATACTAAACTACTGCGTGAACAGGGCTATGCGCTGCATGTTAGGAAAGATAGAAGAACAGAGACCGTTTATAACCATCACACCTCACCCCCTCCCATCACTAGTTATTTCACTAAACTTGAAGACATTACCATGTGACAATCATCTCCCGTTTAAGTGATTACAGTTGTGATGTTACAGAGCACGTGACATGTCTCCATGCTGTGGGTCACATGTTTCATCTTACATCGAGTGGAATATAGGCTTACTGTGTACTATGGAAACTGTGTACAACTATTACATTGTATGCAAATACTAACAATATCAAACAATCAGTCAAGTCGTTGCAGGCCTAAGGAAGACGAGAGGGGTAAGTCAACAGGTGAAAAACAAACTGTTCTGTGAGAAATTTGGGAGCATCATACTGTTTGATGATAACAAAATAAACTCATAGGTAGCATGGATTAGATTTCAATTCTAACCAATACCCTACATACGGAGTAGTAGTACAACATACTTAGATTAATAGTGTTATCATAAACGCAATGTAAACCAGAACGTCACGTGACTTTGTAATTTCTCGCCAGTATGAGAAGAAACTATAGATGCAATGTTTTCTAACGAGCTGAATTGCTGATCGGAAATGACAAGTCTTGCAGAATTGAGTAATGCGTACCTATGCAAAGAGGGTCGAAGGTCAAACAAACTTCACTTCTGCATACTTAGACTTATTCTGACTGTAAACAACAATTGATATCCAACAACCTTTGACCTCCATGAAAAACAAAAGGAACCATCTGCTAACCAAGGGCTACCAACAAACAGAGTTTGAAGTTCAAGTAACATTCACTTCTTGAGATATCCTGTTTACAATGTTTGCAGCATTTGATCTCTGGTGACCTAAATCCCCTTTGACCTCCATGAAAAGAATAAAGAACATCTAATCACTAAGAACTACCAACATACTAAGTTTATGGTTCAAGCAACTTTCAATTTCTCAGATATCGTGTTTACATGGTTTACAGCCTTTGACCTATAATGACACCAAATTGCCTTTGATCTCCATAAAAAACAATAGAGATGAGTTGCTATTCTTCTAGGTCAATAAACAGTCTAAGTTCAATCATTTTTCACTTCTTGAGATACACTGTTAACAATTTTGTTCGCCTATGATCTCCGGTGATCTCTCAATGAACATCTACTTACTAAGGGCTACCCACACACCAAGTTTGAAGTTCAAGCATCTTTGATTTCTTAAGATGTTGTGTTTACGAGCCAAAGTGTCACATACACACACACACACACACACATACACATCACGTCATCACCATCGCATAGATACCTTCGGCCTTCGGCAAGGAATGAAAAACTACAAGAACTCACAAATTTAAGTTCAGTTGGATTATATTTTACATAAAGCTTAGTTATGCAACTACCTGTATAAATGAACAACGGAAACTGGCTGGGAATGATAAACAAACGAAAAGAGGATTTAAGTTTAAACTGTTACACACAAATAATCAGCATCTCATGAATAATTATACATAAACATGAAAGAGTATCGATACATAATTAGCCTTAACAAACCATCCTTGAAATTCATTGTATTTTCAGTTAATTACGTTTCATATTACCTTTCACGTTAATTTTTCTGTATATAAAGGCGAATATGAATTGAGAAGGTTGGGCCTACAAAGTATACAGTCTCTGGCCATATACACCATTCATTGTGCATTAATATATTTATCACTCAACCGCTTGAGGAAGCATTGTTTATAACACAACCACCGTTCTTTTTATTACAAAGACCAACATTGTACTACAGCAGTATTGATAGAATTAAAAATACAACCATATATAGTAATGCAGAAAATATGACGGTGAAATATGACCAGAAAAGAACATAGAAAACTATAAACAGAAACAAAGAATATGATAATAATGCTGATGTAGGGTTAACGGAAATCAACGGCTAAGATTCAATGCACAAGGCATCTCGTAAGTTTGCAAAATGATGCTGGTCCGGTGTATGGCAAGCATCGTAGGGCTTCAGTTACAATATTATTGAAGATATGTTTCACAAATGTATTCTTGTGGATTGGACATAACAAATTGACATAACTAATATTATGACATCACATGCATGATCCCCTGACCTGAACTGACCCACTCAACCCATTATACATACCATGTATGCCAATCCACCCATTATGCATACCATGTATGCCAAACTACCCATTATACATACCATATATGCCAATCAACCCATTATAAATACCACGTATGCCAATTAACCCATTATACATATCATGTATGCCAATCAACCCATTTTACAGCGTAACTACATTACTCACATGCACATATTAGCAAAAATTTTGTACACGTCATGCCACCCTGCCAACATTTCACTCCTCCCCCCTAATTAGCAGAGAAAAAAAGAGATAGTAAATTAGTTTTTAGATTTTATGGTTAATTTAAATAATATAGCACATTTAAGTAACTAGTCAGCAAACTATCATAGCATATTCTGACAACAAAATATGGAATACTGTTACATTTAGAAGATTGAAGATTCAATGCACAAGGCATCTCTTAAGTTTGCAAACCACCCATTATACGTGCCACGTATGCAAATCAACCCATTATACATACCACAAGTGACAATCAACCCATTACACATACCATGTATGCCAATCAACCCATTATAAATACCATGTATGGCAATCGACCCTTCATACATACCATGTATGCCAATCAACCTATCACACATACCATGTATGCCAATCAACTCATTATGCATGTAAATGCCAATCACCCACCATACATACCATGTATGCCAATCAACCCATTATACTGTACATACCATGTATGCCAATCAACCCATTTTACTGTACATACCATGTATGCCAATCAACCCATTATACTGTACATACCATGTATGCCAATCACCCATTATAAATACCATGTATGCCAATCAACCCATTACACATACCATGTATGCCAATCAACCCATTATACATACCAGGTATGCCAATCAATCCTTCATACATACCATGTATGCCAATCAATCTATCACACATACCATGTTTGCCAATCAACCCATTATACATGTAAATGCCAATCACCCACTATACATACCATGTATGCCAATCCACCCATTATACATACCATGTATACCATTCACCCATTATAAATACCGTGAATGCCAATCCACCCATTATACATACCATGTATGCCAATCACCCACTATACATACCACATATGCCAATCCACCCATTATACATGTAAATGCCAATCACCCACTATACACATCATGTATGCCAATCAACCCATTATACATACCATGTATGCCAATAAACTCATTATACATACCATGTATGCCAATCCACCCATTATACCTACCATGTATGCCAATCAACCCATTATACATACCGTGTATGCCAATCAAAACATCATACATACCATATATGCCAATCAACCCATTATACATACCACGTATGCCGATCAACCCATTTTACATACCATGTATGCCAATCACCCATTATAAATACCATGTATGCCAATCAAGCATTATAAATACCATGTATGCCAATCAACCCATTATACATACCATGTATGCCAATCGACCCACTATACAGACCATGCCAATCAACCCGTTATACATACCATGTATGCCAATCAACCCTTCATACATACCATGTATGCCAATCAATCTATCACACATACCATGTATGCCAATCAACCCATTATACATGTATGCCAATCAACCCATCATACATACCACGTATGCCAATCCACCCATTATACATACCATGTATGCCAATCAACCTATTATACATGTATGCCAATCAACCTATTATACATACCATGTATGCCAATCAACCCATTTTACACATACCATGTATTCCAATCCACCCATTAAACCTACCATGTATGCCAATCAACCCATTATACATACCGTGTATGCCAATCAAAACATCATACATACCATGTATGCCAATCAACCCATCATACATACCATGTATGCCGATCAACCCATTTTACATACCATGTATGCCAATAATCCATTATAAATACCATGTATGCCAATCAAGCATTATAAATACCATGTATGCCAATCAACCCATTATACATACCATGTATGCCAATCAACCCTTCATACATACCATGTATGCCAATCAATCTATCACACATACCATGTTTGCCAATCAACCCATTATACATGTAAATGCCAATCACCCACTATACATACCATGTATGCCAATCAACCCATTATACATACCATGTATACCATTCACCCAGTATAAATACCATGTATGCCAATCCACCCATTATACATACCATGTATGCCAATCAACCCACTATACATACCACATATGCAAATCAACCCATTATACATGTAAATGCCAATCACCCACTATACATACCATGTATGCCAATCAACCCATTAAACATACCATGTATGCCAATAAACTCATTATACATACCATGTATGCCAATCCACCCATTATACCTACCATGTATGCCAATCAACCCATTATACATACCGTGTATGACAATCAAAACATCATACATACCATGTATGCCAATCAACCCATCATACATACCACGTATGCCGATCAACCCATTTTCCATACCATGTATGCCAATCACCCATTATAAATACCATGTATGCCAATCAAGCATTATAAATACCATGTATGCCAATCAACCCATTATACATACCATGTATGCCAATCGACCCACTATACATACCATGCCAATCAACGCATTATACATACCATGTATGCCAATCAACCCTTCATACATACCATGTATGCCAATCAACCTATCACACATACCATGTATGCCAATCAACCCATTATACATGTATGCCAATCAACCCATCATACATACCACGTATGCCAATCCACCCATTTTACATACCATGTATGCCAATCACCCATTATAAATACCATGTATGCCAATCACCCATTATAAATACCATGTATGCCAATCAACCCATTATACATACCATGTATGCCAATCGACCCACTATACATACCATGTATGCCAATCAACCCTTCATACAGACCATGTATGCCAATCAACCCATTATACATGCCATGTATGCCAATAAACTCATTACACATACCATGTATGCCAATCCACCCAGTATACCTACCATGCATGCCAATCAACCCATTATACATACCGTGTATGCCAATAAAAACATCATACATACCATGTATGCCAATCAACCCATCATACATACCACATATGCCGATCAACCCATTTTACATACCATGTATGCCAATCACCCATTATAAATACCATGTAAGCCAATCAAGCATTATAAATACCATGTATTCCAATCAACCCATTATACATACCATGTATGCCAATCGACCCACTATACATACCATGCCAATCAACCCATTATACATACCATGTATGCCAATCAACCCTTCATACAGACCATGTATGCCAATCCACCCATTATACATACCATGTATGCCAATCAACCTATTATACATGTATGCCAATCAACCCTTCATACATACCATGTTTGCCAATCAACCCTTCATACATACCATGTTTGCCAATCAACCCATTATACATGTAAATGCCAATCGACCCACTATACATACCCTGTATGCCAATCAACCCATTATACATGTAAATGCCAATCGACCCACTATACATACCCTGTATGCCAATCAACCCATTATACCTATCATGTATGCCAATCAACCCATTATACATACCGTGTATGCCAATCAAAACATCATACATACCATGTATGCCAATCAACCCATCATACATACCATGTATGCCGATCAACCCATTTTACATACCATGTATGCCAATCACCCATTATAAATACCATGTATGCCAATCAAGCATTATAAATACCATGTATGCCAATCAACCCATTATACATACCATGTATGCCAATCGACCCACTATATATACCATGCCAATCAACCCATTATACATACCATGTATGCCAATCAACCCTTCATACATACCATGTATGTCAATCAACCAATCACACATACCATGTATGCCAATCAACCCATTATACATGTATGCCAATCAACCCATCATACATACCAAGTATGCCAATCCACCCATTTTACATACCATGTATGCCAATCACCCATTATAAATACCATGTATGCCAATCACCCATTATAAATACCATGTATGCCAATCAACCCATTATACATACCATGTATGCCAATCGACCCACTATACATACCATGTATGCCAATCCACCCACTATACATACCATGCCAATCAACCCATTATACATACCATGTATGCCAATCAACCCTTCATACAGACCATGTATGCCAATCCACCCATTATACATACCATGTATGCCAATCAACCTATTATACATGTATGCCAATCAACCCTTCATACATACCATGTATGCCAATCAACCCATTACACATACCATGTTTGCCAATCAACCCATTATACATGTAAATGCCAATCACCCACTATACATACCATGTATGCCAATCAACCCATTATACATACCATGTATGCCAATAAACTCATTATACATACCATGTATGCCAATCCACCCATTATACCTACCATGTATGCCAATCAACCCAGTATACATACCGTGTATGCCAATCAAAACATCATACATACCATGTATGCCAATCAACCCATCATACATACCACGTATGCCGATCAACCCATGTTACATACCATGTATGCCAATCACCCATTATAAATACCATGTATGCCAATCAAGCATTATACATACCATGTATGCCAATCCACCCATTATACCTACCATGTATGCCAATCAACCCAGTATACATACCGTGTATGCCAATCAAAACATCATACATACCATGTATGCCAATCAACCCATCATACATACCACGTATGCCGATCAACCCATGTTACATACCATGTATGCCAATCACCCATTATAAATACCATGTATGCCAATCAAGCATTATACATACCATGTATGCCAATCAACCCTTCATACATCCCATGTATGCCAATCAACCTATCACACATACCATGTATGCCAATCAACCCATTATACATGTATGCCAATCAACCCATCATACATACCACGTATGCCAATCCACCCATTTTACATACCATGTATGCCAATCACCCATTATAAATACCATGTATGTCAATCACCCATTATAAAAACCATGTATGCAAATCAACCCATTATACATACCATGTATTCCAATCGACCCACTATACATACCATGTATGCCAATCCACCCACTATACATACCATGCCAATCAACCCATCATGCATACCATGTATGCCAATCCACCCATTATACATACCATGTATGCCAATCAACCTATTATACATGTATGCCAATCAACCCATTATACATACCATGTATGCCAATCAACCCTTCATACAGACCATGTATGCCAATCAATCTATCACACATACCATGTTTGCCAATCAACCCATTATACATGTAAATGCCAATCACCCACTATACATACCATGTATGCCAATCAACCCATTATACATACCATGTATACCATTCACCCATTATAAATACCATGTATGCCAATCAACCCATCATACATACCACGTATGCCGATTAACCCATTTTACATACCATGTATGCCAATCACCCATTATAAATACCTCCTCACCTCACCTATCCCGGAGTCTGGTAGACCGTAGGGGCGCCACAGATGCCCTCCCAACTATTTCTTTCCATTTGTTCCTGTTCTCGGCCTCTCGAAGGGCATCAGGCAGTTTATAGGCCCGTCCACTCTGGGATGTTGTCCTCCCATCTTTTCCTCTGTCTGCCTCTCCTTCTTCCTCCTGGTACCGTGCCCTGCAGTATCGTCTTAGCCAGTCCTGTAGATCTTGTGACATGGCCAAACCATCTCAATTTGCGTTTTTTTCACAATGGTGAGGAGGTCATCGTAGGGCCCGATAGCCTGGGCAATTCTATTCCTCACTTCTTGATTTGAGATGTGGTCCCTGTAGGATATGTTGAGGAGTCTGCGGAAACATCTCATTTCTACAGCTTGTATCCTCCTTTCGATGTCTGCTGTCAGGGTCCATGACTCACAGGCGTAGAGGAATATGGAGGTGACAAGGGAGCGCATCAGTCGGATCTTCGACCGGAGGGTGATGTTCCTGTCCTTCCAAATTAGCTTCAGTTTCGTTACTGCTGATGTTGTCTGTGCAATCCTGGAGAGTATTTCTGGCCCTGAACCTTCATCTGTTACTATTGCTCCCAGGTACTTGAAGCTCTGAACCGTTTCCAGCTTTTCGCCATTGGCCCTGATGTCTACGTTGATACCATCGCTGCTATTGGTCATCAGCTAGGTTTTTTGTGCATTGATCTCCATCCCGTAGGCTGCCGAGGTCTTGTCGAGGCGTTCCACCAGACTGGAGAGCTCTTCTTCTTTTCCTGCAAGGGCATCAATGTCGTCGGCAAAACGTAAGTTGTTACATGTTCTGCCACCGATGCTCACTGTCCCTTCATGCATATCTAGGGCATCCGACATGATTTTCTCGAGGAAAACGTTGAAGAGAATAGGTGAGAGCAAGCAACCTTGCCGGACTCCGACTGTTGTCCTGAACCACTCCCCTACTGCACCATTGAAGATGACTGCGCTGGTGGCTTTGTCATAAAGCTGTTGGATCACTCTGGTGAGGTTGACATTGAAGTTGTAGTGTCTCATAGTTGCCCATAGATCCGCATGCCAGACTCTATCGAAAGCCTTTTTGAAATCTATAAAGACATGGTAGAGGTCTTGCTGGTGTTGTAGGTAACGTTCGCACAGTATTCTGAGATTGAAGATCTGCTCTGTCGTGCTGCGACCAGCTCTAAATCCAGCCTGCTCCTCCGCAATGATTGCTTCTGCTTGTGGTTTCAGTCGGTTCAGCAAGATGTTTAGCATTACTTTACTCGGGTGACAGATGAGGCTGATTTTGCGATAGTTCTGGCACTGTTGCAAATTGCCTTTCTTTGGAAGGGTGATGACCAAAGACTGTGTCCATGGTGTGGGCCAGTTTCCTGTCTGCCAGATCTTTTTGCAGATTGTGTGTAGTGTGTTGATGACAGCTTCTCCCCCTGCTTGAATCAGCTCTGCTGGGATGTTATCCACTCCTGCTGACTTGCCCCTTTTCAGTGATCTAACAGCTGCTTCTACTTCCTCCCTAAGGATAGGGTGATTGTCAGTGTTAGTGGCAGGTGGGACATCGAGTAACTCCTGGTCTACATCAGCTATGTGGTTGTACAGCTCCGAACAGTACTCGGTCCATCTTTTAAGAATGTCCTGTTCTTCTGTAAGACAGTTCCCTTCCTTGTCCTGTATGGTGGTGGCTCTACCCTGCTTTGTGCTGGTCAGGTCTTTTACCAGTTGGTAGGCTTTCTTGCTATTATTGCTCGACAAGTTCTCCTCTAAGTCTTGACATTGTTGTTCGATCCATGACTCCTTTGCGTTTCTCATACCCCTCTTTATTTCCTGGTTGACCAATTTATACTGATTGGCTCCCTCAGTCTCATTTCTCTTCTTCTTTAGCTCCCTACGTTTGACGCACAGATTGAGGATATCATCTGAAACCCATGGCTTTTTCACTCGACGTTGTTTGCCAAGAATGTCGCTGGCCGTTTCCATAATTGCTGAGTTGAAAGTGTCGGTCATTACATTCACGTCTGTTTCTTCAGAGTCAAGCAGATTGAGCGGTGCAAATTTTCCCTCGATCATGGCTTGGAACGCTTCGATGACATTTGGGTCCCTAAGCTTCTCGAGGTCGAACTTCATCCTAGTGGGTCCCTGTTTCTTGATCTTCTTCAGTTTGAGCCGGAGGATCATCAAAACTAGGTCGTGGTCACTTCCGATATCGGCTCCTGGGAAGCTACGAGTCCTTGTGATGTTTGCACTGGACTGGAAACGCTGTCTAATCATGATATAGTCTATTTGGTTGTGCGTGACTCCATTTGGGCTGTGCCAGGTCCATCTCCTCGATGCTTTATGTGGCCCAAATGTGTTTACCAGTTTCAGGTTATTATAGCTGGCAAATTCCAGCAGTCGGTAGCCCCTTTCGTTTGTGACTTTGTTGGAGTAGCGACCACATATCCCCCTCCAGTCTTTGCATGCATCCTCCCCCACTTTGGCATTCCAATCACCCTGCACGATGAGAATGTCTTTCCTTGGTGTTTGGTCCACTACTTCCTGCAAGTGATCGTAGAAATCCTCGATCTCCTCGTCCGTATAGCTGGAAGTTGGGGCATAGCCTTGAATGATGGTGATGTTGAATGGCGCTGCCCTCAGACGTATAGTGATGAGCCGGCTAGAAATTGGCCGACATCTCATGACCGTGTTTGTGATATCTTTATGGACTAGGAACCCGACACCCTGTTCATGTTTGTCGTCTCTGCCGCTGAAGTACAGCTTGTGACCTTCAAGGGTGGATATTACTCCAGTTTCCTTCCAGCGGACCTCGCATAGTCCAAGAATGTTCCAGCGGTATCTGTCCAGTTCGTGAGACAATTCTTCCAGTTTACCTGTCGGTCTCAATGTTCTCACATTCCATGTGCCAATAATAGTATTGTTCCTGGCACGGATCCTGTTGGTTGGTACATCAGTAGCATAGTTTACACCTTCACCCTGATGTCTGGTGACAGGCGCGGTCCTTGGTAACCCGGGCGACGACCGAGCCGGTATAGGTTGGGAAATAGTTGTTGTCATCGTGTAGCGTGTCTTGGGCAATTTATCCTGGCGGAGCCCATCCCTCTCCAGAATTAGCCACAGCCGAAGTCCCCCATCTTGGGGCTCGCCCTGGATACGATCACGTGGCCGATTGAGTCCATCTTGAGACTGCTCCGCCCTGGCCGGTAACTGCAACGTGGAAGTCTTACGCCCAGTGATGCCGTGATGGCACCACCCCCCTCACGTGGTTTCGTCCGCCAGCTGAGACGGTGAACCAGGGTGTGGCGCTAGGAGCCAACACGTGAGAGATTTGGGAGATGGATGAGGACCAGTGATGCCTGTCCACCCTGCTACCGGGTGCAGCTGACAAGACACAAGGGAGCTACCTCTACCCATAGCCCCCTACACCCCTATAAATACCATGTAAGCCAATCAAGCATTATAAATACCATGTATGCCAATCAACCCATTATACATACCATGTATGCCAATCAACCCATTATACATACCATGTATGCCAATCAACCCATTATACATGTATGCCAATCAACCCATCATACATACCACTTATGCCAATCCACCCATTTTACATACCATGTATGCCAATCACCCATTATAAATACCATGTATGCCAATCACCCATTATAAATACCATGTATGCCAATCAACCCATTATACATACCATGTATGCCAATCGACTCACTATACATACCATGTATGCCAATCTACCCACTATACATACCATGCCAATCAACCCATTATACATACCATGTATGCCAATAAACTCAGTATACATACCATTTATGCCAATCCACCCATTATACATACCATGTATGCCAATCAACCTATTATACATGTATGCAAATCAACCCTTCATACATACCATCTATGCCAATCAACCTATCACACATACCATGTTTGCCAATCAACCCATTATACATGTAAATGCCAATCACCCACTATACATACCATGTATGCCAATCAACTTATTACACATCCCATGTATGCCATTCACCCATTATAAATACCATGTATGCCAATCCACCCATTATACATACCATGTATGCCAATCACCCACTATACATACCATGTATACCAATCAACCCATTATATATGTAAATGCCAATCACCCACTATACTGTACATGCCATGTATGCCAATCAACCCATTTTACATACCATGTATGCCAAAAAACTCATTATACATAGCATGTATGCCAATCCACCCATTATACCTACCATGTATGCCAATCAACCCATTATACATACCGTGTATGCCAATCAAAACATCATACATACCATGTATGCCAATCAACCCATCATATATACCACGTATGCCAATCAACCCATTTTACATACCATGTATGTCAATCACCCATTATAAATACCATGTATGCCAATCGCCCATTATAAATACCATGTATGCCAATCAACCCATTATACATACCATGCATGCCAATCGACCCACTATACATACCATGCCAAACAACCCATTATACATACCATGTATGCCAATCAACCCTTCATACATACCATGTATGCCAATCAACCTATCACACATACCATGTATGCCAATCAACCCATTATACATGTATGCCAATCAACCCATCATACATACCATGTATGCCAATCAACCTATCACACATACCATGTTTGCCAATCAACCCATTATACATGTAAATGCCAATCACCCACTATACATACCATGTATGCCAATCCACCCATTATACATACCATGTATGCCAATCCACCTATTATACATACCACGTATGCCAATCAACCCATTTTACATATACCATGTATGTCAATCACCCATTATAAATACCATGTATGCCAATCCACCCATTATACATACCATGTATGCCAATCAACCCATTATACATACCATGTATGCCAATCGACCCACTATACATACCATGCCAATCAACCCATTATACATACCATGTATACCAATAAACTCAGTATACATACCATGTATGCCAATCCACCTATTATACATACCATGTATGCCAATCAACCTATTATACATGTATGCCAATCAACCCATCATACATACCATGTATGCCAATCAACCTATCACACATACCATGTTTGCCAATCAACCCATTATACATGTAAATGCCAATCACCCATTATACATACCATGTATGCCAATCAACCCATTATACATACCATGTATGCCAATCAACTCATAATTCATACCATGTATGCCAACCAACCCATTATTCATATCATGTATGCCAATCGACCCACTATACATACCATGCCAATCAACCCATTATACATACCATGTATACCAATAAACTCAGTATACATACCATGTATGCCAATCCACCCATTATACATACCATGTATGCCAATCAACCTATTATACATGTATGCCAATCAACCCATCATACATACCATGTATGCCAATAAACCTATCACACATACCATGTTTGCCAATCAACCCATTATACATGTAAATGCCAATCACCCACTATACATATCATGTATGCTAATCAACCCATTATACATACCATGCATGCCAATCAACCCATTATAAATACCATGTTTGTCAATGAACCCATTATACAGCATAACTAAATTACTCATATGCACATATTAGCTCAACGTTTTTACATGTCATGCCACCCTGCCAACACCCTACCCCACCCCCCCCCATCCATCCCCCCATAAAGCAAATATAAAAGAGATAGAAACTTAGTTATTGGATTTTATGGTTAAAATAAATAATATAGCACATTTAAGTACTGTAACTAGTCAACAAACCATCATAGCACATTCTGACAACGAAATATGTAATAATGTTACATTAGAAAATCATAAATCAAGAAAAATCATTATGAAATAAAGATGGGCATTAGGGGAAGGGAGTAACATAAATAATACCACTAAAAGATATAAATCCATCAATGACTATAACCTTAGAGATGCTAAAAATGCACATCTCACACAAACAAGAAAAGTCCTCTCTACTGGAATGTCAGCGTTAGATATTACATCAATTCTAGACTGAAGACTTGAGTAGACTTACGTCTGAATCTACAAAAAAAAATGTGACTAAAGAAACATAACAAACTCAACAAAGATAGAAAGTGTCATTACTATTATCTAACCTTTTCTAGCAGATTCGATACTACTGTATGTGACTGTGCTATGCAATCTCAACAATATAAATATTTGTCATTATTGGAGATTGGGTTCTCAAAGTTCTAAAACAAAAGAATGGCTTAGTGTAATATATGTATTCAATGAATAATATAATGGATAACATCAAGGTATATTTGTTTCAACTGAGAGAGTATTTCGTGATGGGATCAATACAATTTGTGTTTGGGGCTAACAAGGTGAATAGGCTTTGTTTATTCAATGCACAAAACATACACAGCAATACAGTAGCATGTCAACACAATGTTCACAGAAAGATTGTAGCTTGTAGCAAAGCACCATACCATACCAATGTACCAAGAGTTGGAAAGAAATATATTTTGTGCATTCCAAACAAAGTTAGAATTAATAAAGTGACCTGTATATGCAATATCTTGTTATCCAAAGAGAAACAACTACATCTCAGGTTCTGATAAATAACATCTCATTTGGTATTAGTCCATCAATAACTCATATCGAAACAGTTTGTGCTTTCACTTGTTATCATCTAGATTTTGGAGGAAGGGTGAAAGGAAAGGCTGGTTTTAGGTCTGATTGATGCCTATTGTGTCATGTCACAAATGGGGGCGGGAAGGGCATTTGGCCTACATCCATGCTAGGAATGGGTCAATCATCATTATTATTACTACATTTGTGTAATACAAATATAAATCTTGCCAATGTATACAACATTAAAAGTGTGCAGTTTAGAACAATTTCCTGTGAGCAATCAAAAGAGTTAAGAGTAAAATGTTAATAAGGTCTATCTAGAATAGCAGTGAACATGGCATATCATGGCTTCATGCATATTCAAAAGTTGTTTTAAAGCTACAGTATGATTACTGGCAATACTAGTTATATGGGAATGTAAGATCTAAATATAGCAATTACTGATGGCAGATGCCGGGAGAATCCCTAATTCATTCTCTCTCATCTGATTTATTGTATTAATGGGTCAAAACGATACCAAAATTACAGGTGGCAATGTACATATAACTTCAAGGACTTGATACTTCATAGTTTCTTAATTTCAAACACATCCATGATCAGACCAAGGTACATACTACAAAAACTTAGCTTGCCTGGCATGTGGGAAATTTTTATTTTCCAAAAGGTTTTCTGATGAACTGATAATTTAGGAATCTTTCAGTAACTGAGATGTCTTCGATCAATACTACAATATAGTAATTCATTTTATTAAATGTTATTACCTCTACACAATTAAACAAGTGGAATCTTAAAAGTGCATTTGATGTTATTGATGAAGCTAATAAGGCAAGCTGTCTTCACCTATATATGGCATGATGTTTTGATCAGAAGGTATCCAACACAAACTATTACCATTTCACACACTGACTTTTGAGAAATTATTATGTGAAGACTCACCAGACTCTCATCCACAAAGGAAGTTATGTCATCAGTGATGTGCTCCCACTTGAGTTTTTCTTTCAATTTCTTGGATGAAATGTACAGAAGAAATGTTGATAACTGTATCACCTGGAGGTTAGAGAGAAAATACAAAATAACTCAACTTTCCATTCACTAGATTTGTCAAGGTGAATATTCATCAGGTCTGTGATCATTTTTGTGACAGACATCAATACCTTTCCTTGTGTATATATGTGTATATATGTGTGTATATTTAAGTATATATGAATATTTATATAGCTGTATTCTCAGAGAAGCATATATTTGTCCTATTTCTGTTTTCATTTTTGGGTTTGTTTGACTGACATAGCTAACAGCACAGGACTAATATCATTATCCAAAACATCTTTGCCTTTATTTAAAGTTGCTCTTTAGGAATATGTTTTGCATCTGAGGTAATCAACACAACTACTTATTTACAACATTTGTAGTGCTAACTGATCAACTCCATGTTACCTCTTGAGAGTTTTGAAGCTCCCCCCCCCCCCCAATATAAAACAACTTTTGACAACTGCTGGAATTTTTCTACCAAATCTTCTATAGTATCGCAACAGGAAATCAATGTAGAAAACATATGTGCTTGAGTTTGCTGGAAATATCTCTTAAATGGTCAGTACTATAACTGAAGTGCAAATAATTTACATCTCAGACAGAACATATTACGAGCATCCTTCAACACCATTGAACAATGGCTAAAAAATGGAATTCTGAATTACTTTGGTTTTTACTCTGAGGACATGCTTAGGGTCCAGAGGCTATATGCATGTCTTTTATTACTGACTGACAGCAACATATACACACATTACAGTAAACCAACCAAAGACTTCCACTTGCAATCCCTTAGTATATAGTTCATTGGCAATTGGCATAAAGACTAGATTATTTTCAGATTTAAATTTTCTTGGATTTGGATGCACTGATATGGGAAGGGTAGGAATGGTTAGGATAGAAAAGGAGAAATTGTTCCTGTTAGTCACTCTACATTTTATTAAACAAAGACCTAATTGTGACATATAGCAAGTGGAAGCACATAGGCTTTAGAGAGTGTGATCATAGCAACAACATAACTGATTCACTTGCTGAGGCAGTTGTGCAGGGTGTTGTTCACTCTGGCATACTATAGTACCAAGCTCACTTAATACACGTCTCCATTAAAACAGAATGATGGAGAAGTATGTCACATATTAACATTTCTATAAATTTCTTAGCCTTGGCAAATCTTGGGTGTATATCAAAAGGAAATAATCTCACATAGGTACTCCTACTACTAGGAGAAGCTTACAGGCTACCTTCAAGAAAACTAACCCTATACAAATAGCTTTCTTTAGTCTTGGGATAATGAAGTTGATGAAAACTCAAATGAGAAGATAGATCTAACGTAACTAATGAACCAATGGAAGCCTTACTATAGGTTTGGTCAAGTTTAACTACTTGTGACAATTCATTCTTTAGTTTGTAACTGAGATATAACAGTAAGTATAGTTCTCCTCATAATATAAAGCAGACTTTAGAAGTGTTCTAACGTAGTGTGGGTATGGGTCTTGTTTTGTTTGAAGTGACTCTATTTAATAGTACAGGGCCATGAACTTATGAACTGAATTGATTGTTTAAAAGCCTATCATACATGTTACTACCTCTTTGCTGCCTATTAATAAAGGGGACCCAGCTCATTAACATATACACCTTTTTGTGTACTTTTACACATTGGTAAGCAATACAATGTATGGCATTCAGTGCCTAATTATATGGTGTACGTATATAGGTTGCCTTTATCTTCCCCTCTGGGTCTTAGAGAATTTACTGATCAAGAAAGATTCAAAACAATTACTGTTTCCCCAGGATTAGGCAGTAACAAAGTTACTTTATACCCAGACTCAAATCTAATTATAACTACAACCCAGCTTACCAGTCCTGCTATACACTAATTATACACTTACATTACCATCAGCATATTGTAAACCATTCTGTGCAAGATCCACATCATGTGACCTCCAAAGATCGTCATAAGACTGATTAATCCACATTTACCTAATGAGGAGGAAAGGACAAAAGAAATAAGAATCAGTTGTCACTAATTCTATATTGAGAATATCAGAACAAGATATGTTTGAATGTAAACAATAAAATCCATTGTTATTGAGTATATCTTTACAATATTTACTCCACAGTCTTTCTACTGCTCACAGATATACAAGCTATTGCTAAAATGACATTGTGTCACTGAAACAACTCAATAGACTGCAAATTCATTTTATTTCATTGAAAGGCACTTTTGTATTTTCAAGTTGAACAGCTTTTGAAAATTTACCCAAAAACAAAACAAGAGGTTAAATTTGGTAACATGTTTGGAATCCTTTGGATTAGGCTAATTGATCAGCACACTTTCTAGTTTGGGTACTTTTAACATGATTATTTTTTCGTTTTAACACTAAATGTCTAATTTTGTTACTTTGAAGTCAAGCAAAGTAAGGCCTAATTACTGGTCTGGATTGCTTTTGTCAAACAATCAGTACACCAGTGTCAAGCTGAGGCTGCTTTCATACATAAATGTTGTTGTCTTTGCTTCCACAACCGTCCCAGCAACTAGATTTCCACCTACACAAACTTATAACATAATTACTGAACTAAACAATAGCTTTAAGAACATTAAAATAATACAAAATGCATTAAGAATGTCAAATGACATAACATGCTGAACCCTACAAAAAACTTGTCATATTGTCTTGTATAATCTTCTGTGATAGAATCATAAACTGATGCTTGTCAATAATCAATACCTCTAATAATTATCCATGACAACTATTTAATATGATGAGATAGGTGGACCTTGTCATAAATTACATAATATCCACTCAACCTGGAGACAGTGACAACAGAAAGCCTTCATTAGCATTAGATGCTGAAATGGGAATGAACTATTTCATAATGAAACAATGGATGTCTAATGACCATTAACATTGTTCAGATTATAAAGATTGGAGATGACCATGGCTATAATATAGAAATCACATCAGAATTTACTCCTCTTGAAACGTAGAGTTATGGTACAATTTGTAGAGATGATGCTACAATTAGAGAAACACTGAACAAAAGAGGTCTCACAGAATCCGTCAGTCTAAGACACAACCTTTAGAGGTATCTAAACTTAGATTGTTAATATGTTATGTCTTGTTTTGCAGTGATTTAAATTGAAGGGGGTTTGGGGGGTAGGGAGTGCTGGATGAAGGACTTTCTGGTGGGGTAATGTCCCTTAAGGGATCATCTGACACATTATGGAGTAAGAATATCCACCTAAACACTTGCATTCTCATGGCAGAGGAAGAGGATTGGGTGGGTGGGGTAAGAATCAGGTGGTCAACCATGCAATCATTACCTTGCTCATGCAAACTGTACACATTTCTTCCAAGAGCTGAACTCCGGATATGAAACCGGTAAATCCATAAACTAAGTCTGCTAGTAGCAGAATTCGGTAATGTCACATTGCCAAACACATAGAAATAACACAGCTTATATAAACATACGGTATGCTTATGTAGTTTCAAAATAAATTACAAAGTAAAATTAGCAAAAGGGCCATTCTCGGTCACGTGTGTGACGAAAAATGGGGAGATCTGCACTTTACCACTAAGTAACTACTTTTAGGTAAAGAAAGTTGGGTTGATTGTAGTACTTAAGTATGCACTAGGGGGACTCTTTTACAAAACCATATAGCTTAGCCAAAATCAGAATATTCATGTGCTGGCACAGGTCATATAAAGGTCGTTCACGTGTGTGACGTGAAATGAAACTGGCCTCTTTTGGACAAAAAAACATCGGCAAATTCCTCAGTTTCTAACATGGCTGGATAAACCTTATTTCTCATGTTACTACCTTAATGTGTTTCCATTCTAAAAAGACATTTCACCTAAATATTTCACTTCTTAAAATTAGCATAATACTACTAAGCTAAACAAAATCCAATCACGTGTGTGACATTCTGAATTGTCATTCAATAGTATGCAAGTTTGCAGTGCATATGTTGACTCTAGTAATGACCACAGAACAGCACTGATGTTGATATTCCATAGAAATTACTTTAAATTAGTTTTACTGCCATGATTTTTTGGGTCACGTGTGTGACATTTTTGGGTCACGTGTGTGACATTCTGCATTTTCATGGATATGCAATTTCATTGGATGAACTTTTCCTCATTTGCATATAACACTGTTGTCATGCCATACACACATGACATAACAACAGTCCAAGTCCACAGTGCTGCTGCAATTTCATTGGATGAAGCTTTTCTCATTTGCATATGACAATGTTGTTATGCTACACACTCATGACATAACAACAGTCCAAGTTCATGTGCTGCTGCAATTTTATTGGATGGAGCTTTTCTCATTTGCATATTACACTGTTGTCAGGCCACACACACATTAACAAACCAGTCTGCTAACAATATTTAGTCCATTTAGTTTTGTTGAATGCTCAACTTGGGGCTTCATTGTCACAAACGTGATCCTAAATGTCACACACGTGACCATCGGTCACATGTGTGACGACTAATTAGAGGCTATTAATTAATCGTAGTAATATTTGACTGGATATTTTGCAGAACTAACAGTCTTTACCAAGAACGGTTGAATATCAAGTGTGGACATCATAAGGCACATCAGTTACTTATTATGAACACTTGCATTATTTTTGTCACGTGTGTGACATCAAAATTATGCTAATTAGCACCCAGTATTAATAAAGAATTGAAGATCAGGAACCTCTGCCTTAGGAATGAAATAAATTAACCCATGTACAGTATAACTACCCCCATGTGATAGTTGATAACTGAAATATGATTTATAGATACTCATGTAGAAAAATCAAATATACTGTACAGTAATAAACTACAGTACAAGTTTTGGCTAAAACTTTCAATAATGCAAATTTATGCAAATTAGTATGTTATGGTTGTCATTTCAATAGAAAAAATATGAAACAGAAAACTTGAGGCAAACAAAAAAATATAACATTTGGGCCTGAAGAACACTTTAGTTTTTTCATGCCTGTTTCATATTCCAGAGAATGGCCCAAAAGATGAGGAATGTCTTCTGATATTACAGTATATATACTACAGTATCTTGAAATAATACTTACAACTCAGTTATAATTATAATAACATCGTAAAGAAACTAATGCAACTAGAAAGAATACAAATCTATATACTGTACAAGATGAGTTCAAGGTCTCAAGATGCTTCCCACAGTGAATATACAGCTCAACCAGTACCAAACTAACTGAAATATAAACAATCATTAATCTGAAATTGAGACCAGCATTAATCTGGTTTACATTCTATTCAGAAACAAGACTTATAATGATACAGCCCTGAAAAAAGAATGGAGCCTGAAGAAAACATGATGAAGGATTCTGGTCACATAATTTAGGAACCAATGGTTTATTATACTGTCTATAGGTTGATGGATTTGTAGGATTTCTGAAATGCTGACATTGTAGTATCATTGATTGAGTTAAAATACATGTTTGTCTAAACTGCAGAGTGCAGACTTTGATACATACTGTTATTTCATAACATTTGATCCCATGCAGTCTTGTGTGAGGAGGGGGTGGGGGAGGCGTGGGTGGGGGCTACATTTGTCAGTTGAGTGCCCAGTGAAATATGTGATAAAGAATAATATACTTTACCTTAGGATAAACAAAGACTTGAAAAAGTTGGCCAGGTGACACAATTGCGCATGGAACTGGGTCTGGCTCTCAATATCACTGGTTTACACCCTACTTGAATAAAGTAGATTTAACCTCACAGGATGAGATTGTGGATAGCAGAACTGGTGTGCGACAGTTTATCAGGAGTTTGGAGAAACATATCAAAGAATTAAGGGAGAAGCAAACCCAGCCATCATCTGCAGCTGATATGATAGACATCTTTGAGAAGAATAAAAATAATGGTGGAAGTGATTTGCATTGTACTGCCCACTTACGTTTTGAATCATATTTTTCTAACATTTAAGCATATTGCTTAAACCAGTCAACTCAACCATACTACAGTAAATTAACATCATAACAAACAAAGTACATTAAAGTTCAGATTATATCCATAGTTGTGTGACCTATGTGTGACATACTTAAATTAATCAAGGTTGTGTTTGTTTGATGGAATGTTCATTACGATTACCTCTAACACATAGCTCTGCATAACAGACTGAGTTGACTCCTTTAATGTTTCTACATCATTATAGAATATCTAAAATGGTATTTCAAGTTTTGGTTTTAATCTGAAGAAAATAAGTACCCCAACAGAAGAAATATTTGTACGTAACCCAAACTACTTTCATACAAACCAACAAGTTGTCTTCCAGTCTTACCATTCTGAGAGTGTCAGGAGTTCTAGAAGACTTTATTTATATGAGTCTCAGATGCAATTTTTATTTTGTTTGACAAATGGTAAAATGTACCAGAGGGTGCTTATGCAGCTATTGTGCCATGGCAAGCTCATCACAAACATACCAAGTACTGGATTGATCCAGCAAGGATCCAATCATTTTGATGTCCTTACTAGGGATTAATTCTGTCAGTTGTATTTTGAGTGGATGAACTAAAACTTTATATAAAATCCCTTTAGTGAGAGTGAATGGAGATAAAAGAGTATTCCTTGATCTGCAATGCTATCCATAAAATCTATCAGAGGTTCTTGAAACATTACTATCACTGTTCTACACTAACCATTATTGTGATTACCATCACATGGAGGAAATATCAGCTGATGAACCATTCATTGTCCTTGTCAGCACAGTATGAACACTTCCATCAACAACTGGTAACTATACAGGTGGAATAGGTGATCCCCTAATAGCTCCATTCAGGATAATTTAAGTTACCCTAATGAAGAGAAAAGAAAATGATGTGAATGAAAATTAAGTCCCAATGATAGGATATATTGAGAATGTCAGTCACAAATAGATATACATGTATGTCTCTGGCTTACTACTGTACCTTGTATACATGGACATTCACAGAGAAAAAACCCAAAAGAAGGAAAGTACACTTCAGATTCCAATAACCAGGTAAGTGTAAAAACAATTAACCAGTAAACCATCAAACTTGAACCGGATTGTCCTTTGTTTAGTGAAAGTGGCATATAAAGGTAAGGGTGCAGTGATGTAAATGAGCTCCCAAAGGAGAGTCCAACCTCACACAACCCAACCATGCATGGTTTGGGCTTGACTGAGAAATTTGTGAGATTTCGCACCTTCTTTCCTATTGAGGACAGAATGTCTTTTGAATTTCCACTCATCAGGAGATAATTGTATCTAATTTAGTGTGTCAGCTTTGGTGGATGGGTGTTTTTACATTATTTTTCTTCATTTAATGGCACCAGGCCCCTGGAGACTGCATTGCCTACATTGACCTAGTTACACCACTCTCTGGGGGTCTCTTTCCAGTTTTTAGATCACCAAAGGTTTACAGAGTACCCTGTTCAGCTTGTCAATAGCTATCCAATATGGTCAGTGCTTTCCACAAATTTGGCAGATGAAGACACTTGTAACATCAAAATTTTGAGTTGAAATAGTTATGAGATAAAAAAGGCAATAATTGTGAAAATTGGGGACACTTAACTTTTTCCCCCTATGTCCCTTTGAAGCCACCGCACTCAAGTCAGTGAAGTTAAATCAATTTTGAGACAAATTAGATTTTTTAAAACTGCAGTGACTGACTCAGCAAGTGACAATTCTGTATTGACAGCTGTATATACTCAGATTAGTAGGAAGTATTTCCAATTGTGTTCTCTGTTTATCGTGGCTGGACTTACAAGGGTACTGCAAAGCTCTCCAAATCTTCAGTATTTTAGCATAGTTTTTGGAAACTGCTAGCAATTTAAAGCACAGGAGGACATGTCAGGAATAGAAATACTTAATCTGATTTTAAGGAAGAAATTTCAAGGAAGAAATGTTATCATTTCATGATATTGATAAAGAGTGCAGGGGAATTTAACTTCCTAAACCATAATTGTATATAATTTAGTGTGTCAGCTTTGGTGGATGGGTGTTTAGTGGCAGGGGAATTTAACTTCCTCAACCATGCTTGCTAGCCAGCAGTTTGGTGAATCAAGTAACAACAAACCAGATTTACTTCATTCTTACCATTCCTATTTAACTCTGTGCATAAATGTAGGATACCAAAAGAAGCTTGATAGGTGCATAGGTCCTGCTCTCCTCTATCCAGTACGGTCTGCGTCTACATATTCACTAGAGGGTTTCTTTCTACGGTTGAATGATTACATCATGGAGCCGTTAGAGCCTCAGTGACTTCTAAATCAAAAGTGAAACAATAACATGAAATCAAATTAGTTGTTCAGAAATTTCAGACGACTTCAGAAACAAAAGGATACTCACAACAAAGAAAAACCCATGGTAGCAGTTCCACTTTGATCCAATCATTGATATTTTAATTTAGTGATTATGCAGTATTACAGTGTTTGGTTTCTGCAGGTGTTTGAAAGATCTTAGGAAATTTTGCATTCAGATAGCATCGTCACACTACAGCAGTCTTTGTGGGCAATCAACTTCACATGTTAGCTGTAAAAGACCCCTACACTTTTAGTAAGTAAATTATGTAAAAGTATGTAAAAGCAATAATGAAGCTGAAGATACGTCAATAGGAAATGAGCATTATCAGCACAAACCCTGGAAATTATGGATATGTTCCAATAATGGGTTGTCTTGGACCAGTAAGGGTGGTGTAATGCACTGCAGTAATTTGAGAGGGGTGCTGTAGCTCCTACTGAGTATTTTGGTGACACAAACTACATAATGCTTGAATATGATATGGGATATGGAATCTCAATCTCTGGAAAACCTTGCATTTCATTTGACCTTTACTCACTGGCAGATTAGCACTTAAATCCACAATATCCCAGGAGAGGAAACAACTCAAGAGTACTGTACTTGAAGAGAAGGTTTTTATGACTAAATTTGACTAAAACCTTTCGGACAGTTGGATGATCTCGCAAGTGTAGAACACTACTTCAATAAACTAATATGATCCAAGTATTCTGTGGGAGGAAAACCTCCCAGGCTTCAACTTGTAAGCAACTAACACTGTAACAGGCTAGCATCACCATATTTCAGCAATTCCTACATTGTGCTGAGCCTAGGTCACGCTTTATGCTGTCATTGCGGCATTATTGAATATTGTGACTAAAACCATTGGCCTACTAGGCCTAAGTTAGGCTGCACTTTTCTTATATGACTAGAGAAGACCTAAGCCATAACTTCAACGTTATGATGTCCCTGTCATTTACAAAAGTTGTAGTACATAGCCTAACAGTAACAATACGAAACTTGAAAGGAGCACAAGACAGTACGTGGGATTTCTTCTTTGACAATTGCAATATTCTAGGTCTGTTTCTTTCTGTATGTTTACCATCTGGAATGTATTGCAATATCTTCACATTTAGTAAGCCATTACTGTTGCTTCGGGGAATCACACCAAAAAAAAAAACAGGTAAGTACAACCGGTGTGAAGTTAGATACTTATTCCCCGTTCCTCGTTCGATATTCGCGAATGAGTAACTGAGCTACCTATTCAGTTACGTATTCGACAATGGTACAAAAGCGTCTTACAAGATAAGATTACCATAATGCATCTTGCCCGGTCCAAATAGTTATTGACCAACTAAAATGACCACTACTTCATGAGTTCTTAAATTAATGTAACTGGACCAGAAAAAATCACTTTAGGCCCTAATCAAGACTAGCACGCCTTGGACCACCTTACCAATGGGTCATATGAATTCTTAACACATTGTAGAAGGATACCATATTGCGTCTTGCCCGGTCCAAAGCGTGCTTGACCAATTAAACTGACCATTAAATCAACATTTTTTTAAATAAATGTAACGGGAACTGAAATAAAAACATTTGGGCCCTAATCAAAACCAGCACGCCTTGGACCGCCCAACCAATGGGTCATGGGAAGTCTAAGGACCTTATAGAAAGGTAAAATAATGCGTCTTGCCCGGTCCAAAGAGTGCTTGACCAATTTAAATGACTACTAAATCATTACTTCTTTAATGAGTGAAACTGGACCACGAAAAAGCTTTGGGCCCTAATCCATGCAGCACGCCTTGGACCACCTATCCAATGGATAATATTAACTCTAAGGACATTGTAGAAGAGTACCATAATGCGTTTTGCCCGGTCCAAAGAGTGCTTGACCAATTAAGCTGACCATTAAAGCATTACTTCTTAAATGAGTGAAACGGGACCACGAAAAAGCTTTGGGCCATAAACCATGCAGCACGCTTTGGACCACCTAACCAATCGGTAACATGTACTCTAAGGACATTGTAGAAGAATACCATAATGCGTCTTGCCCGGTCCAAAGAGTGCTTGACCAATTAAACTGACCATTAAATCATTACTTCATCATCTAGTGTAACCGGACCACGAAAAAGCTTTGGGCCCTAATCCATGCAGCACGCTTTGGACCACCTAACCAATCGGTAACATTAACTATAAGGACATTGTAGAAGAGTACCATAATGCGTCTTGCCCGGTGCAAAGCGTGCTTGACCAATTTAAATGACCACTAAATCATTACTTCTTTAATGAGTGAAACGGGACCACGAAAAAGCTTTGGGCCCTAATCCATGCAGCACGCCTTGGACCACCTATCCAATGGATAATATTAACTCTAAGGACATTGTAGAAGAGTACCATAATGCGTCTTGCCCGGTCCAAAGAGTGCTTGACCAATTAAACTGACCATTACATCATTACTCCATCATCTAGTGTAACCGGACCACGAAAAGCTTTGGGCCCTAATCCATGCAGCACGCTTTGAACCACCAAACCGATGGTTAACATGAACTCTAAGGACATTGTAGAAGGGTACCATAATGCGTCTTGCCCGGTCCAAAGCGTGCTTGACCAATTAAACTGACCATTAAATCATTACTTCATCATCGAGTGAAACGGGACCACGAAAAAGCTTTGGGCCCTAATCCTTGCAGCACGCTTTGGACCACCTAACCAATCGGTAACATTAACTCTAAGGACATTGTAGAAGAGTACCATACTGCGTCTTGCCCGGTCCAAAGAGTGCTTGACCAATTTAAATGACCACTAAATCATTACTTCTTCAATGAGTGAAACGGGACCACGAAAAAGCTTTGGGCCCTAATCCATGCAGCACGCTTTGAACCACCAAACCGATGGTTAACATGAACTCTAAGGACATTGTAGAAGGGTACCATAATGCGTCTTGCCCGGTCCAAAGCGTGCTTGACCAATTAAACTGACCATTAAATCATTACTTCATCATCGAGTGAAACGGGACCACGAAAAAGCTTTGGGCCCTAATCCTTGCAGCACGCTTTGGACCACCTAACTACGGTAAAACTAACTCTAAGGACATTGTAGAAGAGTACCATAATGCGTCTTGCCCGGTCCAAAGAGTGCTTGACCAATTAAACTGACCATTAAATCATTACTTCTTAAATGAGTGAAACGGGACCACGAAAAAGCTTTGGGCCATAAACCATGCAGCACGCTTTGGACCACCTAACCAATCGGTAACATGTACTCTAAGGACATTGTAGAAGAATACCATAATGCGTCTTGCCCGGTCCAAAGAGTGCTTGACCAATTAAACTGACCATTAAATCATTACTTCATCATCTAGTGTAACCGGACCACGAAAAAGCTTTGGGCCCTAATCCATGCAGCACGCTTTGGACCACCTAACCAATCGGTAACATTAACTATAAGGACATTGTAGAAGAGTACCATAATGCGTCTTGCCCGGTGCAAAGCGTGCTTGACCAATTTAAATGACCACTAAATCATTACTTCTTTAATGAGTGAAACGGGACCACGAAAAAGCTTTGGGCCCTAATCCATGCAGCACGCCTTGGACCACCTATCCAATGGATAATATTAACTCTAAGGACATTGTAGAAGAGTACCATAATGCGTCTTGCCCGGTCCAAAGAGTGCTTGACCAATTAAACTGACCATTACATCATTACTCCATCATCTAGTGTAACCGGACCACGAAAAGCTTTGGGCCCTAATCCATGCAGCACGCTTTGAACCACCAAACCGATGGTTAACATGAACTCTAAGGACATTGTAGAAGGGTACCATAATGCGTCTTGCCCGGTCCAAAGCGTGCTTGACCAATTAAACTGACCATTAAATCATTACTTCATCATCGAGTGAAACGGGACCACGAAAAAGCTTTGGGCCCTAATTCTTGCAGCACGCTTTGGACCACCTAACCAATCGGTAACATTAACTCTAAGGACATTGTAGAAGAGTACCATAATGCGTCTTGCCCGGTCCAAAGAGTGCTTGACCAATTTAAATGACCACTAAATCATTACTTCTTCAATGAGTGAAACGGGACCACGAAAAAGCTTTGGGCCCTAATCCATGCAGCACGCTTTGAACCACCAAACCGATGGTTAACATGAACTCTAAGGACATTGTAGAAGGGTACCATAATGCGTCTTGCCCGGTCCAAAGCGTGCTTGACCAATTAAACTGACCATTAAATCATTACTTCATCATCGAGTGAAACGGGACCACGAAAAAGCTTTGGGCCCTAATCCTTGCAGCACGCTTTGGACCACCTAACCAATCGGTAAAACTAACTCTAAGGACATTGTAGAAGAGTACCATAATGCGTCTTGCCCGGTCCAAAGAGTGCTTGACCAATTTAAATGACCACTAAATCATTACTTCTTCAATGAGTGAAACGGGACCACGAAAAAGCTTTGGGCCCTAATCCATGCAGCACGCCTTGGACCACCTAACCAACGGGTAACATGTACTCTAAGGACATTGTAGAAGAGTACCATAATGCGTTTTGCCCGGTCCAAAGAGTGCTTGACCAATTTGGGCCCTAATCAAGTCCAGCACGAATTAGCTTGACCAATCATGGTCAAAATTCACATTGACAATAACTGTTATTTTTGGATTCTTTTCATTTTGTACCTGAAAAGCAAATTTATTTCTAAGAGGGCTACATGCCATAGGTACACAACAGACAGCCATTTGAGACATGTTGTTTTTTAGACCACAATTATGGCACGAAAACATGGCAAAGTTTCTTGAGATTACGTAATCTACTGCCTTGTCGTAAAATTACCTATTTTTTTTTTACCAATTAGTCTGCTGGCATAGCGATCACATATATTTTTTGTATAAGGGTCGTTGTGTGAACGCTGTATGAGTGATCACACTGTAGACATGAACATACTTTCACACAGTGTTTACACAAAGAGCTAGGCAGGCTCATTGTAGAGCCTGAAGCCTGCAGGTTGATTTAATTTACGAAGTAATCACAAAACAGGCTTTCTTACCTATAACGTGCTATATACTTGGAGCCAAAATAAAGCAGATCTTTAAGTGGAAGAGACACGGTAGGAGGAACAATTATTACTAGGGCAAGGCAACCGTAACTTTAAAAAAAAAACACTGAAAAGTAATGAGCACACGGACAAGCGTTCAATATTTTCCAAACTCTATTAACTTCGACACAATTGTAAAACAACATTTCCTTGAATACTTATGCAGATTGGCGTCTCATATAGATTCATATATACACTCCTGTATTTACAATGCTTTCAGGCTCTCCTCGATTGATTATTTACAACATGGATCAGCGCATGTAGGCCTACTCATCATGTATAAGCTGTATACGGGGTTTGAAGTCCTAACAACCTTCGCTTCATCAGTTGTCATATATTTTTTATGATTTTCAGAAGTAAAGATCCCTCCCTCCTTCAATAACTCAATAACTCCTTCCTCCGTAAATAACTCCCTAATTCCTCCGTCATATCTATCCCTTCTTTCCCTCATGCATTACCTTCCTTCCCTCTTGCACACATAAACTCGGGCATACATCAACGCAGACACCCTAACATACATACAAGTATACATGACCATGCATTTTCAAAGTGTACACAGTACACAAGCACTCGTTACTCGAGCTTTACACTGAATGTGGCTATCGCCAGACCAGCCCAGTATTTTATGTGATAGGCAGCTAATTCTGGCTTGCTTAAAGAATAAAAGATCAAAAGGGCAATCTCAAGAAGCAAACATGTATAAAAGTTGTTATCTCAGTTTTGTAGTCGAACCGAGCATTATTCCTATCCGCTTGACAGATTTTGTATCAAAACGACAAAAATTCGTCTCAGGAAACGAAGGGACTCGACAAAAGGGCGTTACTTTAATCAAATCCAAAGCAAGACTTCATTAGCAAGTTGACTTAATTTTCATTATCAACAGATGAGCAATTCCCCAAGGTGGGGGGGGGGGATATACTCATTTCTGTTAAGAAAACTTTTATTACTGGATATTGCTTGATATATGTTAAAGTGTTGGTGACCTAGACCCACCCCTCCACCTTTGTCCTCGGTAATGAGTTTTAGATTTAATTTAAATCTAAATAAAAATGTGCAATTAGAAATGGCCCGGCTTTCTTGAATCCTTGAAATCGATTTTAGATCTTAGTTCGGAGAGTATGTTTTGATATTTTATGTGTATATGCATTCCATTTATATATATATTTGTTTATGTGTTCTGTTTGTTATATTTCGTATGTTTTATATGTGCAGGGATCCTCGGGAGAACACTGGCTCACCAGCGACAGGATCCCTGGTTACGAATAAAGTTATTAATAAAAATGATAATACAAAAAAATACACATAATACACAGGCACCTTCCTATCAACATTTGTGCTAGAAGAAATGTACGTTCTTTTGACGTAACGGGCGCCAGGCGATTAAAAAGCAATTTAAAGTAAAAGGGTATTTATTGGGTATGCAGCGACTGATCCATTTAGAATTACCTAACCGAATACCCTGTTTGAAGAATGGTTTTACAGAAAATCGCAATCTCCGCTTCTAGTTTTTGATGTAAATCAGATAATTTGGTGTTTCATTGTCCTCAAACTTTAGGAATGACTCCTGTCCATACATGGCTCCCTTAAGTCCGTCGTAGTTGTACCAATAGCCCCTGCTTTTTATCTTGCACGAAAAGTGTCGTCCGTGGTGTACAGTAACACCATACAGCGTGTATCTGAAAAGGAATGGAAAGTACTATTAATAATGAGTGAAAGTAACATTTTCACAGCCAAACAACACTACAAATTTGGTCAAGGGTAGTTGAATAGAGCGGAAGGGGCTGCTTATGCGAACGCGATTGCAAATTGCACCCCCCCCCCCCACACAAAGGAATGTGGTTATGTTTATTCGTCATCTTTAAAACAAATGAAAGGATTGCGTATCGAGACTGAAAACGTCGCTACTTATATGTTCTCACTCTTTCCTCGATAACTTCTCACATTTCAACTGGAGGCAATCCACTTTTGATCCCCTGAAGGATTTATTCTTTCAAAGGCTACACGACGTCCAGATATACCGCGCTAAAATGCAGACATAATGGCTTCGGACGCTGCAGTAGTTATTTCACTTCGCTAATAAATTTCTGTTTCCGTAGTCTTTTAGTGTTTCGGTCTATAGTATCACTGTGAGGCGGGATTAATGTATTATGCGGGGCAAGTTGAGGATGGGCAGGTCGGGGTGGGGATATTGCTAGACCGTGTGACAATTCTTGTGCTGGGCCAACAACAAAATCATCCATCCATCCATCCATCCATCCATCCATCCATCCATCCATCCATCCATCCATCCATCCATCCATCCATCCATCCATCCATCCATCCATCCATCCATCCATCCATCCATCCATCCATCCATCCATCCATCCATCCATCCATCCATCCATCCATCCATCCATCCATCCATCCATCCATCCATCCATCTATCTATCTATCTATCTATCTATCTATCTATATATATACATATATATATATATATATATATATATATATATATATATATATATATATTCGTTTGTGTATATACATCAATGAAGCGGCTGTTCTTTATGTAACTGCACGGTTACGATCGATGTAGGAAATCTTGTCCTTTTTGCTGCTCTAAAAGATTAAATGAAATGGCCACACATCTATGCCAGTAGTCTTGTTAGTTCCATTCATGCTATGACCAAATTCCTCGTAGGGTTGTGAGTTACCTTTGAAGTTCAATGTCACACGAATATCGAACTTTTTGCTTTCGGGGACAATTGTCATTAGAACAATTTGAAATCTGGACACTGCTTTGTTTTCCACCAAGGTGTTCGACGACCGCCTCATGTTCGCTTCCATACACATTCCACGTCTGTGGGGTTTGTACTTGTAACTCATACTTGCAGACATCGTGTAACCAAAAGAATTTTGCCATATTCCAATCACCGCTGCTTCCGTAAGCTGCCACTGTGATAATTTGGCTGCATATATGGTCGCGACCGTCCTGTAAAGCAAGCTTTACATCTGCATGTTCTTCTAGCATTCTGGACATTATCAGAATTAAGTTGTCAATTGGGCAGGTATTCTCCATCTCGACCGTTTTTCCTTTGTACTTCACACAGCCTCCCCATCTTGGGACGCTTTGAACTTGTTGCTTAGGAGTTGGTATTGATGTATGATCTGTCGGTGTTTTAGTGATTTCCTTTTTTTGATTCCTGGATGTTGCTCGCTTCCGTATTATGGGTGTGCTACTTTGTTTGGGGGTGGGAATCCGCTCAGGAGATGTGAAATACTTTCCCTGCTTTCGCTGTTTCGATGGTGTTCTTCTACACCAACTTTCTTGAACATTTCCATTATCTTCTTTTGCTGTCCTTTTTCGATAGATGTTTTTGTGTTGTTTTTTTTTGTGTTTTATTTCGACCTCCCCTAACCTACCCATAATATTGACGACTTCCTTCCTTCCTTATAAGTTCCCCTGGTCTCATGCGACATCTCCCGCCCGGTAGAAAATCTTTTTTGATGTTCTCAAACCAGTTCTCAATCAAGGCATTGGTTGTGCGCTTTGGAAAATCACCCGAGATTGGGTCATCTTTGTCGCAAGCATACCTGTCCAGATTACCTAGGAAAAGTGCGCTCCACATTGGAAAGACATGGAGAAAGTTATCTAACAGAACTTGAACGAAACCTGGCATTTTGTACTCATTCTTACATTCTTCGATGTCTTCACTGGTTTGCTCTTGTCTACTTGCTCCATTACTTGCAACTTTCACAAATTCCATTCTCCAAGGCGATGAATTCTTTATCGATTGTTGCCTGTCTACGCTCGTGTCGAAATCTTCATCGCATTGTTCCTCGTTTTCCGATGAAACTTCTTCCAAGTTGTCATAAACCCCTGACTTCATTATCAACTTCTGAAGAACTTCAAGAGATTGCAACATCGTCGGACTCCTATTGGACGGTTGAAATACAGAGCACATATGCGTGAATATTTTCTTTGCTTGTCGCAACGATGACGCCGTTTGCAGCAGAGCAAAACAGTAAAGGGCGAACTGCTTCTTTTGTTTGTCATCTGTTTCTTTCCGTAAATGCTGGGAAACAGCTTTTATCATGTGCGCAGCACATATGTGTGGGTAGGTGTAACCAGCGATTTGACGTTCACTATATCTTCTTTGTATGATTTGGAATGTCCTTGCCAGGTACGATTTGCAGTCTTCTCTATTAAATGCAGACAACACTGATTGGATCATCGCCCAGGAGAAGTCTGTTTTTATTCGCCTTGGAACATTCCTACCAGCAGCGTTGACGAACCGCGCCAAAAAATGTTGGATCTCAGAAGCATGCTGGTCATTTGAAAGCATCTCACATACTGGAATAGCTGCCTTACCCTTGATCGGATTTTCCATAACCAATGCATAGTACAGTATTTGCTTGTCTTGCCCCAGTATCTTCTTAATTAGAGACCCTGTAGCATCTAAATATAGAACCTGCGTCTTCTCTTTCGTTGTCATGCTTCTATATAGACCGATCTGATCATCCGAGAACATGTGCACTTTGAAAGGGCTACAAGAAAAATACTGTATGAACCCCCCATTTGTGTATTGAGAATTCGTGTACACATCTCGGTACACATCTTGAAGCAGTTTCACGTCATTGAGAACATCTGGATCAAGATGCCCAAGTTGTTTCTTCTCTGACACAATTTTGCGAAGCACATCTGTGGAACTACAAGCCGTTACGTTTCCCGCTTTTTTCTCATCTGCAGACATTTCTGAGATCGTTTCGTAGTACCAGTTTGACACTCCCTATTGGTTTAATGCTGATGCGATGGTCTCTCTCCTTGTACCTTTTATGTGTCGCTTTCTGCAGTCCTCGGTGGCGTGACTAATGTCTCCAATCTGAAACACTGTCAACTTGACATTTGCCTGTCTCTTCGATGGCGGTAACATCAATCGAAACACGTACCTACAGCAACCTTTAAACTTGCACACTCCAACTGCTCTGATATAAGGTCCCCTTATTTTCCGACTCCCTGGCCTCTTGGAGCGGTTGTACTTGAACACAAGGACACAATGCTTGTTAATTGCACTGAATTTCTCAAATAATGTATCACTCCATTCGTTGCGCAGCCGAAGACATTTCTTTGTGGGGCATATCTTAACCCACTCGGTATTTCTTAGGGTTATCGTAAACTTCTTAGGGGGCATGTTCATCGGTTGACATTCATACCGCAGATCATTGTCATGGCATTGTGAGCTACTGGTACTACACTGACGTGACCGAACCAAATTATTCTGACTGATGTCTTGTACATTAATGCACTCCTGACTTGGTACATCTTTTTCCGACACGTGATCGGAATATATCTCCCAATTTTTTTGCTGTGATGTCGCAGCCCAGTTCCTTTGTGAGAGGGGCACAGAAAGTTGTCTGTGTAGGGGTTTGGCAAGCTCTGAAAGTCTCTGACACAAACAAACAACAACGATAGATTGGAGCGTAGCCTACCATGATGTGTGTTATTATTTGTATTGCTGTAAATGCCTCATAAATCGCCGTAATTGCACTATAGTGGTTGAAATTTCGATGAACGTTCAATCGTTTAACCGCCACTTAATCTCTCTATCTACGTTAGATGTAAAGTTACCTTAATTTCCAGTAAAGTTAAAAAAAAAACCTATACCAACTATATAGATTTGTGTTGTGCTTGTTCATTTGTTGCTGAAGACCGTTTGACGTGGAAGATGCAAAACAGAGAAGCGTTGTTTACCACCCTTCTCGACGGATCTGTTTCTTAGGAAATAGGTTAATTATCAAAGCGAGAGTATACCAAACCTTTGCAGATGGGAACCTACGATGACAGCACATGTAGGCCCAGTGTTGAAATTACAAGGCAACGTACCTGTACCGAACAATTAACCAGAATTGAGGTAACCGATGTTTGTTCTTTCTTTGAAACTCATTGTTTTGACGGGTTAAGTGCTACCCACTAGTAGACTCGTGTTAACATGTTGACTTATATGCTAACATATATGATGTTAGTTTTTCAAACACGTGAGAGATGAGGTGGTTTTCATTGGTGGTTACTTTCACGTTGTCAGGATTTCAACGAAGAAAAAATGTGACTGTACCGTTCCGATACCGATCCTCAATATCGCACTGTGTTCTGCTTGCGTAGTTTCCTACACGAATTCTACACACGCTTTCATCTTTCATGGCCTCGACAAGGAAAGCGCAGCAACATAATCGTGGTGTAATTAAACAAGGATAAAATCACCTTGGAAGAAAATGCAAATAAGCTTTAGAAATTTGGAGAGTAAAGAACACCATACTACTAGTTGGAGGTGAGATGGTGATCTTGGTCAAAGAACAGATAACAACTTCACCTGCATTTGCTTGCAAATACGCACTATTGTAATGCGCATGAAGTGCCTGCAGCTTTATGAAGTACTTTCCGGTTGTTCAAGTTGTTACTTTTTGGGCGAATAAACACCAGGAGTATAGTCATGTAATTAAAGAGAAGGCGCTTAAAATGTTGACTTGATCAAGTCTCCTACAGGGGGCATTTTCCCCAAATCACGAAAAATTGAACATTGATCACATTTTTTTACTAAGCTGCTAAGCTGGACCAAAGAATTAAAGACCATCTCATAAGTTATGTATCGCGCGTTTAAAGTCAACCGGTACCGGTACAAATTGCACTTTGGCCCCTCAAGGAATGAAATAAGGGAACTTCTTCAGTGCATTCCAATTAATGGCCGCATGTCTACATATGACCAATTTCTGTAGGAAAGTTTTACAATTTCAGAAAGTAACCTCTAAATGACTTCCGAATTCATCGATATGTCAGCATATATTACGTTTTGTCTTGCGCAAATCACTTACGAAATTTACGCTTAATCAAAGGTGAAAATAACAATGGGGTACTTATTTGAACACCATGGCATAAAGCGACAGCATCTTTCCAGGGCTGTAGCAAGGCTGTAGCAGGATTGTAGCAGGCATGCACTGTCATAAAAGCTCAACTGAAGCTTACAGCCGGACAAACAATCAAAGAAATAAGCCATCCCTATACGCCAACTATGCGATCAGAGCAAAATGCAATAACGTTCAAACATTAAACACTATCACTTTAACTTCACTAACGTGGGTCAGAGACATTTGTAGAAGGAAAGTCGGAAATTGTGACTATTTCCGATATTTAATTCATTTGGGAATACAAATGCGAAAAATCAGTTAAACCATCAACATGCTGCAGATACTTTCAGTTATTTATCATTTAAGAATGTTAATGGTTCGACGCAAGGGAGCAATCACGCTATGATATATATGAACTGTCAGCCTTTTAAAGATAATTCCACGGACGTTCATGATGGTAGGCTGTCCGTTCGTACATCGGTATCAATCATCCTGAATGAATCATTCAATTACATTCAGAACGCATGGTCCTTTGTTCCGCTCCTTCACATTTGTCCTATCAAGTATTGAGTAATAGTGAAATGGAACATCGTTGCACATAGATTGGTAAAAGTGTATCAATTCTACCAGATTAAAGTAATTTTGGCATGAACATTTATCTTCTGCAAGTACATTTCAATCAAATCAGATAAAAAATTGGGAGTGGTGGGGGTTGTGGAAGCAAGTTAAATTTCTCCTCACTTATATACTTCCATAATTAACTCAGCAAATAGCCGAAGTTTTATTTACCGAAGAATTAATACATTAATTACAATTATAGGTGATTAGAAAGTGTAATTTTGACTTAATTTGACAAACGCAACATTTACCTAACATATGGCACTTTTGTTAATGGATTGAATGTATATTGTGTATTGAGTAAAACTTGTATAGCTAGATGATATAAGTTACAATTAATATTTAGGTAAAACTGAATAAAAAGACATTTATTAAAACTCACACTAACTCAGGTCTGTGTTTAGTTGAAATAATTGCAGTGAAACTTCTTAAGGTGGATCTGCCTTCTACACTCCAACAGAAACTTTCTATTGAAAAATAGCTCAGAGAAAGGACAAGCACATGGGAACACGATAAAAGCAAAATGCATCGAATGGCACTATATAGGGTAAACTTAGATCGGTTCATTACCAACAATGACTAATGGAGAGTATTAATAAATCAGAAAGGGATTTCGGCATAAAAGATATGTCTGGGTAGACCTATTTCACTTGAAGCCTCATTTGCTAAATATACTATCAGAGTAAGTTTCCCTCCACTTGACCCGAGATGACTGATTGTCTTGGTCAGCTCTAGAATGTAGCAGTGGAATCTTTCAGAATCTATAAATTGGGTAACAGCGTTCACAACCACTTTCGATGAGAGCCCTACAAAACTTCTCTGTTATAGTTGCAAGAGAAATAAAAAAAGAGAAAAAAAATCTAAGTTCTTTAAATCTGTCAACGTTTGACGTGTGAAACGAATTAAAGAAATGAAAGTATGTTCTATGAACGAATAATTACAAAAAACGGTATTCATTGCGTTGCCAGTGTACAGAAATCTCTTCATTATGAGAAAAGCAGTTGCGCTAAGGTGCGCCCACCCCTCCCCCAAGAGGAAGAGTGCGCGTACGTCTCTCGGGAATAGGAAGGAAACTTTGTATGTTGATGATCATTTAGGAAGTATTGGAGAAGAAGTCATTTTAATTGGTCAAGCACTCTTTGGACCGGGCAAGACGTATCATGGTACTCTTCTACAATGTCCTTAGAGTACATGTTACCCATTGGTTAGGTGGTCCAAGGCGTGCTGCATGGATTAGGGCCCAAAGCTTTTTCGTGGTCCGGTTACACTCATTAAAGAAGTAATGATTTAGTGGTCATTTAAATTGGTCAAGCACTCTTTGGACCGGGCAAGACGCATTATGGTACTCTTCTACAATGTCCTTAGAGTACATGTTACCCATTGGTTAGGTGGTCCAAAGCGTGCTGCATGGATTAGGGCCGAAAGCTTTTTCATTGTCCGTTACACTCATTGAAGAAGTAATGATTTAGTGGTCATTTAAATTGGTCAAGCACGCTTTGGACCGGGCAAGACGCATTATATTACCCTTCTACAAGGTCCTTAGACTTCCCATGACCCATTGGTTAGGCGGTCCAAGACGTGCTGGTTTTGATTAGGGCCCAAATGTTGTTATTTTAGTTCCCGTTACATCTATTTAAAAAAATGTTGATTTAATGGTCATTTTAATTGGTCAAACACTCTTTGGACCGGGCAAGACGCATTATGGTATCCTTCTACAATGTGTTAAGAATTCATATGACCCATTGGTAAGGTGGTCCAAGGCGTGCTAGTCTTGATTAGGGCCTAAAGTGATTTTTTTCTGGTCCAGTTACATTAATTTAAGAACTGATGAAGTACTGGTCATTTTAGTTGGTCAACAACTATTTGGACCGGGCAAGATGCATTATGGTACCCTTCCACATAGTCGTTAGAGTTCATATAACCCATGGGCCATTGATAAAACCTCTTTCCACGACCACATGTTGAACATCTTGTAAGAAGCTTTTGTCTTGCCAGAGGTGTTACGTCGATATCATTGTCGAATACGTAACTGAATAGCTAGCTCAGTTACTCATACGCGAATATCGAACGAGGAACGGGGAATAAGTATCTAACTTCACACCGGTATGAATAGTTGATTTGAGATAGTCTGACCCAGACAATTTGAAAAAAATATGGAAATTTTTGGTAGGAAGTTTCGAAGATTGGGCAAAAATACTCAAAATAAATTTGGATGGGTCTCCAAGTAAGAATTTTGTCTAAAATATCTGAAAAATGGTCTATTTTTGGTAAATTTAACTACTTTTAGGCAAAAACGGTAGAATTACCAAAATTACAAAAAACGTGCGCTAGAAACCCAGAAATGACTAAAAACGCTAGATCTAGTGTAAAAACGCTAACTCTTGTTATTTTTAGTATTTATAATGTCATAATAATTATTCTAATCCTAACCAAATCCAATCTATTTATCTCTATCTACTCTTTTATCAGTAACTCTATTCTTTCATTCTAGATTCCTATCTCCTGTGTGTATCTAGACCGATGCTCTCCTAGAGTTGATGAGTCTGGTCTGAGCCTTATCCTTGAGTTTGGTCTCTCTCTCTCTATCCTGAGTTCTCTCCAGGAGCTGCGGATCTGGGACAACAACAGGAGTCTAACTAATGAAGAGTTGGCGGCCATCTTGTCTTACTCCTCACACTGCACAAGCTTGAAGGAGCTGGTGTAAGTATTCCGGTGTAGATGTTAGAATCATCATAACAGTTAAACAGGGATTAATTTAATATTTAACGAACAATAGAGAATGTAAAGTCTGCTGTAATTTTAATGTCAAGGATTGGATTTAATTAGTTTAGTTGGATTTATTTGAATAATTAGGTCATCGCGAAAGGAATTATGTATGATGTTATAATAAAAAGAACAAAATATAATGGATCAATGGGGAATATTTTAAGAGAGTGTTGGTAAGAGAGGGGTGGAGGTTGGATGGGGGTTGTTTAAAATGCTCTTTGTTTAATTTATTGTTAAAATTTAACTAAGAACAACGATTTAGAATGACAGGAATATTTATTAGGATAAAATAAGAGGTATATATACAAGGTAGTTTGAATTTAATAATTCGAATGAGTTTTAAAATAGGGTTTTTGAGTTTACTTGTAATAATTGTCACTTCTCAAGCTGAAACCTCCAAAATATTTGTTTTTCAATTATGTTCAATCTAATTAAGATTTTCTTTTTCAACGAAAGAGATTGAAAATAGTTATTAATATTAAAGAAGTAAAATGATGGCAATAAAATAGCATGTGATCAGATTATAATACTCTAGACTGTAGTAAAACTGAAATTTATACCAAACAAGCAACCAATAAAATAGTTTTAGTTGTCTCAGTTGGGATCTGTAAAAAAAATAGTTATTCAAAATAAGTTAATAAATAAAAGTTATCAAAAAGGGAAAGAAATAATTACAATGGAGTCAATAATGAAGTTAAATTGTATTTTTTAAAACCATAAAATCCTTAAAGGCAACTATGTATCTCATAAATTGCAGAGGTTAAGATTTAATGCACTTAAAACTACATCAATTTCTTCGTTATAGTTTGAAATACAATTTGACAAGAAATAAGCTAAATTTATATTTATTCTCATCATTTTTCATAATTTTAAACGATAATTTAAAAAGTCATCGTGAGTTTCAGCTTTTCATAATTCATAATTTTGAACAAAAACTGTTTAATAATTTAATATTCCTCGTATAAATATTACGGGATACTTGTTTCGATCATGATGTCCCTGCTTTGCCCTTTACAATTTAGTGTAATTGAATCCCTTCATCCCCTAACCCCAACCCTTCACTTAGAACCCATTCGAACACCGGTTTCACTCAACACATTCCAGACACCTCCTATTTACCAATCCATTGTTACCCTACTTACCCCCTTCAGCTATGACAGTGATTGCACGATTTGTTTTTCGTAGTTTCGTTTTTCAATGTAGTTTTACCCTCCTCCCACCCTAATCCTATCATCACCCTCTTTGTTCCTGTCACCGAGTGGTTTATTATTATTATTATTATCTCCAGCTTCATTATCAATTACCTGTGTTTTCTTTGTTTCTTCATGTCCATTGTTTCCTTCACATAGGACTACTAAGAATATATTGTAGTGTGAGAGTTCTAGTAGTTTTAGAGATAAACCTCGCTAAAACGTTAATTTATTTCTTTTTCTCAGACAAGATCCATGAGTCAAATTGGTTACACAACGAATATATGCAGTATAATATATTGCTACTCCTCTCGCCTTTATCAGTTCTTCAGACCAACCTAATAAAAAGTTTCACATTTCCATCCTAACGCTGGCGTGTTACTAAAACTAATGAAAGAAATACTTAAGTCGCCCAATCCCGCCTCACCCGACACTCCAAAGAAACAGGGAAAAAATATTCAGTAATACCATAAATAAAATACCATATAAATGAAAATTATTCAGCATGTCATATTCGCTATGCCATTCCAGGTGTAACTGTAACCACGTTGTAATACGTTGGCATTATAGCTTGGTCGGATTATAAAGAAAAAATGTAGTACAGATCTATGATTATTCACTTTCTAGACTACCAATACTTTATTCCAATCACCGTGTTCCGTATGCTCTTCAGTAAGTTTAGTCTAACCTCCTCCACCCATCAGACACACTATACCTGCTCCCGCCACTGCCCCTCCCTTCGCCCTTCCCTTCAGAGAGATTTTTTTTTTTCAGAGAGCCCATCACAGCCATTCCATGTTTCTACCCGATAACATCATCACCGTTTTAGTACAAACAGTAGGCCTGTGCTACTTCTACAATAGTTTTCTGTACACATATATGCAGCGCTAACATTATACAGACGATTAATTCAAACAAGTTATGTTCTAAAGTAATTCAATAGTAAGAATGCCTCACCTGGATCTTCTGTAAATATCTCATTAGCACAATAATAGATGACACGAACCAGTTTAACCTAATGAATAGAAACAGGTACAAGAACCACGTGCCTATTGTACCCCTCAACATTGTCAGTGAACGTGTCAAAGTAACCATGGAAACATACATTAAGTAAGTCAGTAGGTGTACAGCAGTAACCACGAATCATCCATTGGGGGAAATCCTCCAAATAACATATTTTTATGTCATACGCCTTGTTATTGCATATGTTGCGTTCTTAATTGTTGGTAATTCTTTATAAGTTTTACTTTAAATGAGCAAAATTGCTCTCATTGGTTGTTTAATGTATCCTCACATGCTTCCATGCAAACCAATTGAAGGAAACTTGAATAGAGAGGGTTTATAGACAACACAAAGTTATGAAAACAAATTAAAGAAGGACTGATTCTTGTTATGTTCAGTTTATCTTCTTGAATTTAAGTTGCACTTCTCGTTGGTAGGAGTCTGACTAGATCACACATTATTGTGATGCTCTCAATTTTGGTTAAATCTCTATATTCCGACGTCTCTTTGTTCCGACAAAAAGAAATAATGCGGGACAATTTATTTTAACCAATAATACTGCAAGCGGCGGGGCGCGATAGATTTTTTGTTGGTGCCCCGCGATGATTTGTATATTTGCACGAAAAAGATATTAACATGAAAATCGAAAGGTACACATACGGTAAGAGAAAAAGCCAGTGAAATGTTTCAGTATATTAAGTTGCACTAAAGGAGGTATATAAAGGAACTTAAATCAAAAGGTACAAACATCGACAACCATGATACAAGACTATTAACCAAAAACACAGCCCTAAAAATTGGTGACCGGACAACTCCCCCATGGACAATTACCCCCCCCCCCAGAAATTACCCCCCCCCCCCGACAACTACCCCCTGAACAATTACCCCCGGACAATTCCCACCCAGACAATTCCCACCCGGACAGTTCCCACCCCAGAAAATTCCCCCGGACAATTCCCATACCGGTCGACTCCCCCCGGACAATTACCCCGGACCATTACCCTCCCGGACAATTCCCCCCCCCCCCCGGACAATTGCCCAATGATAATTGTCAATCGGGAGCACCAAATTGGGACGATTTTATAACGCTAATTACCAATAAAAACTGTGCGTTGGTAGGATATTATTTTATATTAGCATAACCAACAGGCCCAACTCACCTGAGAAAAAATCATCGCGAAGTTAAAGATACGAACAACGCGTATCTTTGTGCGAGATTCTCGTGCATTAGTGATATATTTATTTATTTCCGCTTTCTGTGTGTAAACCATGTCTGTGACTTTCGCTTATTTTTTTTCCACATAGTGGAGTGAGATATGGGCTAACTTTGGTCTCTTTACATAGATATCTGAATTACAATTTTCGTCCTCTCACGCTACCAATGTAATAATTTTGCAATGTATATAGTAAAACATACGAACACCGTTGAATTGAAAGCTTAAATAGCAAAACGACTGTATTTTAGGAGACAGAGTACCAAAACACTTTCTTGTTTCGCGTGCATTGTGTATACTATAACTAACAAAAAGATAATATCTTGGGCGTCAATTTGGTAAATTTTTGGGAAAATAGATTTGGCGCGCTTCGCGCGCACTAGCTGTATTGATACTGTGAGAATTAACTGGTCCTTGCACATGCATGTTAGCTAGATAACCTCAACAGTTTCTGCGCACTTCGCGCGCACTTGAGCTGAATTCGTTTCCGGGTAGACTTTTATTTGACTCTTTTTTTATTCCTTGCCAGAGGCAAAAGGAATATATGCAGTCACGCATGTGTGTGTGCGTGTGTCTGTCTATGACGCCGGCTTGTAATCACGATAACTGAACGATGCAAGATCTGATCGATATCATACTTGGTTGGTAGGTTACCCACAGTCAGTAGACGATCCCCATTGTTGTTGGTGCTAATCTCATTAATATTCATAAGTGGACGGACTCCGTATCTCGGCAATATAAAGGCCGATTTGTTCAAACTTGTTCGGTAGCATTGGTAGGAGGTGGGGTAAATGCGTATGTTACTGTTAACCTTATCGCATCTCATTGATATTCATGAGGCGCGGAGCCAAATGTAATTTCGTTGACGTCAATGACGCAAGGTTTGATCTCATTCCCATACTTGGGTGGTGGATTACCCATAGTATGTAGGTGGTCCCTATTGTTTTTGGTGCCAATCTCATTAATACTCATGAGTGGGCGGGCCTTCGAACACATCCTTTAAATGCTATTATCTCGGCAACCGTCTGTCCGACTTTGTTCAAACTTTTTTTCGCTGGAATTGGTGAGAGGTGTGGGTGCATGTGAAGGTTAGAACCCTTCTGCATCTCATTAATATTCTTGAGGGGCGTGGCCAATATTATTTCGCTGAAAATTGCTCAGAACCACTTTTTGAATCCTTGCCAGAGGCAAAATGAAGATGTACAGGCATGCATGTATGTGTGTGTCTGTGACGCCGGTTTTAACCACTCAAGTGGATTACGGAAGTTCAGATCATGATGGATTACCCATAGTGAGTAGATGATTCTTATTGTTTTGGTAAAGGTCAAAGGTCACCTGAGGTCAACAGAGCTAGGTCAAACAATTATATCTGGCTTCAAATCCAAAGGCAAGGAATCACGAAGCTCTAGACTCTTGTTATGCATTATAGCCAGCTACTATACATTCCCCGTAGCATTTATGTGGTGTTACAGTAAATGTACGCATTTTGTATGCATGGTAAATGGCTTGTGCCAAAAATTTGTTCGCGCAATTCACGTGCACTAGCTAGGTTCATATGTGTGATAGTGTTTTCTCCCTTCTATGCATGGTAGCTAACTAGCACAACATTTTCCGACAGTCCTTTCATCGGCCCACCTCGTATGCATGGTAGCAAGCAACTACACAATTTTCTGTACGTTTACTAGCTGCACCTCTGCTGTCAGTGATACTTTGCGCATTTTTCATGCATGAAAGCTGGATATCAGAACTTTTCGCTCGCTTCGCGCGCGTTTTCATCCTTGGTATCACGTATCCTTGACATAGGCTACATCAGAAACCTTCACACCAATATGACCTGTAAACGACTCCCAATGAACCATTCTAAAAACAAGCCGTTTTGCTCGCGCTTTGAGCTCGCATTGGGTATCTTTGGCATGGTCATTGGAATTTTGCCCCCCCCCCCCTAAATGAAACCCTAAATACGCCACTGTTTGTAAACTTAATCCAGGTAACCCATTGTTTCAACAAGAAGAACGGCAACTGTTTGAAGAAAGCTGAGGTGATACAAGTATCGAAGAGACATTGATTAACTATATAATATTGTTACTAACCGTGTAAGAGCACTTGAATCAGTTACAAAACTGACGGCATACATGTCCCCGCCAAAAATATACACGGGAGAAACCCCGCTCCCCGTATCAATGTTGGAAACTGCGAGACCAACATGGCGTTTTCAACCCCAACATTGATTGAGGGGGGGGGGGGAGTTCTAAGGACAGCCAATATGCATGCACTGTATTCATGGTACTGTTGTCCCATCATTTTGGCGGGTATCGTAGACACCTGAGACATACAAAATTGGAGACGGAGTCGTGGATCGTTTATGGTTGAGTTGTCTTACGAGAAAAAAACGACTTCAAAAACTTTCAAGAATTCAAACATAAATTACGCAAAACAAAAAACTGCAAATTCTTGCTGTTTACAAAGCGATTCTGATGCTGATGTCAACCGTACCGCACTGGGCGTAAACGAGAGCAATATTTTTCCCACGATACTGAAAACGGAAAAATTTCACACAAATTAGATTTTTTTAAAGAATATACACACTGTAAAATAAAGCATGAAATAATATTTCAGAACATAGAACCTTATTAAATCAATAAGATTTCCAACTGGAGAACAATCGACCAACAGCTTCACTGGGACTCGAACCTGAATGGACCTTCTGCTTATTTGCAGGCTCCTTTTTTCTCTTATATTGGAAGACGAGCACACTGGCTCGCCCATTTGATATACATTTACAAAGTGGTGTTTGTTACCTGATAAAACGTTTAAAGCTTTTAAAGGTACACTTGCAATTAATGATAAAGAAAAAATTACGTATTCAATGAATCAAATAAATGAAAGTAATATAGTGATATAAGTATGGCTAAGTCTGATTGATAAATGTAACTATTGTTTGATGATTTTGATACATATACACTGAAAACTTAAATTGGTTCACCGACTAACAAAACGTTAGTCCATCTGGTGCCTCTCCCGACTAACATAGCCTTAGTCAGTTGCTATACCGACTAATTTATTCCTTAGTCAGTTGGATTTCTTAGTCGGTCATCTTAGTCCGTCAGCTTAGTCGATCAACAATTTCTCAGTCGGTAAATGTATATTAGTCAGTTACATTAGTTGGTGACATTAGTCGGTCTTTACCGACTAATTTATATGAGCCACCGACTAGTTTATAGCAGGTTTTACATTAGTCAGGATGGTGCCTCTCCCGACTAACCTTTCTTAGTCGGTATCGACTGACTAGTTGCACTGACTAGATTCACTGAAAGAATTAAACCCGACTAGTTTCACTGACTAGTATCACTGAAAGAAAAGAGAGCAGAAGAAACACAAATAATGTGTACGTTGGCAGTATTTATTTCTGATAAAACTTCTGATGTCTACAAAAGGCTGACTTTCGACAGATAGAGAAGAAATCACTGTAAATAAAATCTGAAAATCTGATTTTTGTTTCCAACAAAGTTAAGACAAGTTAATAGATCAAACATGAATCGCAAAAGTATAGCACTGCACAATAATGCAAAGTTGAATCTTGGGCAAGGGTTCCTCATGACTTTCGTTTTAAAGTGGTACCCCAAATCGACACCAGTTAAGTCTTCACGAACAAAGAGTGTTTCTCTTAACTACAAATGGCCTCCCACTTGTCTTCAGGAAGCCAAAATCTGCACCATTATTGACTTGTGAACAGAAAATATGATATACGTGTAAGCACAGATACAGATATAGCACATGATAACTCACATTATCATAAACATACATTTACATTAAAATTTAATAACATATTGGGAGGTATACATTTAAATCTAGGTCCCTCAAATTATAAGCCAGGAATAGCAGCTTTTACCAAATTATTATTAGCTTTGCACAGCATAACACCAAGTTATTTCTCAAAGCTTAATAATTATGTTAATCATGTTAATAATGATCCCAATAGACCGGGATCCCATAGGGTTTGGTTAGCTGGGAAGGTAACCAATTGCCTTGTACATCACAATGTTCACAGTTCATTCCTGTATATGAAACCAGACGACTGGCAAACCGACTGTGGTGGGTGTGGCTGGGAGAGCAATTTTAAAGTCACCTGATAGCAGATCAGTTTTCATGGTAACACATCAAAGTAAGTACAATATGCCAGGTATGGCCCCAAGAGCAACAAATGGCCATTGCCAGTAATTATTGGTGGTGGGGTACCCCTGCCAGTGATCTATAATTGACCCCTCAAGGTTGACCTAGGTCAGCTCATGAGGTAACCACTTGAAACCTACTGGAAAATGTTGGTTAGGGCTTCAGATACAACTGATGGGCATTGCCAGTAATTTTTATTGGTGGGGTACCCCTGCCAGTAGACCCCCAAAATGCCCATCCCCCATTGACCTAGATGAGCTCATGATGTAACCAGTTGAAAACTACTGGAAAATGGTATCACTTCATATGTAAGGGATGGGAATTTCCAGTAATTTATATTGGGGGGGGTACCCCTGCCAGTAGACCCCCAAAAAGCCCCCCCTCTCATTGATCTAGGTCAGCTCATGATTTATCCAGTTGAAAACTACTGGACAATTATTGACAGGATTCTATATGTAAGGGATGGGCGGACTCTGGCAGTGGTGGCCCACCAATATAAAATACTGGAAATGCCCATCCTTACATATGAAGTGATACCTATCATTTTCCTGTAGGTTTCAACTGGTCAAATCATGAGCTCACCTGGGTCAATGAGGGGATGGGCATATTGGGGGTCTACTAGCAGGGGTACCCCACCAATAAAAATTACTGGCAATGCCCATCCCTTGTATCTGAAGTCCTAACCAACATTTTCCAGTAGGTTTCAAGTGGTTACCTCATGAGCTGACCTAGGTCAGCCGTGAGGGGTCAATTATAGATCACTGGCAGGGGTACCCCACCACCAATAATTACTGGCAATGGCCATTTGTTGCTCTTGGGGCCACACCTGACACATTGTTCTTACGTTGATGTGGTTACCATGAAAGCTGCTCTAGGTTAGCTATTAGGTGACTTTAAAATTGCTCTCCCAGCCACATCCACCACAGTCGGTTTGCCAGTCATCAGGTTTCATATACAGGAATGCATTGTGAACATTGTGATGTACCAGGCAATTGGTTACCTTCCCAGCTAACCAAACCCTCTGGACTCCCGCTCTACAGATCAGTGAAAATTTGACCAAACTTATGAAGCTTGCACGTAAATGATATACTAGACTGGTTTTTTTTTAAAACAGGTTATGAAAAGTATCTTAAATATCATTAAACAGTTGGGTACAATAGTTAAACTCACTCTTCCATCTTTTTTCTCTATGGTACTTGTTCCTTTGCTTTTTGGACTCTTGGATAAACTCTTTTGTTCTGCGAAGGGTACCAATATATCATCTTAAAACATGTCTTTAAGCCATATATAACACAGTTCTCCTCTTCTGTTGTTGCCTCCACACTGGTGTCGTACATCACAGGAAAGCTCACCCTTGACTTAGATATTTGGCTTTTCAATTCCTGCTGGAAGAAAGAAACAGCAAAGTATTCATCATTTGAAAAAAAAATAAATAAAGTTGTCACCACAAAGTTATGTGAGATTTGCTTCCACTATAGTCTCAAAAAACAATCCCAAAGTTTGAAGCAGACTGTATAAAGCTGAAAATTTGAACGAGAGTGTCATCACCATTGCAACCAGAATCAAATGCCCAGAATACAGAGATAATAAAACATGGTCTAAGTCTTTGTTTGTTTTTATGATCTTTAAAAATATAAAATTTTAGAAACAGAAATGCACTGAGCCAACTTATTTATAGGCCTAATCGTTTTTAGTTGTTATTTTGCTTGCTCACATAACAAGCCTGTTTAGACCTAGGCTAGAGGAGAATCAGTACTTTGTTACACTAAGTTTGTCTTCGGTCGTTTTGATATAGTCTTACTAGTAGTACTAAAGTATATAATGGACCGGCGAAGACTAGAGAATACCCAGAGTTTTAGCAACTGCGTTAAACTGTATCATCTGATCTATTATTTACGCCAATGAGTTTCATTCAATCTAGGATCAAAAAGAGAAAACTAATTAATCTTAACCTTTAAACTTTGCTACTAAACAGATATGTTTGAATTACAAATAAATGTCAAAAAAACATCATAATCTAAGAATCGATGCATATACATATACATAAACAGAATAATTTGAATTCGCGCAAGTGAACCCTGCACTACATTGGACAGAAAAAAAACGTGCAATTAGACCAAACTAAACATACTAAATTTTCCGTTACTTCTACATAAAATATCAATACAAATACAACAACTTACTCTTTTGGCAGTATACTAAAAGCACATGTTATAATAACTTCAGACTATCAAGCTTTCCTGAGAAAAAACGGTTAATACTTCTTACAGTAAGCAAGTCGACCGTGAAGGAATGTCGCAATTGTTTCCTGGGCGTGACCGGAAATTAAATACTAAAAAATGATAAATGAAAAGGTTAAATAGAACTGAAGCGTGCATCCTGACTGCTCGCAACATATAATACCGTTGACTAGCCAACATAATTTGTTCAGCCTACTGTGACTGTACGTTTGAAGGTCTAGCCTTGCTTATTCAATATCACAAAGCCTACCCATTTAGATTCACATGGGAAATTACAGGAAATCTTTACCAAATGAGTGTAGACTTCAAATAAACTATTGAGCCATATAGTTCCAGCATTTGTTTGGGAATAAATAAGAAGATTATGTGCCACTGTTCAATCTAGCCCAATACACACATAACACATTGTTAATTGGTGTTTAGGATGCACACTTTAGTGTTGAGAATGCACTGCAGTACCCAGTAGAAGCATATAGGCTACTCACTGTCATTGCACTTGTGTATTGCGAAACGCCAACGTGACAACGGTAGCGTTACACTAATCATAATACAGTACTAGTGCCAGTGGCCTAACAATTAACTTTAATTTTACCTTCAAGTTAAAGGAATAACAGGTAGGCCGATGATGCAGTTAATACCTCCATTCTTCTAAAGACCTTCTTGGGTGATTTACGGTTGAAAGTTGCTTAGAGTGATCGTATGAAACTATGCCAAGCCCAGCAAGCTGCCGTTGCCTCTCGGTTTCCAAATTGAAGTGAATCGAATTGGGTTAAAATACATTAGTCCGTCGACACCGACTAAGCTACGATTATGGCGTAAATCGGGTGTCCGTATTGTTCTTAGTCCATGAGTTAAAATACCTTAGTCCGTCGCCACCGACTAAGCTGCGATTATATTTTCCTTAGTCAGTGTAAACTAACTAAGAAGCAGCGATGAAACGAAGATTTTTGCTAGTCCGTGTGCATTGACCAACGTTACAGACTAATTTAACGTTAGTCCGTGGCAATATTGACTAGTTTATTTTTTCAGTGTATCAATCTCTAAAATAAAATGAAAAAATAAAAAATGAATCTAAAGACTGTAAGTAGGGACCAATGGAAAGTTGAAAGTTGAAAAATTTGAATTTAATATGATTAATTATCAATAAATTTGATTGAAAATCTCAAACGTTTATCAATTGTAATTTGATTGGTCACTAGTTTCAATCTTTGAATTAAGAGAGCATTCTTCCCAGAGTGACAAGTTGTTTAAATATTTATTCTTCGAGCAGAATGGCGCACTTTAAGAGTGGTACATTATGACACGCATAGGTCATGTTGAAGTGCCGAGATTGCTGGTGTAGCCTGCGTTATGTTTATCAAGAATGCATGGAACTAAGGATAAAAACGCTCGAATAAGCGCGCAAACATTTGTTCTAGCGAGCTACCATGCATGCGAAATGCGTAAAAATATCATAGTAGATGTACATTTGGTGCGCGCCTAGCGCACAGAGAATGTGTAGTTGCTACTACCATACATGGTCAACATAATGAGCAAATGAAAGGACTATGACATGAACAGTGCAGCTAATGTGAAATGAAAATTATGTGGTAGCTAGCTAAAATGCATGCGAAGAGAGATTAGAGCTATCACAGTATCAACCTAACTAGTGCACGCGAATCGCGCGAACATTTCTCTGGTCTAGCTATCTATCATGCATTCAAATTGCGCAAAAACTAACAGCATAAACGCTGAATATCCTAGTTCTGTCGAAAAATACACATTTGGATGCAAGCATATGGCAGCTGATAAAGACGCTGTATAAGCGGGCAAATTTTGGAGGTGATATTAACTGGAAAGATATTTCCAGGAAGTCATATACACCTGATCTCAATCCCTACCAAAATGTAACTTTTTAAACTATTGATCGACTTGTGATTGATGGTCAAGGGGCATGTACAGAAATTTCCACAGGGGAGGGGGGGGGTCCAAAATGTGATGAAATGTAATGATCGACATCCTGGGGGAGGGGTCTCAGTGGAAATTCCCGAAGAGGGGGGTTGTCAGGGGGAAAATTGTCCGGGGCAATTGTCCGGGGAAAATTGCCATGGGTGTGAATTGTCCGGAGTGGGAATTGTCCGGTGGGCAATTGTCAGGGTTGGCAATTTTCCGGGTGAGAAGTGCCCGAGGGGGAATCGTCCGAGGGGTACTCGTTCTGTGGGTAATCGTCCAGTAGGGAGTTGTCCGGGAACCAAAAATTATGGTCAGAAACAAATCAGGACCCTAACAATTTCAGGTTCCCGCTAAGTGGCGTCTGCACGATTTCATGGGTGGTGGGGCCAAGTACCCAATTCCCCCGACTGGCAACATTTGACATTATTTAGAGTTGACTTTATTAATATTTCAACCAGTCATGCATGTGACCAGCCTCATTGGTGTGAGGGGAAAAGCCTCGTCTTTCGTCCTCGTCTTAATAGTCAGAGAAGTATTTTAGGCTTATATTGATTTGACCTTTCACAGCACCATGAAGTGTTTACACTTTCTAACATGATTTTCTTTGGATGCTCGCGTCCGATGGGAGGGGTTTAAACAGGGAGACCCCTTTTATGAATAAAATAACCTAACATAATCAATTGTCAATGCTGTAGCAGCGGACAGGTTGACACAAGAACGGTTGTTCGATAAAATATAAATTATTTAAAGTTCATCAATATTTCTATTATATGGCCTACATGTGTCATTGAGTCAACGTGTCCGCTGTAGCCCTCACTTTATATAAAATATTTGTGAGAATTTTAAAGTGCATCTTTCAGCCACTCAATGAATAGATACAGAAAACAAACGATTGTAAAGAAAGAGCTTTCACATTAAAACAACAGTTTCGTAAATATACGTTTATTATGCTAATTAGATACGAGTTACGTAACCTATATTTTCTTTACATTGACCAGAGTAGTGTTTTATACATAGAGCTGTGCTAGGGTAGGGTGATACTGAGCTAGACTTAAAAATATTAATTGGATATTATGCACTATACATGTTACCGGTTAATCCAGATAATGTAATTTCATGCTCACTAAGCTCAACTTGCTTCAGTAAGGACTCTTACCACAGACAATAGGTTTTTTTTTATGCACAGTACATAACAGCAGGGCTGTCAAATATTCTATTTACAGAATACGTACTGGTTTAAGTATGAAGGTTTCGGCATTTGGTTTAGTTGAGACAGACTGAAAAACAGCTTAGCTTGATGAGTCGCCATACTGTAAGGAGAGGATGATATTCAGGCGCGTATCCAGGATTTTCTAATCCGGGGGCGCGAATTACTATCTAAGCGGAGCGCCACCATCAGTTGGCGCGCAGCGTACAAGAAAATTTCTGGCTTTGATACCCCACCAGATCACCGGAAACGGCACTTCTCGGGCTTGAAATGACCAACCAGATGTACACTTTTGGCCTGAGAACCAAGTATTTCCTAATAGTTTTTTTTTCCATCCATAACCTTTTTTAAGATTGTCAACCCGGCACACGTCATGTTCGACCTGATCGCATGTCCTGTGGGTCTTTGCTTTTGTAGGTGATCCTACGTCGCGGCCCACAATACCCGTCAGCCCCACTTTTCAAGGTTTTAAGCCCCAAATTTGTTCAGAATTTGAAAATTCACATTTCTCGTGAATAAACTCACTTCAAAACATACCCATAATGTTGTACAAAATTTCATCTATGGACAACCAATATAGAAAAACTACTTTCAACCCCTAACAGACCGGTCAAAATTGCACGAGTAGAGGGAAGTGTGATGCAGAATGTTGGTCAGAAATTTTCGAAAATTCAGACACAGTTAATTTATTGGTGTAGAAATATTAAACCTCTTATAACGGCTATTATAAAACTTGGTTGAAGGAAATGAAAAAATAGCAGATATTTCCGAAACCGAACACTACACACATAGGCGTAGGAGGCGCGGCGGCAGTGGCGGAGCTAGGGGTATTGGTCAGGAGGGGCGAGAATGGTCTGTAGGGGCGCTTTCGACACTATCTAAGCGGAGCGCCACCACTGGTTGGCGCGTAGCGCACAGACAAATTTTGAGTAAAGATACTCCCTAGATCGCCGGAAATGACCCTTTCAGGGCCTGGCTAATTTGCAGATAAACGAAGAATAGGGTGTCATCGCCAAATAACACCAACAAAATGTGACAAATGTCAATAAGTAGATGAGAGCGCAATAAAAAAGTCAATAATCTAGAATAAGTAAAAAGTGGTAAAGAGCTGAAAAAGGCGCCAGCAGTCCATTTGAGTCCGTCAGGGGGCGCATCCGCCCCTGACCATATGGACGCTCCGCCACTGCGCGGCGGGGATGCAACCCCTAATTCGCCATTACTAATGTAAAAGAAACTTTTGACATAATTGGACCTCCATGCTTTTTATACATCTACATGAGACATGTCGTTGTTTACATTAGCATCCCGCGGTATACTGCGCAATTTGAACGGACCGTACGGTACATGATGGCATGCGATGTAATAACCGATGCTTGCTTATATGATATTGACATTGACACGTTGAACGCGCGTTTCGCGCGCGAAAATTTTTGGTTATTTTTTCAGGCAAGTCGGACAGTTTTGAGGATTTTCATCCTGGAACGCCATTTTCATGCTCACTGATATGATGTGATATCTGCTGTTTGCGTTACAAATTCGAACAGGCGTGTAGCGAGGAATTTGCCAAGGGAGGGGCGAAGCTTGTAGGCAAATTATCTAAGCGTAGCGCCACCATGAGTTGGCGCGAAGCGTACAAGAAAATTTTGGCCGATAATGCCTCCCAGATCGCTGGAAATGGCACTACCCAGGACCATTTGTTAGCGCGAAGGGTACAAGCAAATTTTGGCCGAAAATGTCTCCCAGATCGCTGGAAATGACACTTCCCAGGCCTTGTAAGTTGCATCTAAGCACTTTCTATTTTGAAATTACTTAGCGATATCATTTAAAAAAATGCTAAATGGGGGGGGGGCGGTCGCCCCCAACCCAAAATGCGTCATGTTCCCCGACGACACGGTCGAGTTCGAGACCAGCCACAGTTGGTTTCATAGCACAATTCTACACACGCGTTATGATAGACCATATATAGTATATATATAGATCATTAGTGAGAGAGGAAAATGGAAACGTCAAAAAAATGGAGTTGTCGGTGTAAGGGGTAGGGTGAGGCACACTTTTACGAAATCATTGATCCGTCACTGGCTACCCTTCAGCGCTGTAATGATGTCACTGTTCCTCTTTCTCTTCCCGGTGTCTTCGCGTTTTTCTTTTACTCCCTCCTTTTCTCCTTCTTCTCTCTTTCTTCTTTTTCTTTTCCCTTCCTTGCTCTCCTCCTCCTCTTTTTCCCTTCTTTTTTCCCTTTTTCTTCTCTTTTTTCTCTCCTCTTTTTCTTACCCGGGGGCGCGCGCCCCCAACGCCCCCCCCCTGGATACGCACCTGATATTATAACGAATTTCTTCTTTAACAACATTTATGTATTTTACCAAACTCTTAGTAATCATAACAATCATAATAAAATAAGAATATGCTATCACAAAGGTTCAAGGTTTCACACCCTCTTTTGCGAATCAACGAAGATCGCGTTGGCGTAGTTCTTAATAAAATATGAACAGGAAGTTGTAGCAATGCCTTGGTATGAAGGAAGTCTGATATTTGGGACACATGCAGTTCTTCATTGAGAACATCGTTGAATAGGAAGATTCGATTGTGTAATGGTTAAGGAAATTCTTATCAACTCCACAAAATGTTATAAGTTTGTACAAATTGATGTAGGTCAATGACAAAAACCAATGCCTGCAATGTGATAACATTATTGAAGGGTGATAATGAATGAATACTTAAATAATAAGGAATCTCGGTATATCTGCATTGTTCATGTAATTACAACACTTTGTGTTTACTTTTTTACTGAAATCACCCGGGAGGATCAGTTGTTAAGCCCAGTAAAGAATATTACTATGTCCTTGACCCCCTACCCCTCTCCATTATAGTATTCGTCATTAGGTTTGTCATCCCCCCCCCCCACCCCATTTAATCGAGAAATGTAATTTATAGCATCTTAAATAAAAACTATTCTGGAGATTAAGAAAGAATAATTTAGCTATAAGTCATTATTTCTAGATTTATATTTTACCAGTGAACTCTAACATTTCAAGTGACTTATGTCAACTGTATCCCTTTAGTTATGTCCAAGGCGTAGTGTTTGTATTACGCGCCGGTACTTTCTTTCCGTACAAGCAAAGCGCCATCAGTAGAATGTGGCTTCAGTGGCTTCAGTATATGCCGCATGACGTCATTCTCCCTACTTCAATTCTATGATCCATTCTAAGTTAGTTTTCGTGGGATCGTTGAAACACAAGACGTGTAATTATTATTAATTCGGATCAGAATGATCAATCAGATTTATTTCCTTGTTATTTGTTGTTTACTTTGTTTATCTTCATCGATTTGGTAAACAATAAAACTGACTAGGAGGGCATTCCTCTACGTCTTCTACATCTTACATGATGATTACTCTACTTCTCTCCATAGGTTTGAATACTACGTTCTGACAGACACTATTCCGGTTGGATCCATTCCATTATCCTTGAAGTCAAGAAACGTGAAAGGTATTGTCACAATGACGTCATAATGGACACATTTCAAATTTCTTACATTTATTTAAAGGCTTTACCAACCAGCCAACTTGTAAATTTCTTTCGACATGTAGAGTGTTGTTGATTCACATACGAGAGAGTTATGGATCAGCAACACATGATTGCCATTTTAAATGAAGGAGACACCGAAAACAGAGTCTTGTGATAGAAAACAACAAATCGAATAATAGAAATGTAACAACACTTAATATTGCTAAGCTTGGTTGAATTAAGAGATAAGTCATATTCCTTACATGTCGCTCTTTCGAGATCACTGCCTTAAAATATATTTTGAGAATAGCAATCAAATCAACTGATGCTTTAAATCTCTTTCCGAAAAATAGTGGTATACACTTTGGGCAACTTAATTACACTGCGACAATTATTGTGTAAGATTTTGAAGTAATGTTGTGCCCATCGGAGTCTAAAAAACCCTCCCCCTCTTCCCAACCAACACACACATTTAAGCAAATACACATCCGCTTAAAGCCATGCATTCTTTCAATCTGAATTACAGAATAACGCCACAAAGTGTAACTTACTTTTTTGGCAAGCTCGTAAAACGAAGTTTTTGTTTCTCTGAGAACTAAAATCCATGCATAAAAAAATACAAATACTAGTATAAATAAAAGTGGGTAATGATATGAGGGTAAGAAATTAGAATTATATGTGAATTTAAAACACTATTTTATTTATTTGTACACTTATAGAGGAGTACGGAGGTGTACAATGGTGTGTCGTAAAGTTAAGAGTGAACGTCTTGTGAGACTAATATGATACTGAAAGAGTTCTTTGCTTACACTAATGCTGTACTTGGAAACAGGAAAATATAAGTTAACTATTATCATTCGAGAACGCAACCCCATAGGTATACAAACAGTGGTATGGGTGTCACACCGCTCGGTCTCAAACTGATGCCAAGTCGGTTGACGAATTGAAGATAAATTTATCATGGCCGTACTCTTAAAAAGTAAGAGTTATAATACAAAAACGAAGAAAGGAAAACAGAATCGGTTTGTTCGTTACTCCCTTACGTCTATATTTCCCCAAATTTGGATAATATTAGGAAAATAAAATGTTTTTAGCCTCTGAAGAAGATCCTGCTAGGATCGAAACGTCAGGCCAACTCACTTTCACACGTAAATAAAATGCAGCAGATTCCTGATGCTTGGCCCCACCCCTTCAACAGGGCCTTGCACTTCATTCCGCTGAAAATTGAATACTTCTCATAAATATATTTCAGTGTTTCACAATTACTTCAATATATCTGCAGACCGCTGCAGCTTAAGTCCAACGGATCCCCACCAGCCTGCTTGGAATGCATTCTAGAGAAAAATCATTTATTTATAACATGTGTTCTCCGAGGGGCTTCCACTCGTGGAACCAACCAGTGCTTCATATATTTTCCAGAGAATTTTAAATTCCTCTATATTAAGTACACGTAGTTATTGTGGTTGGACTCGCTATAAGAGAACAATAAATATTAGAAACAGAAGAGCCCACCTCTTGTCCGAAGATCGACCATTGTGTAGCACGTTTGTTTTGTATATGCTGGTGATTGATGGTCGATTTGCGGTTCCTAGTCACGTCTCTCCAACGATTACCCATCCCAGGTCTAAACACTGTGCGTAAGGAGCTTCATGTGGTCCGTTGATCTGGTCACGTACCTTGTGTACGCGTAAAATGTCCCTGCCTAGGAGTAGAAGGATTGGTACGTCTGGATCGACGGCTGGAATCTTATCAGCAATTTGTTTTAGGTGAGGATAATGTCTGGCTACTGCCGGGGAAGGAATTTCTTTTCTGTCGTCAGGTATTAGTTCACACTCTCTCACAGTAGGTAGGCGAAGCTTCACCGAGCCATCCAGCGACTCTATGAACAGGTTGCTGGCTGCTCGTCCTGTGGTTTCTGTGGTTCCTGAACATGTCCTCAAAGTATAAGGAGCTGTGTTACATCGAAGGTTAAATTGGTCAAAGAGCTGAGCCTTGGCGAGGGTACCATTACTCTGCTCGTCCATTACTGCATATGCTTTCATTGCTTCGGATTCTCTGTTTTCTGGGTACACCTTTACCATGCATATTTTTGCGCAGGAACGTCCTCTAAGGCGGCCATCACATACCTTAGTGCATGCCGAAGTGATAGATGCAGTGTTGTTTTCCAGCTCCTCCCCGCCGTCGTTTTGCAAAGATGACGGCCTTTGTTGATACTGAGGAGAAGGTCCGGGATGTAGAGCTGTGACGTGTCTGTTACTACCACAATCAGAGCAATGGATTGTTTCCTCGCAGTCCCTGGCAATATGTAGAGATGAGGCACAACATTTGAAGCATATGCCAGCCTCCTTCAGAAATGCCCGTCGTTGTTCGATGTCTTTGTTCCTGAAGGTACGACATTTCTTCAATGGATGAGGCCTGTTATGAATAGGGCATCGTTCATCTGGGTTGTCTGTCTTGTTGAACTCTGGGGAGGTATGGTCAACATAAGGTGTATCAATGTCAACCCCGGTCTTCATTACGTTGATGGCTTGTCGGACGCCAGATTTCGAAGCATCCTTCTTGAAGTACATTGAAGGACTGCTGGTGTGGGTGCTTACCACAAAACTCGGATCATTCCTTATTTTTGCTTGTTGACAAATGAATTCGGTAAACACTTTAAATGGAGGAAATGGCACCATATGATCCGTTTTATACTGGGAGCCCCTCGTCATCCATCTTTCCTGAAGTTGGTATGGTAACTTTTCCACAATGGGGTTCACACCACGGGAAGTGTCTAGCCAAAGAAGACCTGGAAGCGTTCCATCATCCTTTGCACTCTGCAACTCTAGGAGGATGTCGCCTAATTGCCGCAATTTTTCTTTGTCCCTGATAGTGAATTTGGGGAAGTCTTCTAGCTTTTTGAAGAGGGCGTTTTCTACGACTTCAGGTGCTCCGTGGGTTTCATCAAGTCGATTCCATGCCTGCTTCAGTCCTTCCCTTGGATTTAGTGCATATATCGCACGTAACGGAATCACCTGTTCCACGGAGGTGTCTCCTAACCATCTTATTATCAGGTCAAGTTCTTGTGGGGGCGTTAGTTGCAATTCCCTTGCCACTCGGATGAAAGACGCCTTCCACGATCTTAAATGTTCTGGTTTATCGTCGAACTTAAGTAAACCAGTACTGACAAGCTCTTTTCTTAGTAGGTAGCTGGTCAGATCTGTTGAAGCTGTGAGTTCGTTAACTGGATTTGTCCTTGGATACTCGTTAAAATGCATCGATTGGCTGTTGGGGAGTCCCTGTTCATCAGGTGCCCTCGACCGTTGTGTGTTTTGAACGAAATGGTGATGTACGTAGTCGTTCGTTCGTTCTGCTGAACTATTTTCTGGTAGAGGGAGTTGTACGTCTGGTATAATGTTAATCCTTTCTTCCGCTTCCTCGTAGACTGCTGCCTCCGCCAGTGCTGCTGCGGCTGCTTTTTCAGTCTGTAAAAGGAGTATATCTACCTCGTGAGCAGCTTTCTTCTTCATCAGTTCGGCTTCTCTGCGTGCAAAAGACAGTTGGGCTCGGGCTGCCTCAGCCTTGGCCCTTGCTCGGACTGCTGCAGAGCTTGTTGTAGACAAACAACTGGATCTAGTGCGTGACGATGACACACTGGTTGTCCTACCGTCGAGTTGTTGCTGGTGCTGTGGCTTGTTTCCGGTGGAGTCCTCCTCCGTTTCCCGGAACTGCTTGCCCGACCGTGTACTCATGCTTGCGGGTAGTCTCCGATTGGCTTTTAGTTCTTTTACTGTGCTGCCCTCACTCACGTAGGATATGCTTGCTAGACAGCCAGCTAACCCCCAAAAATGAGGCAAAGAGAGATGTAGCTTTCTGAATTTCCCACTAGTATTTATGTGGTAAAAGTGTGGAACAAGATAAATGATTTAAAATAATACTACAGCTTTACGAGATTAATTACTAAATTTAATAGGATAATGAATGTACTCAGAACAGTGACGTGCTAACAATGTCGGTTAAGATCAATATAGCAATAACTATGACTGAGTACGAAAGAGACGAGAATAAAGTAGATTATCTCTAATAGCAATACTACAAAAATGTACCTTCAGATTAACTAACTGAATAACATAACTATATATCCGATAACACCCTTGAACTTGAAATTAGAAACTACAAAGGCTGAATATAATTAAGTAAATTAATTAGAACATGAAGAATATTGTTAGGTCCGATACCTAACAAAGACTTGATACGCATGTGAATAAAAACGGTGAGCAAGCATATAGCATGTAACTGTGCTCTAATGGTATATACTGATTTGCCGATAAATAAGGTGAATAAATAATACTAATATGTGGTCAACGACCTAAACAAGATGACACCTTAGTGAAAGGTAATTTCCAACAATCTAGAAAATAAACAAAACAGAGTATTTACGAACTATTAATTTGCCAGGACAAAAACTGTATACACAAAAAGAGGTTGGTAGGTGAATAAAACAGTGTTGCCACCTATACACAAAACTGAAAGCTGCAGTGAACAACCTGCTAAAACAAACTGTTAATAACAACTAAACTAATGTGAAAATTAAAGGGATAGCTGAGGGAGAAAATCTAATATGTGACCATTGACAATCTTTTACGATCACAGACGGAAAGGAATGTCGCACAGTGGCCGGACTAATGTGACCCCTGAGACTATATGGGCAGACCAGCTCTCCATCTATGGGTGAAGGACACTTAATTACTAATAGGTGTGGCTAAAATATATTAAAGGGCATGACAAACATACCTAAGAAAGTGACTAGAAACAAGAAATATTAACCCTAGTTTACACAACTGACATACTCTCATGACATTGGAAATGTGATCATGTTATTATGACGATGATTTGTCTAGGCTTGTAGCTCCATAACTCCAAATACTATTTTTTTTTCTATTATCAACATGTAAGTTAATGGCTTTCATGATCTGTGATGACGTCACTGATGTTGAGTGTTCTCTGATCAGTTCATCATCTCATAGAAGATTATTCTTGATCTGAGCATCGAATCCTCGACTATCATGATATTTTTCTTAATTGAGTTCAATATTCACTCCTATTTGAGTTGTTTCACATGTGTAATGTAGGATAAGTTTACAACTGATCAGTTATACTAATGAGTTGACAACAATTTTAACATGGTTGGTTATGTAACTAAGAGAATATTGGTTGTAAACTGATCAGGTATAAAACCGACATGATAATGATAGTAAACTGATCGGTAATCTTACTAAGATATAAGGATTGTAAACTGATCCTATATATTATACAGATGATAATGATAGTAAACTGATAAGATAAAACTTAAGGAATCAACCAGATTGATTTTTCAGCCGATATGAAGGTTTCGTCGAGGGCCAACATAAATCCGGTGAATGTAATGTTTAATTTTTCATTCCAGCACCCCCTCCCCCCCCCCCCCCAAAAAAAAAAGGACATTTAAATTGTACTTGCATTTTCATCAATTTCGTTTATTATATTCATCAGTATGGAAGACTTTTGATAATCGTCGCCTGAATCTACAGACCGGTCTATGGCAGGTAAGAGATTGTGCGCCTTTCTAACAGCTATTGCTCATAATGCATTCTGGTCAACTTATTTGAGCTAAGCTGCCCTCTGTATTACTTTACCAGTAAATATAAAATAATAGTTACAACATAATCGGTAAAATTCACTTAGTTGATGGTAGCATTTTAATTAGCTTGTGATAAACAGAAAGAACTGAAAACAACAGAAATTTAAAGACATCTTCTTGCTCCCAAACGTTGGTCAGATTTATTTTATTATTGTTGCCTTTTCTACCTGAATGTCACCCTGTGTGTCCCTTATTACCCAACCACAAATTTGTTTTATTATTCAAGATATTCTCTCACAGGATATATAAAGGCACAAACTGGCTTGCAAAAACGAGACACACATGCTAAGTTTTCATTAAATCAGGATTGTATTAATATTTTTGCTAACGTTGAAGAAAATACCTTCTTCATCAAAAATTTGGAATAAAGGCAACAAGGTCACTTTTTTATATTAATGAGATATTAAAATAGTTGATAATTGGACAACGAAACTAACGTTAAATAGATCAACTCCAGGTATTCAATTGGAAAACTTTTTCTTAATATTATCCCCGTTATTTCTCGATCTAAATGTGATTTAATATATTTTCAAGCCAAATGTCTAAAATAATATAAACTTCGTACAAAACATGAACAACTGTGACTCAAGCTATATACTACAATACTGTATCCTTATATACTAAGAATATTCCAATAGTTCAATGGAAGATTAAAGTATATGGACAAAATCAGTCTTAATGTGTCTTTTTTTTAATAAAACGTCACTGCATGTAAACATACAGCAATGAGTGAAGGTACAAAATTCTAGTAGTTTCAGTTTGTAAAGATGCAACGTAATCTGTTGCGATATTCAGAGAAAAACGGAATTCAGATCGCCGTGTAAGAAAGAAGAGAAAATTGAGAGATGAGAACAGGGAATGGGGGGGGGGGTGGAGGGTCCTGATATGCGAGCATTGTTTTCATGAATCTTATTCAGCCCTTCCAATGATTAGTTCTATTTTTGTTCTATTGAAACACTCGTACAACTTCCATATCAGTGAGATTATCAGTGAGATAGTATTACAAATATTGTAAAGATAAATATACAAGGTTTACTTTTGACATGTTTGTTACGTATATGTCAATCATTTTTGACATATACCGTCTAATTATTTTGAAGGGTTGTGAAAGTACGAAGCTCCAGAGAAGACATGGTAAAAAAAATATATTACGTACGTACGTAATAATAATAATACGTACGTACGCAAGAATTTTCACGTACGCACGTAATATTACTACTTACGCACGTAGTACTATCACGTACGTACATGATATGTATAATGTATGTACGTGGTATGTATTACGTACGTACGTATTAATTATCACGTACGGACGTGATAATATTACGTACGTAGGTAGTACCATTACGTACGTACTGTTGCATTTACAGCCAAACCCCTGTCCTGATTTATAATGTAACAGACCGTTTAAATGACCCTGTATGTTACTGTACAAGCTCCCTGGTTTTAAATCGACATGGACATGGGTAGGTTTTTAGTTGTCTCTGTTGGTGTGAGACGTGCGTCTTCTATGCATTATTTTAACACTAATATATATATATATATATATATATATATATATATATTACTTTAATTGTTGGCCTTGATCAAGTATAATAGGCTAATCAAATTACATTTAACTATTTCTATGGTATTTTGCGAAGCGGTTAAATGCACAGAATGGTGATGGGGAAAACTTGGAAGTTAGTAATAGGAACAGATGTATGGGAAATTTGACTCTAAAAATGTATGTTAACTTGGTTTCCATACTTTCGTAGTGTTCAAATCAAATAAAGTTGAGAATTAAGTCACTGGGTAAACGTTTTAATAAAATTAAATAAAGCTTCATGTTACGTAATAGGTTATATCTTTGAACAATCCGTATAATGTTCACACATAACTGTATAGCCCTGCAGCTAATTAAGATATGTAGTTATGTTGTTACAACCAATGATACTTACTTCTTGAGTTATTTATCGTTTAATCAAATTCACACAATATTGTGTCCCACAAATTAATTGTCATGTTTTATTTGTTTGTTTCCAAACCATTAAAGTCCCTGCCTACTCTCATCTAACTTGGTGTGATTTTGGTGAAATAAAGTAACATTTTGTTTTCAAGGTCCTTATCTTTCCTTTCACGGCCTAGTTTGTTACCAGCAGATTGTAGAAGAAACAACACAAATATCCATTATGGTATTCTTCCTTTGGAATTAAATATTACTAATAAATTACTTTTTCCTAAAATTTCTTCAGGGGATTTGAAGAAACAAATGCTTAAATTTTTATTTGTCAATATTAGTGTATACGTAACTGACGTAAGTGTATGGGTACAGCAGGTTTAGATATAATGGAAGGACGGGTCTGGTTGTTATTTGAAACCAATAAACTCTAGTATATTCTTCTGAATGGTAATGCTTACCATGATCTTGGTGATTTGTATATATGAAGGGAAGAGTAGTATTTTCATTAATGACATTGCAAGTTTTCCGATCTATTACTCTTTTTTCTTTCTTTTTAGACCGGGCGGCGGCGGGGGTGGTGGTGGGGAGATGGTGATTATTTCATTTGTGTTAAATGGGAATAAATTAGAAGATAGAAAGTAACCCTGTAGTAGTTTGTGCAGCTCTACTAATCCGCTTTGTTGTTCTGTTGTACCGATACCATGGTAATCAAACATATGCAACCACTTGACTAAATATGATTATAAGACACATATTCGTATTATTTACCTCGTGTTTCGAACAGAAACAAACATTCATACATTGTACGATTGTGAAGGAGTCAGGATCCGGGGTGGGTTGGGTGTTGGAGTGGAGTTGTTCCAACTACGGTATAGCCGGTAACTGGTAATCTGATTTAAATATTCATAATTTGTCATCGGCTAATTGTTTATTGTTTCTTGATAATTATCTACAATTGTTAAGGATATTATATTGCCACACCTGCACCATCCAGCCTCATTCACTGCTTATCATTAATGTCTAATATTGGGTGGAGAGTTGAAGGCGCCAAGTAATACAGGAACAACTCACGTAAACGTTTGTATCACGTTATTCTACACGTAGAAATATACTGATAAAAAATCTGGAAGTGAACAGAAATACATATCTTAAAATATATTTTTGAGATAAAAGTCTGTAAGTTTTTCACGAGCATTGGTATGCTAATTAGCAACCGAGCATACCATTTCAACATTTAGTAGAACTCTTAGCGTGTATGATTTTGAAACAACATAATTGACATAGCCACCGTTGCTAAAAATTTCCAAAGAACCACTACATCCTCGTGAAAACATTGATATTATTCTTCTGAAGAAAAAACTTAGCTGTAGTAGAAATCGGTGACATTAACAAATATCTAAATCAAATAATAGGTTCACCTCAAGGAAAGTACTAAACATATCCCGCTTTTACTTCACCTTCTCGATGTACATTATGTATGAAGCCTTAGAATGTTGTTAATCATGTTGCAACGTTCTTGTTTATGTTCATTTAATTTCGGGGCAAATGCTCATCACAGCACATACAGTTGTCGTAACAACAGTCCGTTTAGCCGACCCTGTAGCTTACTGTAGCTATACCCTTGCATATTGTTATGTTCATTTTCTTCGTTTTCTCTGGTGTAAGGAGAAGTTGGTCTTCCTTTAACTAAAGCTGCCTATCACGTCATAGGTTGTAACTTTGACCAAACCATTAAATATTCCCATAAATATTGGATACCCTGCAACTAACTTAGATATCTAGATAAGTTGTCTTCCTTGGTGGACTGAAGTAACATTATGTTTTCAAGTCCTTCTCATTCCTTTCACAGTTAAGTTTACATACCAGCAGATTGTAGCAAAAACATCGTAAAGTACAGACATTGTAAAAGTTCACTTTGCTACTCTTTCTTCAATCTTCAATCTTACTCAATGATTAACTCAAATTTATCAAAGTAAATGTTTCTGCGACGGTTCCACGTACACTAATGTATATAAGACATTAAATACCTGTAGTTTGTAGGTCAGATGTGAGGATCAACTGGTAATGTAAACGGATGGTGATCGATGCGAAGCAGCGCGATTTAACATTGTTGTTCCTTGTATGGTTATAAAGTCATATCAGAGAGTGGTTTTTATTGCCTATCATAGATAAACAAAATTGCTTGTGAACATCAGACTCACCGTTTTCCAGAATGCAAATGCTGGACATTTTGGCGATTGAAATAAATGAAGAAAGAGGTGTTACGTTTATTGATAAAATGGAAGTAACTTGAAGACTATTTTGAAATTCGTTACATTATTGTTTTATTCGTTATTTGAAAGAAAATGTAAAAGAAGATCTCGCAAAGATAGTATTTTAGTGGCATCAGATTCGCTCTGTAGAGTAAATCATTACCGATTATTTGGTAGAGCTGTGATTAAATCACTTTCCACGCACATTTACACAACAAGACCATAATACCAGTCAGTATGTTATGGCAATTATGATACTGCGTCACAGATATAAAGATTATAAGCCTATGTCGTATATTGCTTTCTGCATTTTGTTGAAAGCATATTAGATGTGCAGTAGACTCTCCTTTGGAGAAGCTGGATGATTCATTTACAGTAATGGTTGGATGACAAGACTAACTTAACGAATGTAGCATAAACATAGCTGGTTTCGTTTACAGTGTAAACTTAATCGCCATCAAATAGCACTCAATAGTTTTCACCAGTTTGATGAATTATTAGAACTTTGATAGCTGCTTGAACTCATTAAAAACCAGGTAACTTTTAACCAGCATCGGAACTTAAATCAGACCTATTGCATATCTTATGACATATGCACATACCAGCTTCACCTTCTTATACAAGTAAGAATTGGGGCTCTAGTTCATTCTATTATCATCACCTGCTAATTAAAAGCGGTCATATTCATAGTTCCTACAATAATATTGATACACCGTTAAACAAATAATATGTTCACTTATAGCTTCCGTAATAAAATATCTTACTCGAATACATTACAAAAATCCGGCGCATATATTATTTCTTTGAATTATCACCATTACAACAGTTCAAATATTCATAAACAAAAGAACCAAAGACTAAGAAATATAAAAACATATACATCAATATGAATTTAAATACAAGAAAGTAAAAGGTCAATACATGTTACTAAAACGAATCTACAAAAATGCTTCAAGTGCTTCTATTTGAATTAAATTGCAGCAAGGTAAAGAAAAATAATGTCTGGATAATTTGATTGCTTCCTTGGTAGTAGTACAGCACCAATGTTATCAGGTTGGCTTGCGTGTGTGTGGGTTGAGGGGGGTGGGGATAGGTGTGCGTGTGTGTTTGTGGATGTGTCTGCTAGCTTGTAAACACATTATCTCAACAACTACAAGTGAGCCAATGTGACGGAGAGCCAAACGTTCCAAAGATGTCGAGAAAGAAAGTGAAGTGTCAATGTCCAATTTGATATCAACAGTTACAATTTCATATGGAAATGTCGAAACAAAATACAATATGTCATTACGTCCAGGAACATGACAAAGAAGATACCAAAATAGAATCATATAATATATATATATATATATATATATATATATATATATATATATATATATATATATATATATATATATATGTATGTATGTATGTATGTATGTGTATATATATATATATATATATATATATATACATATATGATACTATGTTCAAAGTATCTCTTTCGAGATCCGGCTTTTGGAATCACGAATGACTTCGAGTTGGTTAGAATCATGTTTGATCTCTAGAGTAAGGCAAATATGTCACCAAAGCAGAACGTATTGTTCGATACATGTGACAAACGTCTACAAAGGAATAACGACCTTCCTTACCAGTTTCGAACCTCTTGACATACAATTAGCGTCCATAGCCTAGTGGTTAGGGTGTCCGCGTACAAACCGGGGGGGGGGGCTTTTTCGAATCCCGGTGGAGGCTGGAAGTTTTTTCACTGTTCTAGATTTTCCTTCTCATAACGTTTTCAATATATATTATACCGGTGGAGGCTGGAAGTTTTTCACTGTTCTTGATTTTCCAACTCATTACGATTTTCCTTTATATATCTTCTGATCTATAGTCCCTAAAGCTCTGGAGGATTACTTGGACGATATGTCCGCTCATGTTTTATCGTTTTGAAATGATGCAATTTTGGGACTTGTCGCCCTTGAAAACCAAAGTAGCCAAAAAGGAGTAAGAATTATCGCTCAATGCTACAGGTTCCGGGGGCTTGGCCCGGTGGGGGAGCTATGGGTATTGATCAGGGGGCAAGAATGGTCTGTAGTGGCGCTTTTGACACTATATAAGCGCAGCGCCACCACAGGTTGGCGCGGAACGTACAGGAATTTTTTGAGAAAAGATACGCCCTTGATCGCCAGAAATGGCACTTTCCGGACCTTGCTAATTTGCAGATAATCTAAGAATATATAGGTGTCATCGCCATTTGTGACAAGTCGGAAGTTTATATGGGTATTGAAAGTACATGCGCTTAATCTCAATCCCTGTGGTTTCTTTGTGAGTGCTCATGTTTTACTAGCCCTGACACAATGCCTGTTGTGCCTGTTGTAACTTACTGCACTATCAACACACTGATCATGGAGCGGCGTATAACGTACACTGCATGCCGACTTAAAGTTTGTTGTTTATTACTATTTCAGCCACTGCGCGTGTCGTATATCGTCTAAAAATAGATTGAAAACCCCGTACAGTTCTTGGTAATAGCTTCGTACAAGGGAAGTGCCGATAAAATAAAGACCGCCGTTAGAGCATTTTGTCAGAAAACTACACCAACAAAATGTGACAAATGTCAATAGGTAGATGAGAGTGCAATGAAAAGTCAATAATCGCGAATAAGTAAAAAGTGGTAAAAGCTGAAAGGGGGCCAGCAGTCCATTTGAGTCTGTCGGGGGGGGGGGTGGCTTTCACCCCCTGACTATATGGACGCTCTGCCACAGGCTTGGCCCCCGGACCGCTTTTTTCTGCTTTAAAGAAATGAGTATATGACAATTGTCACAGCTGAAGTCCCAGCCCCCTCCCCCCCCCCACCAGGGCTTAGAATACATATCGGAGACATATTTGCCTTCTCTAAAATGTATTTTTAGTGCTTTAAACTTGCTACGAGAGAACAAGAAGTCCAAGAAACGGTGCGGCTTACAATTATTCTCTGACATTCATGTGCTCCAGAACTACCAGCTGAGGTGATTAACTATCTGAAATGCTGCAGCTTACGGGGGCTTCGCCGCACTCCTTTACCCATCCACCGAAGCCGACCCCCAAAACAAGAGAAAAGTCTCCCCACCTTAATCTAAGCAATGGTTGAGCTTGTACTTATTTAGACGCCTTTTAGAACCAATTTACAATGCTGCACCTCTCCTAGGACCCACCCAAAACCAAGAAATGTTGAGCTTGTACTATATAGACTCCTTTTTTGAACCCATTTACAATGCTGCACCTCTCCTAGGACCCACCCAAGACAAAGAAATGATTGAGCTTGTACTTATTTAGACTCCTTTTAGAACAATGCTGCCCCTCTCTTTGCTACTCCAGACCACCCCCCCCCCCAGTCCCAGACAACTGACAAAAACAGTTTAATTAATGACGGTTAATCAGTTAATTGGTTGATTATAAACTGGTTAATAATTATTTTGTACAATTGTGTGCTTGCCCCCCTGGATTTTCTTATGTAGACGGTAACGTGATTGCACAAAGTACCGAAGTATATTTATTTATATATATATTTTATATCTTAAGCTATCAAGCTGGATCAATGTGTTTTGCACTAAATATCTCATACTTGTTATTCCTAAGCTATTCCTAAACTAATGACATGAGCGCAAAAAGAGCATTAAGGGTGTGTCATCTATGTCGATGAAGAGAGGTTGGGGAGGGGAGGGGGGTATTGAGCGGATATCTCATGCATTGACTCTACACTGAATACTGCATGTGTTATGTGTATGTATTGATATCTCATGCATTGACTCTACACTGAATACTGTATGTTTATTTAACGCGTATGTTTGGATATCTCATGCATTGACTATACACTGAATACTACATGTTTAACGTGTGTATGGATATCTCATACATTGACTGTTCATTGAATACTGCATGTTTTACGTGTATGTATGGATATCTCATGCATTGACTGTAATCTGAATACTGCGTGGTTTATGTGTATGTATGGATATCTTAAACATTGACTGTACACTCCGTGCTATGTGTTTAACGTGTATGAATATATATCTCATGAATTGACTCTACACTGAATATTACATGTTTTACGTGTAAGTATGAATATTTCATGCATTGTCCGTACACTGAATACTACATGTTTTACGTGCATGTATGGATATCTCATGCATTGAATGTACATCTCAATACTGCATGTTTGATGTGTACGTACGGATATCGCATGCATTGAATGTGCATCTCAATACTACATGTTTAATGTGTATGTATAGATATCAAACATCAATTACTGGGAGGTCAAATATACTTTAAATTTAATTTGGTGTCATATTTAACGTTGCGTTATGCTTTATTGAATATCTTTTAATAAACTATCAGTTATATATAATTCTCTTCGTTTCAGAGATGTGACGGCAATGGCAATGTAGGACTAAAGGTATGGAATACAAATATCATTTTTGATCGCATATGGGTTGATGTCACGTGATTTAAAGTGTTTCATCTAGAATACGTGGTTATAAATTTCCATGACTTTGACAATATTGTTGAAAATATCATTTTTTTGTAGAATTTAAACACTTTTCTGCATCATGTTATGCAAAATCTGTGAATGAGCTTTTACTTTGTAATAGTCAAGTATTCATTCCTTCGAGTAGTGGAGCAAGATTCGACAGTTTTGAAATATTAATTTGATATATGTGTGTGACTAACGCTAACTAAAACTGTCCGGGCGACGAAAATCTTTAGAGCCGAGAAAATGATTATTTCCTTAATTTAACTAACTTTTATTTCCTGAATATATAATGACAGTGCCTCAGGTTGATCAATTTCTATGTTAGAAATATCCAAACTTAGCAAGAGAAAGAAGGTTACAGTGATGCTATGAGCACTCCTAATATGAATGTTGAAGTCATGGTAGATGATGAGGGGTGAGGGGGGGGGTGAACAAGGGGTCGAATAACAACAATTTCTTGTTTTTTATATAACTTATAACATAATGGTATAAACTCTAAAATATTTTCTTTAGACAGGATTTAAGTCTTGATACGTTTTAGTTAAATATAAATTGACAAATCTGAGCTGGTAACGTTCCAATCACTGTTCTGTTTTCAAGATATTCACCTTTAAAAAGTGCCACTACTATTGAACGCTCCTTTAAAGTTACATTGGTGATTATGTACGCTACTCATTGCAGGTCTAATTTTATATATTGATCCATTGTTTTATAAAATTATAATTTATGTTTCCAAACATGTTCTGTTAATTTTATATAGACAACATAGCACCCTTTGATGACATCTGTCATTTTCCAATCTATAATGAATTGTAAAGTTGTCATTTAAGGTCATTAAGCGCGAAGGTTTCCCATTAATGTTTGTATTGCATCTGAGGAACTGATCTAAAATTAAGGGTCTGTGTGGTAGAATTAGTAGTCCAGCCACTATCATTAATGAGCCACATATGTATAGAGTGTCACTTCTTAAACATTAACTGTGTAACAGAATTACTCACTGAACTGCTAACAGTGTTTCCTATCACTCTACAGCATATTAACTTTAAACTTGTGTCTAAAGTGGTCCTGTGTGCCTCGTTCCACCTAAAGAGCTAATAGCCTGAGTCTGAAGGGCTAAAGATTAGAGAAAGAATGAACCATGGAAAGTTATGTTATACTTAGGTATAAACGTAAGGCTGTGTTAAATACTTTGGGCCTTTTGTGTGTGGTCGGTTGTTCCTACAGTGCCTTCATTTTGTGTGTTATTTTTACTCTTGTTTAGGGTTTATTCGATAGAGTACGTAAAAGACTGGGATTTGATTGAATGACGTGGAGGAAGCAGGAACTGTAAGTCAACATCATTCAATTTTAGGTGCTATGTACCTTCCGCATTTTGTCTTTTAAGTTATGTCGATATAAGCAATAACAAAGTAGACAAATTTTGGCGAATATACAACCTTCCTTTCTAGTAGATGTATTGCTTATCAGCGACCATTCGCAATATCGCTGAAACAGTTATATTGGGATCTAGTGCTTGTTGGTCTTGTATTCCAACCACTGTTATGGATACAAATCACGCATTAGATCTCTCCATTTAATGCAAATGTAAACAAAAGTTGTAATTATAAGAAACAATGAGGAAAATTATCTGATTTCAATACGGTGACGCGACTTCTAGGGACGTGAAACATCATTTCAATATGTGATTAAGAAGAGAGTTGAGTCTGGGCTAGGTGATTCGATGTATTATTCAGGGACCTTTATCCTTGAAATGTTCAGCTGAGGATCAAGGAAAGAGTAATAACGAAATTGTAGTTTATTAACGGTACATTTAAAACAGATAACGAATTCCATGGTCTGTTGTAAAGATAGAGGTTATTTTGTTAAACACATTACAGACTTCATTTGCAAAGTCATTTCTGCATCCACGTTATTTAAAGTCACAATTCATTATACAAGTAGGTGATAGAATAAGGTTATTAGTTCATAATATAATTATTATATATTACGATAGAAAGTAAAACCTTATATGGTATCATACTATTTTGGTATAATGTTGTAGTGATTGGTATCTGCTACATCATTATACATGGCTACATTATGTATGAAACAGAGGTAATGTCAGACACTCTTGAATCGATGGGGGTCAGGGGTGGGGTGATGGGGTCAGAGGGTCTACTATCTATTATGGACGCGAAGTATTGCATGCAACTGATTCCATTATTCTTAGATATTTCCCTGTTTCTTTGCTGTTGCACTGATTTGGTGGCGCACTGCTTCCAAGCCGCATTCTCTCGAGTGCATTAGTTCTACTATACTCAATCGTTCTGCATACAATATGCTAATATCTATGTACTAATTGAACAATTAGTCTTTGTCCCTAAGTAACAGTCAACGTTACAAAGAGTATATATGTGTTCGTTATTTACAGTTTTATATATTTAATATAATGTACCGGAGTGTTTACTCCGATTAAATGCCTTTGTTAGCGAGTTTGAAGATGAATTTGTAATGATATCGAGTTAACCTACATCACGTGACATTTATCTATATTGCAGCTCTTTACGGAATGATATAGGAGAATTTGAGCATCGCCTGGCAGTCGCCAACATCAAGATGGCGTCATCAAATCACTTTAGTATCAAGTTTGAAAGGACGAAGTAACAAACACTTTAACTTTTATATTTAGTTAAGAAGGTTGTCTAATACTATTCACACTTCAAGATGTCAACAAGACCCTCCAATTTGAATTCCAGTATGTCACATTTGCATATAACGCACGGTACGAATTGTTTCGTCATCAATTCACTTATTCCTGCAGTAGGACTATATGTACTGATGGATGGGATTTAGTGATGTACCTGACCGATAATAGAAAGTACATTGCAGAATGAAATTGATTATGAGTGGATGGTATGTTACTTATAATAATGACATTTACTCAGACAATGTGCAAAACAAACACAGACACACACACAGTTTAAACAAACATACGTTACTTTAATTCACGAAATATATTACTTTATACCTATATATGTCTAGTTTTTGTTCCCAATTTAGAAGAAAGCCGAAAATAATGTGAACACATATATAAAACATCAACAATGCTTTTACTGTCACTTATACGACATTTCTGTTGTGTCACGTGTTCTTTTTCACTTGAACATTATTCAATTCCTGAAAAGAGCTTTCCAAAAAGTTTCAACAGAATTTGAATGAAATTATCACCACATCAAGTGTACTGAATATGTGGCAAATTGATTAGATGTCCGTAGTGTTTCATGGATGTAGGTTATATGAGCGAGAGAGGCGGGGGGGGGGGGGGGTCGGGTTGATGCCCTTAGTTTGTGAGTAACATTAATATTTGCTAATTGGCTTCAAACGAAAACGTCATTGAAACCTAACTCTTGTTATTGAAAACAGAGTGAATTACAACACATTGGAACTGACAAGGGCAGTGACAATGACATGTATATCGTGTGCATCACTACCTTAGTTATGGTTAATCACTAAACGTATCCGTATAACGGTTCAACGTCCAACAATCAGTCAAGTTATATCATGTTTCACATATGATTGTATACTAATTATAATTCATGTGTCTTCGCTCTATACATATATATGAATGTGAAATAATCACCAACAATAGCAATTGTCTGTTCCTTGTATTGTTCTTTCTACAAACATATTATTTTAATTTTATTTTCAATAATCTGTTGACTCAAATTTCATTAAACAGTAAACAGTTCTGACAGGGATGCTTTCACTCGCGATGTTTCAGAAATGTATATTAGCCTATAGCAGGCTATGATGTCATGATTCAATATAAACTGTGTAACGATTTGTAACAAGTAAAAACGTTTTTTTTTCATTATGCTTCTCTTTATCCATTTTCCCCCTTTTTCATTACACATTTTGACCAGAATGTTAAAGAAATATATGACGTAATCGGTACGTAATAATTTGAGTTGGTTGAGACTATATTATTGTTAAATTTGTTAAATATCGTCTCCGAGACAATGGTTGGCTAGATACCATAATGTTGCATCATTCAAAACCAAGCAATATAACAGTAGAGGTGGTCATACCCCCCCCCCCCACCCTTGTCTTCTAATGCCCTCCGTTATTATTATAGTCCTAAATAAAGCCTTCTCTGTCAGGACAAGAAACCATCACATGAGCTTACATAATTTAACAAGATTGAATATAATAACGCTGATAATGTTTTGTACATTTTTAAGTAAACATTACATACAATGGTATATTCTCTGTGTTTCATTTTTCATTTTTATTATTTCTTTCAAATTGTTATTTTACTGCATCACTTAAAGTTTCTATTTGTTTGTGAGACTAAAGGAGAATCAACCACAACGATCATTTAATATAACATGATAGGTAAGCTATCGATCATTGTAATATTACATGATAGGTAAGCTATAGATTATTTTAATATGATGTGATAGGTAAGCTATCGATCATCTTAATATGGTGTGATAGGTAAGCTATCAATCATTTTTCATATGATATGATAGGTAAGCTATCGATCATTTTAATATTATGTGATAGGTAAGCTATCGATCATTTTAATATTATGTGATAGGTAAGCTATCGATCATTTTAATATTATGTGATAGGTAAGTATCGATCATTGTCATATTATGTGATAGGTAAGATATCGATCATCTTAATATTACATGATAGGTAAGCTATCGATCATTTTAATATTATATGATAGGTAAGCTATCGATCATTTTAATATTATGTGATAGGTAAGCTATCGATCATTTTAATATTATGTGATAGGTAAGATATCGATCATTTTAATATTATGTCATAGGTAAGCTATCGATCATTGTCATATTATGTGATAGGTAGGCTATCGATCATTTTAATATTATGTGATATGTAAGCTATCGATCATTTTAATATGATGTCATAGGTAAGCTATCGATCATTTTAATATGATTTGATACGTAAGCTATCGATCATTGTCATATTATGTGATAGGTAGGCTATCGATCATTTTAATATTATGTGAGAGGTAAGCTATAGATCAATTTTATATGATGTGATAGGTAAGCTATCGATCATTTTAATATGATATGATATGATAGGTAAGCTATCGGTCATTTTAATATTATATGATAGCTAAGCTATCGATCATTGTCATATTATGTGATAGGTAAGCTATCGATCATTTTAATATTATGTGATAGGTAAGCTATCGATCATCTTAATATGATGTGATAGGTAAGCTATCGATCATTTTAATATGATGTGATAGGTAAACTATCGATCATTTTAATATGATATGATAGGTAAGCTATCGATCATTTTAATATTATATGATAGGTAAGCTATCGATCCTTTTAATATGATATGATATGATAGGTAAGCTATCGGTCATTTTAATATTATATGATAGCTAAGCTATCGATCATTGTCATATTATGTGATAGGTAAGCTATCGATCATTTTAATATTATGTGATAGGTAAGCTATCGATCATCTTAATATGATGTGATAGGTAAGCTATCGATCATTTTAATATGATGTGATAGGTAAACTATCGATCATTTTAATATGATATGATAGGTAAGCTATCGATCATTTTAATATTATATGATAGGTAAGCTATCGATCCTTTTAATATGATATGATATGATAGGTAAGCTATTGGTCATTTTAATATTATATGATAGCTAAGCTATCGATCATTGTCATATTATGTGATAGGTAAGCTATCGATCATTTTAATATTATATGATAGGTAAGTATCGATCATTGTCATATTATGTGATAGGTAAGATATCGATCATTTTAATATTATGTGATAGGTAAGCTATCGATCATTGTCATATTATGTGATAGGTAGGCTATCGATCATTTTAATATTATGTGATATGTAAGCTATCGATCATTTTAATATGATGTCATAGGTAAGCTAGCGATCATTTTAATATGATTTGATACGTAAGCTATCGATCATTGTCATATTATGTGATAGGTAGGCTATCGATCATTTTAATATTATGTGAGAGGTAAGCTATAGATCAATTTTATATGATGTGATAGGTAAGCTATCGATTATTTTAATATGATATGATATAATAGGTAAGCTATCGGTCATTTTAATATTATATGATAGCTAAGCTATCGATCATTGTCATATTACATGATAGGTAAGCTATCGATCATTTTAATATTATATGATAGCTAAGCTATCGATCATTTTAATATTATGTGATAGGTAAGCTATCGATCATTTTAATATTATGTGATAGGTAAGTTATCGATCATTTTAATATTATATGATAGGTAAGCTATCGATCATTTTAAAATTATGTTATAGGTAAGCAATGGATCATTTTAATATTATATGATAGGTTAGCAATCAAAGTGCAAGTCACTTTAGGTCACTGACGCATTTTAGCAAAAAAAGCATTTGATTTTGTAGATATCGATTCTGGAATATTGGTTAAGATACAAGTCTTGTAGATTTGAATAACTATTGAAATTTTACAATTTGTCTTCATTAATTGCTTCATTAACAGTCTTCTTTAATAAGGTATATAAGTAGAACGTTAAACAGTTATTGTTTTAGCATGACATAATTTTGTCTAGTAAAGCTGGTAATATTATGTGTATATCAATTAATCCTTACATACAAACATCGGCTCTGTATAGTATATACTCTTCCTTTTTATTATTTCATTGTTGTTTTAATGCGTCTTATAAATGATTCTACTGGTTTCATTTTATTTCAGATCTTCTTTATTTCTTTATATTCCGATATTTTCCTTCGATTTATAACAATTCTAAGACTACATCTAATACTTGCTCTAATATTGTTATATTTAGTCATTAATTGTTAGATTTCATTCTTCATCAACCATGTAATAATTTTACTTTCTTTAAAGATTTGGTTGCTTTATTTCGTTCCTCCTATATCTTTATCATGAATTAATCTTTGATATTACTCACGCGTCATACAGTGAATATTAGAAGAATACTGTTAAATGTTATAATACTAACAATGACTGGCTGTCTACCGCTACACCATTGATTGTGTTACTCAAAATCATACTAAAACATTGTCTTAGACATTAATGAATAACAATGACATGTATTGTTTTTTTATCCAGTTGTTCGTTCCATTATTATGATCACTAATGATGTTTCCCCGAAGACAATAGGACACGTGACTTTGACGTATAATAGTAAAATTTTAAAATGATAGTAACGAAGATAATATTCAGTATATATAACATGAACCTTTAATGCGATGATCGGCTCTCCATACATATCTTTCATTCTTCTTGTATCGTTATTTTGCTTCACTTAATTAATAGTGCTGGTTGATGATTCATGAATATTCATGATCTCTTCATTGTTATTCAGTTTTTATCGTATTTGCTTTAACGCAATTGGATATTATAAATACCGATATAACCCAAGCCCTGTCCCGCAAAATTCAATATTTACATAACTTTACAATCACAAATTAACAAATACATGTGGAAGAAATCACTGCGTTGCAGTATCTGTTTATGATATTAGATATTTCCATGGAAATAATTGTAATTGTTCTTGGTATCTTCCATATTTCTGTATGCTTGTACAAATATATAATTTTGCAACTAAACACACTTGTTCCATTGGAGGCGATCCTGGTCTCTCATTATGATACAATTACAAGCTATTCATACCATTTATCAGTTACTATATCATAAGTTCATATCGTAGATGTTTATGTATATTGATATTGTAATATCAATGGAAGCAATAAAAGAAACTAATCAGATAAATATTGTCCACAGTGTTATCTCTATTTAACATGTAGTCTGTGTACTAACTTGTTCTGGTCTGCATTAGTAACTCTCAAAACAGATGAGGCTGGTAAATTTGCGGATGAAATAAAGAAATTCTTCTTCTCCTGATAAAAGGTGTCGCTATCCTTCTGTGTGCCTTAAATTAAACTTTCTCTTCAAGTTCATCTCAATTTTTCCTAGAAACAAGTGATGGTTCCGCCTGACCTCAGATGACCTTCGACAGAAATGTAGTGAAACCGGTAGATAATATGTATAAACTAGGTATGATTCTGGCCTATAGTTACGTAAGTTCGAATATCATTTGATGTCATTCAAACCAAACTGGAATTTGTTTAGAACTGGCTAGCTGCTCCAAAGACTTCTTTTTATCTGTAATTCAAAGGCAGAATAGTTTGTGTCTTACAACTTAATGTATGTATCGTTTCATTTTTATGACTGAGTAAATGGCTTGTTTTATCCTTCATGGCGTGACTTTGTGGTCTTACAGTGCATGAGATATATCTTCGCTAACAGGGCAGTTATGGTTAACCGCCAGCTGACAGATTGTGGCAATTCATCCTAAGCAAGCGATAGTATCAGATTGATACAAAGTTCAATGATATGGTTATCATTTTTCATATAGTTAATATTGTATGTGTTGAATCAGTCAACGTACTGATAATAATCATTAAATTAATAAACAAATACAACAGAACACACATCAAAGTTCAAGATTGACAAAACGAAAGGTTCTCTCTATTTGCACAACGTTAGGAGTATTTGGTTGTTTAACGAGAACATTTGACTGGAAAACTGGCTGATCTTATTTTTCGTCAGTGCTTAATAAGATCACCTACTAATAAACACGTAAATGAAACACGTAAACACGAAACACGAAACACGTAAATAAACACGTAAATGAATAACACGAACATAAGTTCAAGTTAAGCATAAGTGAAACTTAGTTGATTGTCTAGGAAGTTGATGGGGGTTGGGAATTTTGAATCATTAGCATATATGACGTCATGATCAACTGTTTGTGTGTAAGGTATGCAGCACCACATATATTTCAAGGGAAGATTAAAGTGGAGGGAAGGGGGAATGGAGGGGGGGTGGATGTATTGGTGTGGTTAACTTCCATTATTTACCTGTAGTAGTGGGCTACATGGGTTCAATGTCTTATTATAAACAAAAATAAAATAATGCCAACGTATTTGAAAAGTATATTTTACCGCTCTTTTGGGAGTTGGCGGGAAACATTGTTTAACAAGAAGTAATTTAACGCAAACAGTTAGTTGATCCATTTCGAGGGTGAGGCAGGAACGGCATGAGTGTGAAATGTTTAACCTGTTCATGTGTGGTTAGGTTATGGGTGAAAAAAACTTGACGTTTAACGACGCTTTAAATTGTACTTGTTTGTTTATTTGTAACATATTCTTCGTTCCCATAGCCACGCCATGTAAGGTTAACTCCTATGATAATAATATCAATCAATCTAACTAGTGGCTGCGGCCGTTCACCTGCTGATAAGAAATAAACTGTTTGAACTAATAACACAGGATAAAATACATTTGTGTCATCTGACACAAATTTAGTGTAAGTGATTACTTCTTCGTTTACAAGCCTTCTATCTGCATGTATTATTACATCGTGTAATGATATCGTAATTTACCTGAACTTACTCTTAAGAAAACGTTACTTTACACATGTCAACTGTGATGAAAAGAAAGTGTTCCTCTCTTTGTAAACCATGAAGCAGCCGTATTACGACTTGGCAAGAATGTTACCAAAATCTTCTGAGTATATTCAAAATTAGATTGCAATTAATCAAATTATTCTATCTTGTTTTTAAGTCGGTTAATGAGAGTTATCAATTAATTAAGTTAATAAAGCTTGCAACCTGTCGTCACCCAGATATTTGTCTATCTAATTATCCTTTGAAGAACTAAAGATAACTACAAACACCCAAACTTTAATTTACTGTTAGTTTGAATTGATCCTTACAATTTCAACGAACAACTTGACTGCGGTTTTCCTGAAGCAAATAACAGATTTATCAAAATCAACCTAAATATTTGTTTTAAATAAAGAAAGAATAATCTTCTTAGCCTAGAACGAAAGAGGTCCATCCAATCTAAAAATTCACTTAAAAAATGTTGCATTCAAATTGAACCATATCTCTGGCCTTAACAATGTAAGCGTTGATCGCCCCACTGTTCTCATTTCTCTGTGAATAAGCGCCCTCGAAAACGATAAAGTTTGCATCTCACTGGGAAAGGGCACAACTTTTTTTCTGCCTATAACAATGGTATCGCGAGATGAAGACTGGAGTACGGTCAGGATAGTCAGAGTGGGGTTGTAGGATTATTTAGATCATCCATGTTTATTGAGGTTGGAAGGGCCGCCCTGACGTTCGTTATTTGTTGATTGTTCACAATAATGGATATTCCAAGAACATAATGATATGGATATAACATCAAGAGAAACAAAGGTGGAACCAGAGTAGTACACAGCTTACCACCGTTAAAGCTTTTTCCATTCATCGTAAGGGGCCGAGGGGGGGGGGGGGGGTCGTGCTCGTTTTTTATAACCGATTTGGTTTGGTGTATAGGTTGTGAATACAACTATACATTTACACGGCTAACTGTCTAGTACATTAGTTTGAATGATATAGTTATGCTAGGAGTAAAAGAACAATTCTGTGTTTATTTACACAATTTAAAACAGGACGACGATCAAAATATTTTAGGTCGATTGGTCCTTAATCCATCATTTTGAACAATAAACCGTCATAAAAATCATCATTGACGATGCTAAACTTCGACTATTTAACCGAATTATCGGTCGGATTTGTAATCAAAATCCAATTTATTTCCGGTAAGCTTTCATTTCCAGTTGTAAAACCTGGAGTACCGGTTCAAAACAAGACCGGCATTGAGCAATAATCCAATTTTTCCGACAGAGTGAAACTGGAATATATCATTAGTGTGTATTTTGCTTTGTCATACACGTGATTCAGGAATATCTTCTACATGCGAGGAAACATCCGGTATGATTAGCATAACAATACGAGTGAAAGCCCAGTCTGAATGAGAAGAACCGCAGGTGGCTTTAGCTTTGTGAAACATTCCAGGGACAGCTGTTCTGTTAGTCATAAGTATTACATTAAGATAGCTTGAATATGCTCGTTGCTGATGCATAAACTACAATAGCAATTAAACGTACGGGGACTGCGGGTGGTAGTGTAACCATTAGTTAAATAATATTTACTTCAATTAAAAGACACTGCAACCTCGTCGTGCTCTACATCCATGGAAATGTGTGTGCAATATTATTCTCGTTGGATCAATATCCCAGGATTTTACCATGTGATTATTTGGCAATGATATCGTAATCCAAAGTGATGTACTATGGATTCAGAGACCTATACATTTTTTCGAGGGCTGAGAAAATGATTCCTTAGGAAAGAAGATTTAATTTTTCGAGAGGATCACTTTGGATTCTAGGTACTAATTTAGAATCCGTACCATCCGATATCCGACAGGCTAAAAGAGGGCGCTCTTTTTGATGGGGTGAGCGTTTTTAAATGGGGCTTGGATATTTTTGGGGGACTAAAAGAGTTTGGCGGTTTTCATGAACATAGTAAACTCGCTTCAGCGCTTATGTCCCTTCATTGTACCCATTTCACATCCCCCATACCTTCAACCGTAGTTCTCTCTAAAAGAGGCCGTTTAAACTAATACAGTTTATTCCAGATAAAAAATATTAACAAAGATTTTCATCAGAATGTGTACTCACATGGGATGACGAGAGGTCAACAGGATATTACTTTGACATCTAGTATCTGTCAATCTCCATAAAAATTCGGGAAGTCAGGAAGGTAAAATTACGTACGAGCTTCACCACCTGATAAGAACTGGCTTATGCTATAGTTTAAAGTGTATCCCGGTATAAAATCCGGCCTGACTTTAGAATCCGTACCATATGAATGTGCAAGCTTGAATGAGTTAAAGCGGTATAGGGTTAAATCCATCGATGTACGTGAAGAGGGTTAGGAAATATGGTTAGGGTTAGGAAATAGGGTTAGGAAATAGGGTTAGGAAATAGTTAAATAGAAAAAAGGAAATAGTTAAATCCATCGATGTACGTGAAGAGAGATACGTGAAGAAGGTTAGGAAATATGGTTAGGAAATAGGGTTAGGAAATAGTTAAATCCATCGATGTACGTGAAGAGAGATACGTGAAGAGGGTTAGGAAATATGGTTAGGAAATAGGGTTAGGAAATAGTTATATCCATCTATGTACGTGAAGAAAGATACGTGAAGAGGGTTAGGAAAGTGGGAATAGGGTTAGGAAATAGGGTTAGGAAGTAGGGAATAGGGTTAGGGGTTAGGAAATAGGGTTAGGAAATAGGGCTAGGAATTAGGGGTATGAAGTAGGGAATAGTGTTAGGAGATAGAAGAACGGGAGGTGGAGATACGGAGTGTTGACATGAATGTGGGAGAGAAATAGTAAGCTGGCTATGGATTAACAGAAATAACTATCTAGGGTGACATTATCTCGCTGGAATTAAGATAATAAGAACGTAGTGAAGACAAATTGTTATTACATGTAGCCTTTCATAAACACTCCCTTGGACATTTACCAAGCTAAAGTCGTCAGCTTCTCCTTCGTGGAGTCTGTCATATCTCATTGGCTTGGTTGTATTTGCTATTGAACGACTATAACTTGGATTCCAAGAGGGCATGGAACTTAACCCATTTTATTAGTTAGGAACTTGGCTACACATTTAACACTAAGGTGTGTCTTTAAACAGCTTGCATATTCATTATTTTGCTTTTGTTATATGGTAATGAATATTATAAAATATGGTAATAAAGGAAAAGTTAAGGTTTCTATTTTTCTTCCAAACCCCAAATCTTCATCCGGCTCACAGCCTGATCGGTTAGGAGTATGCGCTATTATTAATTCGCATCCTAACATCCTGGGTTCGATTACTGCTATGTGTTACTCATGTTATTAATCATGTTTTCTCCTCTCTTCTCTTCTCTTCTCTTCATAGATATGTAGGTCTCATCCGAGAAAACGATTGAGGAAGACAGAAAGAATAGAGAGAACTACGGTTGAAGGTATGGGGGATGTGAAATGGGTACAATGAAGGGACATAAGCGCTGAAGCGAGTTTACTATGTTCATGAAAACCGCCAAACTCTTTTAGTCCCCCAAAAATATCCAAGCTCCATTTAAAAACGCTCACCCCATCAAAAAGAGCGCCCTCTTTTAGCCTGTCGGATATCGGATGGTACGGATTCTAAATTAGTACCGTTTAAACATTAGCAACAGTTCCAAGACCTAGGTTATTGTCACATCAACAACCAGAAACACTATCCCGAATTAATTAACTTTAACTAGCCCATGATTTTATTAATAAAAGAGGCAACTTTTAACGACCTTTATTATGATCAATTTGGATAAATATATAAATTTAAATACCGGCTTAACAAGTTATTGCATTATTCATTTTATGGTTAAAAATTATGTTTTGATCATCCTCCGATGGTCAATCACCACCCAAGCCCAAAATGAAAAATTAGAATAAGGTGAATTAGGTAAGGCAATAGTCCTTGACTTTCTTGATAGAGTCGGAATTATTAGGTGCAGTAATTGTCTATCATTTGTGTTGAATACACAGAAACCAGAAGAATACACAGCCACATGTGACTGATTCCTTTCCGTAATTAAAGTAAATTAGTCATCGTTTCCAGAAGAAAATTGTTTCTTGGAAACTAAATCAGAGCCAAACCTAACTTGATATTACAAACGATTTAAAACTTTGTATCAAACGAACTATGCCACCCTAATTCAATAAATTAATAGATGTTCATTGTTTAGCGTAATTCAAGTGCGTTGTAATTCCTTCCGTTAAAATCTCAGTGTAATTAACTTCTTTACTAAAAACAATACTAATAACAAATTGTCTCCATGAAAGTATAATGTCCAGGCAAGCACAATATTTTTTGTGACGTTAATTTTCATTTGAAATGTTTAAAGCACCACGTGATGTAGTCTTTACTGCTTTTCCTTTTTCTCTCCGAAATTTCTTGACCAACCTTCTAAATTGCATTTAATGATCAGAATTGATTAAAACACTATTTAAATATAAATTACTGTCATGGTGAAAATGGAAAATTCCCAAGATTATATTCTTTAGAACCAACATAAAATAATATATGAAATATTTTAATCCATTTACTGGGATTGAACAACAAACATTTCGCATGCACAAATTTAAAGCATTTGATATTATAGTTTAATATGACCGAACCATCGATATTCGGAACTTGTTAAGCTGCAAATCCAGAGTTCCATTATCGTTATCTATAAACATAACATACAGATATGAAGACTGAAGTTCCCCGTTTTTAAGCATAGGCAAACATAGGTTTTAACCACTTATTTTAGTTGACAGGGGTAATTTTCGAACGTTTATTTCCAGTTTGATGATGATAGCAGTTAAAATGATTTAATTCCTGTTACAATTAATTAATTTAATTTTCTTCATTTAAAATGATATTATTATTATTGTTAGATGGTAAGCTCATGGTGCATCAAGCAAAGTATGTCGGCCGTATTTTCACAGCGTTGTCAAATCTACGAAAAGTTCGGTCGAAGTCTTCTCGCTGGTACCTTCGGTTCTATTTCTTTTACGTAACTCAATAAAATGACGGCTATTGCGAGCTCATCACCAATACTAAAAGAAGGTATATCACTTTTGGGTTGAAAACGTGACTGTTGGTGGAAGAGTATTGTATATAGCTATCAATGGTATCAGTTTGACGTCATATTATCCGCATACTTTATAGTCTTCGCTTCCGAATTCTTCTTTTCTGGATGAAGTTTGTTCCTATTTGATTATCTTTGGATATTTCTTGATAAATTCGCGACACTCTATAAGGGTCGTCAAACCACTGTTCCGTTGACCTCCTTGTGTAAGCACACTCGTTTATTTAATTACTTTAAAGACAGTATAATTAAGTCATAAACCACAGGCTACATACTTGAAAGATATGTTTTCTTTTTGAACTTAAATTCTCACCCCAAATAGCGTAGGATTAATTGTGGACTGGAACATGGTTTTGTCCAATAGACCTATATTAGTTGTAAATAAGGTTTAACGATACTTTTAGAACTAACAATAAAGCTATTTTCTCAGGTGTTTATACAGCCAACATTGTGCAAAAACGAAGAACCTATATATTAAATCTGTGGATTTTGAAATGATGCTGTGTTAAACCCTTCTTTACAAAGTGGAAGGCTTTTAGATGACAAAATTTAAGCTTAATTAACATATTTGTTTCGTGAACCGAGGAGGTGATAGACGCATTAACGGATATGTGACCATAATAGGTTTATTTACAAAATGTAACGTAAGCGTGCAGTAAGACACTGAAAATGGACTTAAATTACTCCTGAAATGATGAAATTAGACAAAAAGTGTAAGACATTGCACAATAATGCAGTACTGTTAACATTATGGGACACAGATCTACCTGTATTTGACTAAACGCTTCGAAACTCGCTATTTAAGAACAACCAACTGGTTGTAAGTTTAACCATTAGTAGGTCTCGTAGTGTGTAAGTATTATATACTAGTCAGAATGACACGATTAAACAAACTCAAAATACAGATGGAAACAAGTTTTCAGGAAGAAAATTAGATTGATTTAAATGCATTAAGGACAATAATGACGTCGATGATGGTATGGGGGAGGGGAGGGGGCATCGAACGCACATTTGTAATAGCTAAATAATTACTCTCTTATATGTCCAATAATGTATTTTATGGTAATCAGCATTATATGTCATTGTATACTGCTTTAGCGCGAAAAAGAGCTTTCAAAAAATACATAAGCGTGGTCTCTCCGATAATAAGTTTATTGTGGATTACAATGGAGCCTAATGAAACAGACTTGGTACTAATGTATAAAGTCAAGTTCATATTATAGCAATGCCAAAACGACGATTTGAAAATATTGACATTGATTAACGGTAATTTGGAGACATTTTAAATTTATTGAAAAGACTTAATAAAAATAAGTTCATCCATGTATGTATGTTTTGTTTAAGAAAATTGTCATGTTTTTACTATTTCTAAGTAATTTTTTCCTAGATCTTGACTAAGTTAAGCGAATAATATAGAGGAATAATGTGTTTCGCAAAAACATTAAAACACCGACCTTGTTTGGGACGTTTTGTACGAGACATGGCAAATTTTCAGATTTCCAAAGAGAAAATAAAAACACTTTTATTTCTTCTTGCCACAAAAACACCAAATTATCACCAAAAAGAAGAAGATGAAAGACACGCAAAACATTAATACAGTTGTTTGTAAAAGTACATATCTTTTAACAAGTCAGAGACCATCGACAACAGTCTATTAAGCAACAGTCCATGCTGTGCACCCGTCACTCACACTCTTAAGTATTAGTGTGAATCGTTAGCGTACTGCCTAGCCATGAATCATGGATTAACATGACGTCACATTTTGACGTGCTATTTAGCTGTGCTGCCCTCTGTTCCTTTTACTGTTATACAACCAAAATGAGAGACACGATCGTGACTCCCTGTCTCACCAATTCGTCACAATTGACCTTTAATATTTGCTAGCATATAATATAGTAAACCTATTTATTATCACTGGCTTATCTAACTAAACACTTATAAGGTAAAATCACCTAGGCCCAGTTAAGTCTGTCGAAGGGAACTCTCTTGGACTGTTTCTCTTGAGGCTAAATAAAGACTGAGTGGACGAGTGTAACATTGAGTAGTAAATAAAGAAATGCCGTACATAAATGTATGTAGACCGGTGTAACATGGAGTAGTACATAAAGAAATGATGTAGATAAATGTATGTAAACCCCTGTAACATGGAGGAGTAACGATATGCCGTAAATAAATAAGTATAATTTCAAGTGGTTCTTCGAGTAAGCTTTCTCAGTTTATCTGTAAAACAGCACCTGTTGAAGTGAGTAGTAAAAGTACAAGGACAGGACAACACAAGTCCACCAGTAGATAACTTTGTATCCAAAATCATTTTGTTCAAGAAGGACACTGTATGACATGATAAATGTATATGGCAAGCCAATTGCTCAATAAATCGAAAAACATGGATTATCGGTCAAAAATCCATGTTTATCGACTGATAAACCATGTTTTTCGATCGAAAAAACATGTTTATCGACCAATAAACATGGATTTTCGGTTGATAAACACGGTGTATCGGCGAGAATCCATGTTTATCGCTTGAGAAAAATGGATTATCACTGATAAACATGGTTTTTCTGATAGATAAACATGGTTTATCTGTGACAATCCATGTTTATCTGCAACAATCCATGTTTTTTTCAAGCGATAAATATGGTTTTTCGAGCGATGACAAGGTTTTCGCCGATAAACCATGTTTATCTATCGTGAAACATGGTTTATCGCCGATAAACCGTGTTTATCGCCGATAAACCGTGTTTATCGCCGATAAACCGTGTTTATCGCCGATAAACCGTGTTTATCGCCGATAAACATAGCTACGGTCCCGCACAGTCCGCATATGGACAAGTGCGGAATAATAATCGGCAACGCACAGGCTTAGTAATAGTACACCGTCATCGATCTGACACGGTCGTAAATCAACCTGTTCTAGACTGTACAATTATCCTGCATAGCTTCTTAACACCATTAGGCTCTTTGTATAAACACTGTGTGGATATGTTCATGTTTACAGTGTAGTTCATCATACAGCGTTCACACAAAGACCCTCATACTAAGAAAAATTATGTGGCAGGCGTTGCAAACTACAGTAATTGGTAAAACGAGGTCATATTACGACCAATTGCAGGTTGACTTTGTAATCTTAATAAAATTTTCCATTATAGCGTGATATGCAACTAACAAGGCCTGGGAAGTGCCATATCCAGCAATGTGAGAGCAATTTTCGGCCTAAATTTTCTTATACTCTTCACGCCAACTCATGGTGGCGCTACGCTTAGGTGGTTTACCTACAAGCTTGGCCCCTTCCTTGGCAAATTCCTCGCTACGCACCTGTCTAACCGTGTCACAATTTGTTTATAAATATCACCAAAAAACATCACAGGCTTTTACCAAAAGTTGTTTTGACTTTTCGAAATGAAATAGCTAGACGGACCGCATCCGTAATGAAATTTGGTTTGCCGATAAAAAAAGAAAAATAAAGGGCTGTAGCAACCAGTATATATGTATATATACAAAATTACCATGAAGCGTGCGAACAAATTTCGGGATGAAAGATGCTACCCGCCGGCACCCAAGCCAATCCCCCCCCCCCCCCCCAATATTTGAAACAAACCGCCGCCCGTGTATTCAAAAGACCGTTAAAGTCATAGGAAATAGCCATTGAACATAATAGGAACTCGTTTATAACTCTAAAAAAATAGCCTAACTGCATAATATAAAGGCTTACAATAGTCCAATGGCTAAGCAAAGTCAAACCTGTTTTGGCATTGTATTTTCTAGATTATTTGTAAAGCACACAGATGCATCGCGCGTATAGTGAGCTATTTAAGATTTTATTTAAATTACAGTACAAAAATTCCGCAGTAAGCTGGAAAATCTGTGTATGAAATTGTCAACAGAGGGTTGGGAATATATACTAACATAACATGTAGAGTTTTGGAAGTAGTTCCGGTAAATTTTCAGTCGTCAAATATAAAAACATGATTTACCGCCGATAAACTATGCTTATCGATCGATAAACATGGTTTATCGCCGATAAACATGGTTTTTCGACAAAAAACATGGTTTATCAGTCGATAAACCATGTTTATCGGCGATAAACCATGTTTATCTGTCAAGAAACATGGTTTATCGCAGATAAACATGGATTTTCGAAAGAAAAACATGGATTTTTGAAAGAAAAACATGGAATATTTCATGAGAAATCCCTGTTTATGGTTCGATAAACCATGTTTCTCAGAGAAACCATGTTTATCTGCCGATAATCATGGTTTTTCGGTGAAAAACCATGTTTATCGGTTGATAAACATGTTTTTTCGGTCGATAAACATGGTTTTTCGAGTGATAAACATGGTTTATCGACCGAAAATCCATGTTTCTCGATTTATTGAGTATTTGGCTTGCCATAAATGTAGGCCGATGTAACATGGAGTAGTAGATAAAGAAATGCCGCAGATAAATGTAGACCGGTGTAACATGGATGAGTAGATAATGAAATGCCGTAGATAAATGTATGTAGACCGGTGTAATATAATATTGTGACGAGCCCGGCTCCTCCGATAGTAATACTATATCGGGACTCGCGATAGAAAGGTACTGGATGCCGTATTTATGCTTCTTCAGGAGATGTCTCGAACGGGAGAAAACAATGAGTTCACAGAAAAACAATTTTACAAGATCGGATTTGATTAGTGATACGGTATAATTTCTTCTCTGTCGATTCTCTTACAAATAAAACAAAATTATAATGATTTGACTCCGTCAATTACGCAATTAGAAGGAGTGATGAAATGGTGACGAAGCGACGAACTGATGACGGAGTGATAAACTTATGACGGAGTGATGAATTTGCAACGGAGTGAAGAATTGCTGGCCCATGCCGCCTTTTATACCTTACTCTAACGAAAATCTCACTGCGCACAATCAGAAGGCAGCCAATAACCTGACCATCCTGTATTAACTTAACGATATAAAAATAAGTGCGCTGGCACTGATCTGCCCTGATTGGTTGGGAGTTTGGAAGTCCATCCCCTTTCTATGGAAACTTCCATACCACGTGAGAGAACCTTCTCGAATGTTCTACAGACATAATGGAATCTATTTTGGGAAAAGGCGCTGTAACAAGATTCAATAAGATAGTTAAAACTTCTCGTGGGAAAACTGAATCCATGACCTAGATAAATATATAAAAGGCCTGTAAGGTGTCTCGATGGAGTTTTTCGGTAACATCAAAGAGATGGTATTACTATTTCATAACATCCCCCTCAATCTTTTAAAATTTTTGGATACTCCAAAATTTTAACATCCATACTGCTTTAACTTATCATAATCTCAAAAAGGTAGTGTGAGCACATTCATTAAAGCAGCATTTTGCGTTGGGTCGCTTTTTTCCACCTTTTTAACATGTGCATCGATTTTTTTAGATGTATCAATCATAAAACAACAAACTAAGATACCATCCAAGTTTCACCCTGCCAAGAGCGTTAATTAGCGAGTAATTAACGATTTATGTCGATAACGAGTAAAAGTGTCCTCGACAAAGTTTTCATATCTCCAAATCCACTAGTTTGAATTCCACCAATCAGTGAATAGTATGTTTATTCATGAGCATTTTGCGTTTGATCTCCGTTTTCTACTTTTTTGACATGTCCATCGAGGTTTTTACATGCATCAAATCACAAAACAGCAAATTAAGATATTAGCCAAGTTTTTCCCTGCCAAAAACGTTAATTGGCGAGTATTCCACATACAAAATTAATCGCATTCAGTTCCCAAACCCACTAGTTTGAATTCAACCAATCAGAGATGCAGGTTTAGTTATGAGCCGTTGCTAAAAATAGATTCAAGACTTTGCCTTGGTACAACCAAGGAGTTGTTATGCAACTCCCTGGTACAACTGCCATATAGACTGTACACAAATCAAGCGTGGTGTTATATTACGTATCTGTCAATGACGTTCGTAGTGTTTAAATATTCATATTATGGGCGAGGTTTATTGGGTTCCCAACGGAAAATATCTTGGAGAACAACAAAGTTGAAAGTTGCAATTTTTTCGACTTTTATGCCACCATTTGAAGTAAGATTTAAATAGATGAGCTAGTTATGTATGTCATTATGGCATAGTGGAGTCAGTGAGGTTGAGAAAAATCATAGAAAAGGATGCAAAATGCTGCTTTAATATTCATTGACTTCAATAAATGGTCTGCATATATCTCAAAGGTTAACATCTACAGTAGGTTACGAATATTAAAATGATCATATGGTATATACATTGACACTTTGACACTATGTCCATGAAATTGAAGTGTACCTCTTCAATATTGATGACATCATATGATGTAATCTAAAAAAATATATATACCATTAAGGTATCTTAAAGTTACATGACACAGCAAAATATGCAGTATCTCTTACAAAATGCATTTATGCTTTTCACACATCAATAATACATTTATATCAAAAGTGAAATCATGCCGTGATTTGGGGTGAGATCAGAGAATACTAGACTTAGTTATCTTTTAACTGAACAGAACACCTTAGCGTTCCATAAAAACTTCGTACATTACAAAAGAACTTTAAAATATTACGAACTCATTTACAATCCTCCTCTTTAAATGAAGGCATAGTTTCAAAACTGCTTTGAAACCTTGTGAATCATATACATCCACTTCAAGAAAATCAAGAAAATGTGACTCGATAGCATGGTGACCCTAGGTATGCACTCCGAAATGATAGTCTAGTAAAGTACCAAAGTACTAGATATTCGATACCATAGAAGAGACCCCATAGACTATGACATCAACAAATCTTTCTTCAAATTTACATATTACTTAACATCTTGTCTTTTCAATTTCTTGCTTCATGAAGAAATTTACTTTTGCATGAATATTTGAGGAAAAGAAAATATATACATAACTTCCTCAAAAGATCTATACTTTCATTTGCTTCGATAACTGTTGCTGTAAGCAAAAGTTGCACATCACCAATGCTGTCTCTGAATAGCCTTCAATATAACATCAATGATGCAATGTAAGTATCCTTAACATATTTCTCAATATATGAAAACCCATGTTGCTAATATTCCGGATATGTTCTAATTGCCGGGTAAACGTTTGAACGAATTCATAAGGAGAAATAAGGTATACTCATCACACATTTGTTATAAAAGATGAAACTAGGTCACTTGGTGGTGGTTTTTAACAAATAAAGCTTATATTGTTACACCATACAGTACAATGACTTCCACTTAATAGGCATGCAGGCAAATGCCATGACGCATTCCATTCATACAATTGTGGGTAAAACACCTGTTCATCCGAACTTAAAGCAATATGCAGTTATACTGTACATACTAACCATATAATGTTTGCAACATCCTGCCTGGATTGCCTGTAATGTTCAATCCCTTTTCATGGAGAAAATTCATTATTTCCTCCGTGTTGGAATATTTTCCTACATCCCACCAAAAATCATGACTCTTAAAGCCTGTTGGAAAACATGGTGTCTGATAGGTGACCAGAACCTGTAATTCACCCAATTTGTATCGAGCACGTTGGACTTTCATGTCTCCTTGTGGAGCATTTGCAAAAACTTTCTTTTGCCTTAAAGGTCAAGCGACACGTAGACTTGACTTTACATAATATTAAACTTAACAATTCTTACATTAACAAAAACCCAACACCGCGATTTTTTTCCGTCTCCAAAGGGGTAGAAATCGGTAAAAAGTACTATTACGTAATAGATTCAGTGACGTCACGGGGGGAGCGCAGAAGAGTGCAAACTGTATATGTTCTGCGCAGTGCATTTGGTATGGAGAAATCTCAAACTTCTCGAAAATATTACCTTTTTCAGCAGTCTGTTACAAGAAAGTTAAGATTTGGATTAAGATGAAAAATCACAAATTGATACATAAGACATCGAAAAAAACATCCATTGACTTCTTTTTTCATAAATTCCTTGCATTTTCTTCCTATCAAGCAACATAAACTCCGCAAAAATCGGCTAGATTGACTCGTTCAGGGAAAGCCGAAAACAAATGACGTCATTTGTTTACCAAGTCGAAAGTGCCGTCGCTTGGAACTGCTTATTGCTACCAAATAAAGTTTCTATACACGCACTGTAGTACGCATATATACACAGCACAGCATAGCTTATACATATCGCGAAATGGCTGCCGGTGGCATTGACACACAGTATTTAGATAGCAACGGCGAAGAAGTAAGGGAAATGGAGGACATGGTGTACGATCGTGGGGAAGTTTTTCCCTACATGTTCGAACCGGAGACCAGCGAAGAGGAATCGGACAGCGATGTCGAAATTGATCGTCTTGACGGAATATAACGGTAACGTTACGCCAAGCGTACTATACTGTATATAGGATAGTTGTGTCACTAGTTAGGCCTAGAACCGATAAATGTTTCCTAACTTTGCTCATACACTTAGCTAGCCAATTTGTTGATGGGGCAGCAAAATTAACATGAATGTGCGGTCGAGTTAAGTTAAGGAAGTTAATATTTTCCTTAAAAGTTGTGGCAGCACATGCCCCAGGAACATGTCACACAGACATATTTCATTTAGTTAGTAGATTGATGGAGCCAATTGGAAGAGTGCACAACAAATTCAGAGGTGGCCTATTATTAATTTCCTAGCAGTTGTAGGCCTAGTGGCAAATTAGTGAAGTTACCACAAATCAGGGAAAGGGTGGGGGGAGGGAGAAGGTGGCACCTCACACCAGCTTTTTGTCATTTCCGCTTGAGCTAATTTCATAACCAGATTTTCTCAATCTAGGGAATGGATTCAGAAGTGGGAAAGAGTTGGAAACGAGGCAACATCGGCCTGTTTTATTTTCCTTTGCAGCATTGTCCCAACAGAGGCAAGACTTCTAAGAAGAGGATACCCCCTCCTTACTAGTGATGTTACTTGTAAGGAGCTTCAACGGTAGATTGCCCTTCAGAGGTGCCCCTTTTCTATTTTGACATGTTAGTACAGTATGCCCCAATAATTGAGGTTGGTATGAAGTCATTGAATTGGCTCTTTATTATTTGAACTGGTTTGTATTGTTTACAGGTGTCATTGTGGCCAATGTGCTGTGATGCCTACAGCAAGGGAGTGTAGATTCTGCAGCGAAATAGATAAGTAAGGACTGTGATGGATGAAGAAGGTGCTCCATGCATCACCTTACACCCAGGTTTTGAAGCTATGTGCCTGAACCCATTGTTTCTTCAGACAGCCTACTACATGTACCGTCAACAGTATGGTGGACGTGCACAGGAAAACAGGATCCAAGAGTAAGTATAGAATACATGATTTTTGTTGTATACCTTTATTCATTGCTCTGACCTGCTGTTGAAAGATGTAACAATAAAGAGGGTGTATTTATAGTTTTAGTTTTGTTTCGTTGTGAAAGGAATAACATTAAGATATAGATTTGATCAAGAAAATTTGTGCACCATGTTCAAAACCTGCTTCTGATTAGGTCATTTTGTCCAAAAACTGGTGTAATGCCCTTGAGGTTAACCCTTATCATGCTGACTGACATAGTAGTCATTAACACTGAGCCATGGAACCAAATGCCACACAAAAAATGTCCACCATGCTTGTGCACGATCCATTTACAAATTTTAGTCCCCGAGATACAATGATCAGTTTGTATAAATGGCATAGCTAGGCTTACTTTAGGGGAGGCAGATTTAGGGGCCAAGCAAATTCTGGAAATCATATAGAAATTTATTTTAAAATTGACGTCCCCAGATGGCTACCAAGCTTTTGTGTGTCTTCATCTTTTATAGCTGGTTTTCATATGATTATTTTACAGGAAATACAGACACACAGCATACAGACAACTTGCACGGATGAGCTAGCAGTTTTTAGGGAAGGAGATTTGTGTTGTTCTCCCATCCTATGCAGTAAGGAGGATTAGAGAAGCTTTACCATCTGAACAGTATGAAGGATTTAAATTATCAAGACTGTGAGAATGTGGACTGTTTATGCCAAGTCATAGTATCATTTCTGCAAGTTTTATAGAAACAGGGTTCAGTCCTGTCTGTTTTGTGGCTGAATAGTGAACATTTTGGAATTCCAGCTTACATTTTTCTGGTTCATGGTATTAACTACAATCTTGGATGAAATTTTACATTTTCAAGTTTGGGAAGTACATAACAGTAATAAATAATAAAAACTCAAGTTAATTTTTTGTATGTATTCTCTCTTGTAAGCAAAGCTGTCACTTCTAGTAGCCTGCCAATAAAATCTGGATGATTGAAATCCAAATATACTAGGTTAAAATAGAAGAATAGTTTGAATAAAGTACCCTAAACCACTATGTCAATTGGATCTGGAGAGCTTAGGCTTTCATTTTAATAAAAGTGTAATGAGAATCAATCTGAAATTGTTCATTAATCCATGGAATATCAAGGTTACTTGATCATAAATGAGATAAAAAAAATCACATTTTATCCCATGCGGGGAACAAACAGCAAATTTCTGTCAATTCTTTTCGAGAAAAACAAAAACTTGGTAACATGTTTGAAACACCAAAGTTGCATACAAATAGTAAGTAAGCTCTCTAGAAAGGAATACTTGTCATTGGAACTTTTTTTAAAATATGTTATCATTACTAATAGTTAGTTACAATGGAAACCAGATGTAAGTAAAACTTGAATGTAAAACTTTAGCAACCTCCCTAAAGGCTGGTAGCGACCTGTTAATTAACACTGCTCTCCAGCTGTGCCATACACCATGTGAACAGACGATTCACAGAGTCGATTGCTCCCCACTACAATGAAACAAAATTAGAACTTGGGAGGCCATCAACTACAGTACTTCAGCAAAGCTTTTGAAATCTGCTTCGGTGTTGTTTTATGGCATCCTCATTGTTCGGATGAACATAGGAGCTTGCAAGGGGCGGGGGCTCTTTTCTGACAGGAACAGGACACTCCTCTCCCAGAGTTCCACTTCTGCAGAAGTTGTTGCAAGCAGTCAAGAAGTTCCCATACATAATCTGTAGAATAGTAAAGATATGAAGAATAATATAATAATAGTTCATAAAAACATACCATTTAGATAGAGGCATTCCAATCACTCCATTTCGGTCAATAGGCATGGCACAGTTGTCGATCAAGTCTTTGGATGCCCAACTAAGGCGACAGCTGAGTACACCTCAATTGGTGTGGATACATGGGTCAGGTTTTACCTGACAACTTGTGCCTGAACAATTCCAATATATTTTTTACTGATTACAACAAAAACCCTACACATGTTTGTGCACCTAATATTATGGATTATGTAATCTTCAGCAGGATGTGTGGTCATTGTCTCAGTAGCTTAACCACTGTTTATGTAGTAAAGTAAACATGTGGACAGAGTAACATCCTGTCCCATCCCCTTGTAATCCATGGTAAAAGAGTGTATAAGATGCAACTTTCACCATTTGTATTCTGTAGCAGATATCCAGCCAAGTGAAGATATAATATACTCTGTTAAATCCAACTACTTGTTTGTGCCTTTATTTCTTGTTCACATACAGCTGTGACAACTCTACCAGATACAGTATGTATATGCTAATTGAAGTAAAGACTGATGGCCTCACCACACATTCCAGACTACCCCACAGTGTTGGTGTCAAAATTAATAATGATCCTCTTTCCAGAAAGTTATGGCACCAATTGATTTTCCAGACTAATCTTCTATCAATCTTGAAAATTACCTTGAAGGGTCATCTTTGTCATGTTCAGATGGGTTAACTGATGGAGTGTAGTCCGGACTACCTGGCGGTTTTTCGGTGTATCTCGATGTGGATGCCACAGCAGCAGACGGACCATCATCGCCACTGTGAGATGGCCCTGGTTGCTTTGATGGTGTTCTTGTCTCTGTTGGTCCAGTCAGCAACTTCAATGGTGGTAGGGGGACCAGTGAACACTGGACTTCTACATGTGTTACATTCACTGAAAATTAGAATAAACGCTTATTATACCACACACATACAGTAGGCTGCTCTTGGACAGGGGTCAGCTGCCTAGATGGTTCACTTATCTTTTTTGAAGGAGAGCATATCCTCCTGCTTTATGTGGCTGCAAAAATATGGGCCACTCACACCATGAGCATTGCAAATGACTTCAGCTTGGTTTCATATAGTATAACTACAATGTAATCTCCCTTCTCTCAGTAACTATAGCTGTAGCCTTTATATTTTCCTGTGAAGCCATCAGGTATAGCCTCCTCAACCACTCTCGTCAGGCAGGCGGATATGATGGATAAAATACAATGTATATTATCCCCTAGTCAGCCTGCCCGATGTGCAGGTTTAATTGCTATTTTGCTTTCAACGAGTACTGTTTCTAAAATTTTGGCCCCTGTACTCACTTCTGCTATAGAATACTCTATAGATGTATGAAAGTTTTCCATTCTTCCAGTACCCTCGCTTACACTTCTCTACCACATTTTCTCCCCCAACCCCCCTGCCTCCTTTTTGTCTGGTAGCTTGCCCCCCCCCCCCATATACATGCCTCAATGTTTTACTGGTGGAGATTCCTTGTATCCCGTTCAAAACTGACTACTTAAATCTTTAATGCCTGTCACCACCCTCCCCTCCCCCATTTCCCAACTGTTTTTCGGTAATATCAAGCACATGTCTATAAGATCATGCTACCTTTAGATGGAGATGTACATTCTGCAGAATCCTGCCTTTATTTTCACTGCAGTTGGTTGGGGAACAGCTTCTAGATTAATCTAAGTATTGAAAATTGGGAAAGAAAATAACAAGGACGTTATGAAAGTTCATTTAAGAAAGCAGTTTGATATGTTTGAAAGTACCTGTCACAAGCGTTTTCTCTTGCAACAAAAATTGCAGCCCTACCAACAAAAATGGCAAAATATAAGGATGTCATTTACTGTGAAACATATGAGCTATGACTCTGAGTATATAGATATAGGTGGGAGCACATTATAATATTGGGCAAAATGACATGTAAACATCTTATGCTTGTTATTCTGGATTTGTCATGATGTACCACAAATAAAAGTTAATATTGCCCTAGCCTACGCCTAACTTTATCGTCGCCGTACCTAATTTAGGGCCTAACTAACCTAACGTAATTATAAGAATTAGCCTACTGTAAGATAGTAATAATACCAAGTTAGTCATTGTTGTAGTAGGCCTAGGCCAGAAAATACACTTACTCTTTTCCGATCCAGCTTCGCAACTACTGGTCTACTTGTTTCTATATCTCCTCGAGATTTGAAGATACTTTCTCCAAATAGAGAAGGAACGGCATTGTCTTGTAGACGGCGAGCTGTTGGTGTTCCAAGTTGCGCGGATAGGCGATAGGAATCGAAACTTTAACTGGTGAAGGGCGCACTGCACACACAAGATTCGCTCGAAGGACCAAGCCAATCTTTACTTATAGGCAGCTAGGCTGGCTGAGTGCACTGGTACTAAGCTATCGCTGTCTACAGTGTTTGACGAACACGAAACTTTCTTGTACTGTTGTGCACCCATTCTCATCTGATATTTTGTTTACTGTTCGTGACGTATTGTTTACGGCTTTGATCTCGGTTAGCATATTAGGCATACTTAGTTTTGGTAACATTGGCGGTTCCCCCCGTGACGTCATTATCTTTCGGAATTAGCTTGGTTATTAACTTAATTAAAACAGCAAAGAAACAATTGTGGAACTCCAAATTTGGAATATAGGGTTTTGATATGTAGCTTTTCAATTTGTGTAAGTTTGAAGGAAATCTATTACGTGTCACTTGACCTTTAATATGCTATCTTTCATGGAAGGATATGGAAGTGCTAATCCTTCATTATGTGCTCTATTCTCTAGAAATGATGCAACAATCATTGGCTTAGTGGTCACAAGACACATGATGTGATCTGAAGTTACCCCTGGCAAAATGTTACCAAACTCATCATGAAACTCAATATGTGCATCTTGCATGCCATTAACATGTTCATCCATTAGAAGTGTTACTACTCAAAACATTTCGCATTCGTGCAAGCTTTTCACTTGATGGACCTTTTGTTTTCAAGACATTTCGCAATTTCTGAATGTTGGTGATATTCTTAGTTTCAGAAGATGCTCTTACAAAACATGGTTTAAGTCTGTTATAATTGAATACATCACTAAGAATTTCTCCTTTGAGAGTGGCCAACAAATAATGAGTCCTATCCAAAACTTGATGGATCACTAGTGGTCCACACCATTCTGCAGCAATTTTGCGAGAGGTCGCAGTCAAGGAGGAAGACGTTGGCTTATATAGATACACTAATTGACCCGTTGAATAAATTGCACCTTTGTCCAGTTTTGCACTTATCTTAACATTTTGAGCATCTTGTTGCTTCTTTTGTAATGCTAGCATTACCCTTGACAAATGATCAAATCGTTTCTTTAACAATGCAGCATATTCTCCATGAGATTGTGATAATCCTGCCATTGGATTGAACGATAAATTTGTTAGATTTGGCGGCTTACGTCCAAATGCAAGTTCAAATGGGCTATAGTTACCCAACTGAGGAGAGGAAAATGTGTTATATGCATAGGCTGATGTTGGGACAAACCGTACCCAATCCGTACCAAACTGATTTAAGTTCACTTTGAGGAAATTTGAAAGAGTCTGAATGTGTCTTTCAACCTGTAAGCTTCCATGATTGCTCACACTGATGAACTTTTGTTCAATGCCTAAAGCTTTACTTAAGAGCTCCACTAATTTTCCTGTAAGAGAAGATGCCGCATCACTTATGATACAAGACGGTGGACCAAAGGTTGTAACTCCCCACCTGCAATAATGCTTCACATAGTGTTTCAGCATCAAGAGTCTTAAGAGAAACACATACAACAAATCTAGTGATCTCATCACAACAACCATCAAATGTTTAAATCCTGTAGCCGTTGTGGGCATAGTCTTGAAATCCAGACTAAGTCTGTCAAAAGGACGATAAGAATCAGGAATGCGAGCATGATATTGTCTCAATTTGTCCGGTTTTTTACGTAATTCTTGACAACGGAGACGTGCCTGAATATAATTACTGATGCGTTGAAACATATTGCGCAGATAGAAATGCAGTCTAATGGTCAAATATGTACGCATTACACCCTGATGATTACTTAACAAGTCATCATGATATCGAGATATTATTTGTTCTACCATAGTCTCAGGTACGACTAACTGAAGAGTCATCTTAGCATCATTAGTTTCATGCAAAAATATCCTGAATAACAAACTATTACATAACAAATAATCCTCTGCTTGAGAACGAACAGTTCTAGCATGCTTAACATTACTTGGAATAATGTCATGTGCAAGAAAATCTTAAATTGGTTTGTAGTAAGGACAAGTTTGTTGTTGAATTTGCAACTCTTTTACATCAAATGGCAGATCATAGTTTTTGATCAGCTTTCCTTGAATTGCCTTCATGACTTTATTCAATTCCTTTTGTTTTGGAATGTGCCCTGTAACCAAATGATCAATGTTTGTTATGACTGGCTTTGGCTGAGCAAATAATTCTGGAGGTGGTTCTCTGATTACCTCTTGCACTCTATGTCTACTCTGATCCACTAATCTTGGCTCTGAAGGTTGAGAAACACTTGTAAAATTTGGCACAACTAATATGTCAGGGCTATATGTATGTCTATTTTCACTAGGCATAGTAATAATAGGCCTTTGAATACATGTATCTCTCTTGTCATTGGAAATAACTGGTGTAGTCCTCTTTTGTGACTCAGATTTTGGTCTCTGCGTAACATGATCAATAAGATGTGTTGCCTCAGGAACGGATGTCCTTTTCACTCTATTTGTTGATTCTTTGGCTGGGGAATCCTGCATGGACTCCTTGGTGACTTTATTTGGAAATAAATCTGGAACTTTAACTCCCATTGACCTTGCCTTTGACCTAGTCATGATTGGATTAAATGTCTCCTTAGTTAGAGTTGAAAAATCCTCACAAGAATTGACCTCTTGAGCAACCTGATCTATTTCAGAGTGGAATTCCTGTGGTGCTCTAGACAAATAATCTGCCAAAACCAATTCTGAGCCCTTTTTGTAACCAACCTGAAATGTATATTCTGACAACTTGAACAGAAGCTTACGTAAGCGTGAAGTTGCTGGTTCTTGTTTTGATTTAAACAATTCAACAATGGCCGAGTGATCAACATATGCCTCAAATTCTACATTTTGCAATAAATGTTTGAATGCTGTCACATTAATAAATAGACCCATCATTTCTAATTCAGTGACACTATACCTCTGACATGCTGGTGGTAATATCTTAGAGTAATATGCAATAATATTCTCTTTGCCGTTAACTCTTTGTGTCAGGTATGATCCTGTTGCTACTCGTGATGTGTCGCTATATAATACAAAACGACCATATTTCTGTGGCATATGCAATATAGGTGGATTACACAACAACTCTTTAATACTTTGAAATGCACACTGATGTTCCTCTGTCCATTTAAATACCTTTCTCTTACGACTCAAATGATGTAATGGTCTCAATAGTGCTTGAATATTTGGGGAAAATGAAGCCACATAATTAACTGCACCTACAAATCGTCTTACTGACTTAACATTGTGTGGTTTTGGTGTGTTCCTGATCGCTGCACATCTGTCATGCAAAGGTTGGATACAAGCCTCACCTTCTGGGGTTATTGAGAGCAAATGTCCCATATATCGGACTGAATTTTGGAAAATGCTACACTTTTTCGGAGAGATTTTCAATCCGTTGTCCACTAAAACCTTAAAAATTGCCTTTAGGTGTTGTCTGTGAGATCATTTGTCTGCACTGTACACAATAATATCGTCATGATGAGCAATACAGAACTTATTTGAATTTGGGATCGTTGCCAAAATATCATTAATTTGCGACTGAAAGATCGCTGGAGATAAATTCAATCCCTGTTGTAGGCGTTTATAATAGTAATGCTTTCCTCCATGAAATGAAGCAATACCTGTATATTGTTGTGCATGAACACTGAGTGGCAGACAGAAGAATGCAGACTTTAAATCAAGAACACCCAAAATTTTGGCTCCAGAGTACCCTATGGTACGGATAGTCTCATTCAGTAATGGAAATGGGTGATTGAGACGTTTTATTCTACTGTTCAAGTAGCGAAAATCTGTGACAACCCGTTTGTCTTTTGTTCCCTTCTTTGGAATGAGGAAAACCGGTGAGGTATAAGACTGATGTCCTACCGCTAAGATTCCTAATTGCACTAATTTGTCAAGCTCACTGGCGACAATGACTTTGTCCTCATCTGAAAGTCTATAGGGACGTATGTAAAATGGCTCATCATTAGTAAGAGTAATATCAACCTCATAATTTGGACGGTGAGATAATTCACCATAAAGGGAAAATGCATCTCTATGTGAGTCTAGAAATTCATATATGCTTTCTGTTTCTGAAGCATTCAGAATACTTTGGAAACTTTGATTTGGAAACCAGGGGATCATCGGCTGTCAAATGTGGATATCGATGTAAATTATATCGTGTAATTGCATCACGATTCTCTTTAGAGTTAGAATTCGTTCGAAAAAGAGGCGGTTTTTCGATGTCTCTCATGACATTGAGAAAATCTAGAGAATCAGTAGGTATGTCTTCTGTGACCGTAATGATATCTGCTAAATCTAAATGAGCCACTGTGCGAGAAGGATTCAGAAAAAAATTCCGATTACCCATGTTCCTTAGTAGAATCTTTGTTCTACCTTTATGCATTTTCACTAACATTCGTGAAGGACACATACGAGATATTAGAGGAAACGGTTTAATAACCACATCTGCATTTCGTGCATATAGTGGAAGGCGTCCCTGTACAGTAATGTATCTTTGCTGACCTGGGTAAATAACAAATCTCTGCACAGGCCTAAGGAAAACTTTGGCTTGTTTAATTCTAAAACAGTTTGTGGTTAAGTCCAAAGATCCATTCAATTCCTTCAGAGTTTGACTACCTAATATTAAGTCAATACCTGTCAGGTTTGCAGCAATTAAAGCAGAAAGCTGAAATTCATGACCCTGAATTTTTTACCTGAAATGTTATCGTGCTATACGCATGAATAAACTGACCATTACCCAACTTTAGGTTTACAACATCAACTGAGACTGGTTGTATAGAGGATAAATACTTTGAATTTTGCACTGTAGAAGAAGAAATGATAGAGCGTGTCGCTCCACTATCAAACAACAATGAAATTCCTTTACCATCATGTAAAGTACCTCTTACAAAATTACGTGTGTCCAGTTGAATATCCACACTACGGTCGTTCCCTGTATATCTAGAACTAGGAATATTACTATTCTTCCAAATATTATTTGCTTTACGTTTCGATCTTCCTTTACTTGGTACATTGTCTGGAGTCACTGTATGATGAGTGCTATCATAAGTGCTCCCTACTGAAAATTCTGTGTTGGTACTTTCTTTACATTAGCCTCCATTTCATGGCTTAGGCGAATTTGGCAATATTGTGCAAAATGACCTCGATTTTGACAGTAATAGCATGTGCTTGAAGGATTAAAATACTGTAACCTTCTCCTGTTATCATTCCGACCTGTCCTAGGACCACGAGAATCACCAGAACTATATCTTTGCCTCATATCTTTTGGATTGTCTTGCGATTCTGACCTACGTGACTGATCGAACTTAGTTTCTAATTCCTGAATTTTGTTACACAACTCGTGTATCTCAGAAGATGCAGAAATAGTAGGAGCCTGAACAGAAGATGCTTTGTCGTGCATTGCCATAAATGGTTCGGAAGAAACTGGGGGTTGACTTTGTATTTGTAAGTCAAAATAGCATTGTACTGTCATGACCAAATCTGCAATTGTTGCTTGTGGTGATGCAGTAATTAACACTGCTGAGCGGCATTGCAAAGGCAGGGTCGAGATGAATTTATCTCTAATTTGATCCTCGCCATAACTTAATGGTGCTGCTGATTTGGAAATTTTGGCCAAATGAGCTTGATCTGTATCACCTGGCGTATAGCTCAATGCGTGAAATGCCTGTGATTTTGCATAGGAAGAAGTCCCTTGACTGAAACGAGCAAGGAATTGTGTGCGCAGATCAGCAATAGTTGAAAAATTTGTGTTTTCAGTCCAGAGCTTGGCCTTTGTGTTCGCTTAAATATTCGACTTATTTCAGTAAATTCTTCCGCTGCAGGGGGGGGGGGGGTTGGGACGGCAATTTATGCAACTCCAAATAATCTTCAAATTCCAAAAAATGAGCTTCGGCTAAATCTGCATCAATTACATCGCCCTGAAATCGTGATGGCAAAAAATCAGTGGGCCTATGTTTCTGCGTAACAGAGGTCGAAGTTTCCTGTTCACTGACGGACATTATGCCGAATACAATTAGGCTAGCTACGAATATACAACATGAGCCTAGACTTAATTGAACACACTATCGACCGCAATTAAATACAAATAACAAATATGCAATACATGGACACGATTAAAATAACTTATCGGTACACTCTGATCTCAAATAGGGGTTGTTGGTATACAAATTGGCATGATTTCACTCACCCTTAAGTTTAACTAAGAACTGGTACTGCAAACGATGATTGAAGTCCCTCGGTTAGCAGTAGTAGTAGTAGCGGCAGGTAGTAGCAGGTAGGCCTACATCTCGTAATAACTGCAGATTCGTCGCCGTTAACATCGGGTAGAGTCTAGGCTTAGATCGCGAAAATGTTCAGTTCTGATGTTTAGAGCTGTAGTATGCTACGTACTAGTTGCGCGAATGTTCAAACGCGAACTGCATGCTGGGTTGATTACGTTAGTGCACAGATCAGTGGTTCCGGCATCCGGTGTACAGACTTAGGCTAGTATAGACTGACTTCCCTCGTAGAGTGTGTCCGTTAGGCAATGTCGTGAACATGCGTTGTGTCCCTCGTTAGTACTTCGGGCCAAAAAATATCTCCTGTTCGTTATTGATCGTAACAAACGAAAGTTGTGAAAAGTTCCGTTACCGTTTTGTTCCTGAAGAAAGGCACCCGATCTCCACCATGTAATATTGTGACGAGCCCGGCTCCTCCGATAGTAATACTATATCGGGACTCGCGATAGAAAGGTACTGGGTTATCTTGATGCCGTATTTATGCTTCTTCAGGAGATGTCTGGAACGGGAGAAAACAATGAGTTCACAGAAAAACAATTTTACAAGATCGGATTTGATTAGTGATACAGTATAATTTCTTCTCTGTCGATTCTCTTACAAATAAAACAAAATTATAATGATTTGACTCCGTCAATTACGCAATTAGAAGGAGTGATGAAATGGTGACGAAGCGACGAACTGATGACGGAGTGATAAACTTATGACGGAGTGATGAATTTGCAACGGAGTGAAGAATTGCTGGCCCATGCCGCCTTTTATACCTTACTCTAACGAAAATCTCACTGCGCACAATCAGAAGGCAGCCAATAACCTGACCATCCTGTATTAACTTAACGATATAAAAATAAGTGCGCTGGCACCGATCTGTCCTGATTGGTTGGGAGTTTGGAAGTCCATCCCCTTTCTATGGAAACTTCCATACCACGTGAGAGAACCTTCTCGAGCGTTCCACAGACATAATGGAATCTATTTTGGGAAAAGGCCCTGTAACAAGATTCAATAAGATAGTTAAAACTTCTCGTGGGAAAACTGAATCCATGACCTAGATAAATATATAAGGGGCCTGTAAGGTGTCTCGATGGAGTTTTTCGGTAACATCAAAGAGATGGTATTATTATTTCATAACAGTAACATGGAGTAGTAGATAAAAAAAATGCCGCAGATAAATGTATGTAGACCGGTGTAACATGGAGTAGTAGATAAAGAAATGCCGCAGATAAATGTATGTAGACCGGTGTAACATGGAGTAGTAGATAATGAAATGCCGTAGATAAATGTATGTAGACCGATGTAACATGGAGTAGTAGATAAAGAAATGACGTAGATACATGTATGTAGACCGGTGTAACATGGAGTAGTAGATAAAGAAATGCCGTAGATAAATGTATGTAGACCGATGTAACATGGAGTAGTAGATAAAGAGATACCGCATATAAATGTATGTAGACCGGTGTAACATGGAGTAGTAGATAAAGAGATACCGCATATAAATGTATGTAGACCGGTGTAACATGGAGTAGTAGATAAAGAAATGCCGTAGATAAATGTATGTAGACCGGTGTAACATGAATGAGTATAAAGAGATACCGCATATAAATGTATGTAGACCGGTGTAACATGGAGTAGTAGATAAAGAAATACCGTAGATAAATATAGGTAAACCATTGTAACATTAATGAGTAGATAAAGAGATACCGCATATAAATGTATATAGACCGGTGTAACATGGAGTAGTAGATAAAGAAATGCCGTAGATAAATGTATGTAGACCGGTGTAACATGCAGTAGTAGATAAAGAGATACCGCATATAAATGTATGTAGACCGATGTAACATGGAGTAGTAGATAAAGAAATACCGTAGATAAATATAGGTAAACCATTGTAACATGGAGTAGTGGGTAAAGAAACGCTGCATATAAATGAATGTAGACCGATGTAACATGGAGTAGTAGATAATGAAATGCCGTAGATAAATGTATGTAGACCGGTGTAACATGCAGTAGTCGATAATGAAATGCCGTAGATAAATGTATGTAGACCGGTGTAACATGGAGTAGTAGATAAAAAAATGCCGCAGATAAATGTATGTAGACCGGTGTAACATGGAGTAGTAGATAATGAAATGCCGTAGATAAATGTATGTAGACCGGTGTAACATGGAGTAGTAGATAAAAAAATGCTGCAGATAAATGTATGTAGACCGGTGTAACATGGAGTAGTAGATAAAGAAATGCCGTAGATAAATGTATGTAGACCGGTGTAACATGGAGTAGTAGATAAAAAAAATGCCGCAGATAAATGTATGTAGACCGGTGTAACATGGAGTAGTAGATAATGAAATGCCGTAGATAAATGTATGTAGACCGGTGTAACATGGAGTAGTAGATAAAGAAATGCCGCAGATAAATGTATGTAGACCGGTGTAACATAGAGTAGTAGATAATGAAATGCCGTAGATAAATGTATGTAGACCGGTGTAACATGGAGTAGTAGATAAAGAAATGCCGTAGATAAATGTATGTAGACCGGTGTAACATGCAGTAGTAGATAAAGAAATGCCGCAGATAAATGTATGTAGACCGGTGTAACATGGAGTAGTAGATAATGAAATGCCGTAGATAAATGTATGTAGACCGGTGTAACATGGAGTAGTAGATAAAGAAATGCCGTAGATAAATGTATGTAGACCGGTGTAACATGCAGTAGTAGATAAAGAAATGCCGCAGATAAATGTATGTAGACCGGTGTAACATGGAGTAGTAGATAAAGAAATGCCGTTGATAAATGTATGTAGACCGGTGTAACATGGAGTAGTAGATAAAGAAATGCCGTAGATAAATGTATGTAGACCGGTGTAACATGCAGTAGTAGATAAAGTAATGCCGTAGATAAATGTATGTAGACCGATGTAACATGGAGTAGTAGATAAAGAATTGCCGTTGATAAATGTATCTAATTTCAAGTGAATCTTCGAGTAAGCCTTCTTAGTTCATCATTAATAAAAGTACCCGTGGAAGTGAGTAGTAAGAGTACAAAGACAGGACAACACAAGTCCACTAGTAGATAACTTTTTATCCAAAATCATTTTGTTCAAGAAGGAAGGATACTGTATGACTCCTGTCTTTTGGAACGACAAAAAGGTTTTACAAGAATGTGCAATGTCAGATTGCAATTCACTGACGTATTTATGTCAAAATTGCTGATTACATTATTTATGGACTTCGGGGCATTTGTAATTACTGACATCACTTCCGGTAAGTCATACCCCAGTCCTGTAAAAGAATATCATACTCCTTTTGAGGGGTAAGTTACCGACAGGATTATACACGAAGAAGCCGGGGGAAAAGGGACTGTACCCCCTCCCCTCCCCCTCAAGAAAAACAAGAAGACATTTCACTGGAATTCAGACAATATGCTGATATTGTTTCAAGCACTGCCAAAAAAATACTAAACTGCAATAATATTTTTGATGAGAATCATTGTTTCCGTACAAAACTCAGCCTCTGTTACTTAGACTAACGTCCTAAGCTTGCCTGATTATAACCTGACATTAATGTTGTGGAGTTCGACACAGTTCGAATTCCATGCTTTTCTTCTCTGTCAAAGACGATGTTATGAAAAATTCCTTATAACGAATTCGAAGTTCAAAAGTGGGGCTTCACCAGTACGCCCTACCATATTGATTACATTTTCAGGTGAATCGTTACAACCCCCTCCCTCCCCCCATTCAAATTAGGTTCCTACGTCCATGGTCAGGACCTACTCTACTGGGCTGATGTATCACCTTGTAAATGTTCGTTCAATAGCAGTATTTGTTGGTAATCCCAAGTTTAAAAAACAACAATTTAAATCGCAGGAAATTCAAAGTTAAATCATTGTTATATTTTCGATGTGTTTTCTCCACAGATTTAACTATTCGTTGTTACCCGTCGGATATCATCGTCGTGCACTATTGACGTCATTAACTGAAAACAATGTCGGAGGTAATTGATAACATCATGAAAATAATACTTTATCTGAATATACATTTTATGATAACAACGGACTTAGTGTTAAAATACTTGTTACATTGACACTGGTAACAAACGTGCAGTGTTTCATTTGTAATGTATTATTTGCTTTAACAATGACTAGCATCCTTCTAATTATTTAATCTACACGGAATGAAATACGTAAAACAATTGATTGGTGTACATACCGATGGTTGTGGTATCTAATAATTGAGGTTTAGTCAATCATGACAGGTAAGTGTGACGTAATTGTGCTTTGTATGACGTCAGATACTTGGTATGACGTCACATATAATTGTACAACTAAAGTTTTGTACTGAAGATCTTCAGGATGGTCCTTAGAAAATAAGTTATTCTACTAAATTTAACACGTTTCCATTTCTTTTCAGTTTTATGGTATTCATCAGAAGTTTGGTATCGTTTGAATCTCAACTCTGGTACTTGGCAGGTATGGATCAGTTTACATTATAACACAATTCCAATAGCGTACCTTACTTTATGATTCCTGAATTATTGTCATCATTTTATAAAAGAACATTACATCATTATTTCCACTGTGTCAAATTTCTCTCTGTCAGAATTTTACCTGGTGGATTTTTGTCAGAATCACATTGCGTTGATTTTTCTAGATTTTAAACAATTCTTTAGGTTGACATCAACGCACCAGTGTAAATAGGAAGATTAGTTAGCGATCAAGTATACTCGTATGAAGATATAGTTAGCTTTACGCCCGGCTGTCTTGATCTTGTTTGATATTTGTTTTAATTTTTGCTAGCACAAAATTGACAACACTGATCTCACTGAAGAAGACTACATAAGAGTGGTATGTTCAGTTTACAAGACTAAGATTAATGGTTTTGTGTCTTTGCCTTTTGCCTTGATTTGATGTTATGATTAATTGTAGTTTTGATCAATATTCATTAGTGTTATAGTTCACTTACATATTCACTAACCATGTCACTGACCACATCACTTACATATTCACCAACCCTGTCACTGACCCCATCACATACCTATTCACTAACCCTGTCACTGACCCCATCACTTACCTATTCATTAACCCTGCCACTGACCCCATCACGTATACCTATTCACTTACCCTGTTACTGACCTCATCACATACCTATTCAATAACCCTGTCACTTTTACTAAATGAACGTTACCGTCTTACGTTCGGTAGTTGATGTGCTTTGTCAACGCTTGGAGGTCATATTATCAAATATTTGTAACTTCGAATCATGAATCATTGACTCCGATATCAGGTACCGACCCAGGAGAGGGCGTCTTCCTCCTTTTGTTTTCAATCGACAAATAAGTGATTGCGTTTAGACTTAACTATCTGACCTCCTATAGAATCTAATTTGCCTCAGAATGGACCATTTGAAGTAAACAAAAAGTATTTGGGTAAGAACCCCAGGCACCTTATATTGGAATTTTTTTTAACGATCACATGTTGGTTATTTTGCATTTAAGTTTGGGTAATACTTGTTCGCTGTACATTTCATAATTACTTAAGCGTGCAAACTTTATTGCAGAAGAAAAGTTGGATTAAAGCTCGAAAGAAGTGTCTCATTGTGGTTCAAATTTCTTTAAATGTAAATTACATCAACGTTAACGCGAACACTCTCCTACTATACTCTCCTGCAATAATTTATTGTCTTTCTCTATTCCTAGGTTTCCAGCTTCCGTGATATAAACGTCTAATATCAGCTACGTAACTCCTGTATTTAGAGTGTCCCATCACCCTACGGTCAACATTAAATCAATCTGAAGATTTCAATGCATTGCTCCAACTGCACAGTATAAAAGTTATCATTTCTCTAAGTGGCATTAACCGTTTGCCAAAATGAACTTTGGATAATAGTTAAATGTTGTACATTTCCATATTTGACATAGTATGGTCGAGCAAGTCTCAGTGTAAGATGTTAGAATGCATTTAAGAAGATCGCAAATCAACAATGCAATAAGATGTAATAGACCAGAGGTGTCATTGGTCATGGGTTTGTGTGTGCTTGTATTATGTGGACATTGAGTGGGGTAGATTAATGGAGAAATTATGATATACTCAATACATATTACAATATCAAATACAACCAAAGAAAGACAAGTGTTTTTCTTACCATTACTTATATATTTCTGACAGGCGCTGCGGAACGGGAAAATTATGGGGGGGGGGGTGGGCTAATGTGTGGAGACTATCTAAGCGGAGCGCCAACATCGATTTGCGCGGAGCGTACAAGAAAATTTTGGTTTTTCAAACCCCAAGATGGCCGGAAACGGCACTTTCCGAGTGCTTCATGCTGCGAATACCTAGCCCTAAACTATGGGTCTCAAACCTGCAAGTTCTCAGATTGCACGTACAAATCTGTAAAACATTGTCATTTGTATATTCGATGATGTTTTAAGAGAGCAGCTATAACTCGTAGTATTTGAGTGTAGTAAATTACTACTTGCAATTAAATGCAATAATTAAATAAATGCAATAAGGAAAAAGAGAAAGCATTTCTTGCTGTCAACAAATGGGTAATTCCAAAACCATGTGCAGTTGCCAACAAATTTCTATGAACCAAACACTGTCACGAATGCATGTACCCTATACAGTACAGGTGAAATGCTAATATTGTGTTTTTGTTCGTTTAATAATTGATTGCGTTTAACATAGAGCCATGTTCCACGCCTTTCGTTTACTCGTAGTGTAAACGCAAACTTTGATGAGTGTAGCGTTTAGCTTATTTCGCTCTTATTTAAAACACTAATATTCGATGAGGCATGATACAGACAATCAATTATCATATCGTTTAAATGCTCTGGCTGCAATGCTCCGCACCTACCCCCCCCCCCATGTTCTCCCTGATCCCCACCACTCCCACCCCACCCCTTGAAGACGCGGTTGGGGTGACAATGCGGTCTATCGCCAGGGGACGGGCCGAGGGTCCCCTTAGCATTTACTAAAATTATTACACTTATATAGTATACGTGTGCATCGGACAGATCGACAAGTATGCATGGAAAAATAGGCAGATGCACGTTTCGGAGCCTTGGTAAAAATTGGGGGGGGGGGGCTTATCATGCATTTGCCCCTCAACTTTTCATTCGGGGGCTGAGCCCCCCAAAGCCCCCCCCCCGGTTCCGCTGCCACTGGTTTCTGTAGGACTGTGAACTACATGAACGATACGTACTGTTACAGTTATTGTGAAATCAAGTGTATTCGGATGGAACGCTTGAGTATATATATATATATATATATATATACTTTACTGTGTTAGGTCGCCTGAGTTATATAATTAACTGTGTTAGGTCGCTAGAGTTATAAACTTTACTGTGTTTGGTCGCTAGAGTTATATACTTTACTGTGTTTGGTCGATTTACAACAATGGTAGCTCTTATGATGATTTAGTATTTTACTAAAAGTAATTCTAGTTTGTTTTCTCTCTTCTAATAAAAATTCCACGATTCCACAAATACTATCATAAACCAAAAAGTATCTTTACAAAGCGCCCACAAGTTGACTTACCATGTAATGGGGCTTATAAAGATAATGTAAATATTGAATGAATATTAATCTTACGTTATCAATTCTTTCAATAAAACCACCCTCCTTAGGGAGGGTCATATAATCAGAATGAAGTCTGATTCAATAAACTGGTCAGTAAATGACAGCACAAAGTTCACAACACTTGTTGTTGACATTGTGTAAATATATATTTATTGCTTAATTTGAGAGGAGAAGATATGGTGAGTAGGTTATAAAGTAGTCAGCTGAAAAAATTAACCAATCAGCGACAAGCAGATTTGATATGGTCGTTGAAAATATTATTTTACCTGATTTATTGATCAAGTATGTCACCCTCGACACGTTTACTTTTGGAAAAACCGTAAATTGGTACCTGGTACAAGCAGGGACGTCGCTAGAGGGGGGTGTGGGGGTGTCTCACCCCCCCCCCCCCCATCTTGGTAAAAATGACGATAGTTGGAAAATTTGAGTGCGACAGTCGGAATTTCCGACAGTCGGAATTACCGACTGTCGCCAGCTTCAATTCGGAATTTCCGACTGTCGCGCTCTAATTTTTCTGACTGTCGCACTCTTATTTTCATACTTTCTTGTAATTTGTGAGAGACATAAAATTTTCGATCAAAATTGACCTTTAATTAGTCATATTTACCACGTTTTCCTCGTCACATTGAGAAATTGTTTCTCGCGATCCTTATACTCCACCATACAAAACTTCATATGATTTTGAATACTCTAAAAAAAAATACAACGTTCGCCAGCTTCAATTCGGAAAATTTATGTATTAATTTTGCTATTGGGTGGGTCGACCCTGTTCGCTAGCTTAAAGTAAGTTCAGGATATACCAGGGGCGTACACAGGGGGAGCAAGGGAGCGACTGCTCCCCCCCCCCCCCTTGAGTGTCGAAAAAATGTTTAAAAACTGTTGTGTTCTTTAGCATGGTATTTTGTCAGTGCTCTTTTGATCTTGAATACTCGTCAGCTCCGTTAACTCGATTATAATCGTAATAACATGCAGGCCTACTGATTCAACTACCTACTTAGTTTGGCAGATGCAATTAGATAAATTTAGCCTACAGCCTACGTCAAACCTACAGTTGGCCACTGTGTAATAAAATACATATTGCCTACCTAACCTCACTCGATGGAATGTCACGAACCGTATGCACAACGACGACGACAAGTTCGTTCTTATCCGTTCTATGATTCGTCCTAAGTTGTTGCACGAACAGCATGTTATGAAGTTAAGCTAGCAATCGTACGTGATGCGCACTTCCTATAAATAATTGTTACACTGTTAAGACACGGAGATAACGATATTTTTTTAGGCCACTGCAAATCTGGCTGTCTTACAAAATATGAAAGTTTATATTGTCCATCAATTAAGTTCGTCAAATGTATTTAAGTCCAGACACTGGACAATAAACAAGAATCATCCTTCTGGAAAAATTGGAAAAGAGCACTATGTTTGTCTCTCTGATATATTATGTAAAAGAACAGGAAACAAAATCTGCTGATAATATGATATCATATAATAATGATGAAACTGGCAACAAATTGCACCAGATCGCATCTAAGGACCTTCAATTGTTCAAAAAAAATCTCAAAGGGGAGGGGGACACCCCCTCCTCTTAGACCCCTCCCCCATATCAATCGCAATAAGTTCTTCCCCTTTCAAATTCCTGACTACGACGTTGGGATATACATTGTCTCTATGGTATACAATTAAAACACTCAATGCTAATCTACGGAAGTTTAAAAGTGCCATCAACATAAGCAAAAAGTTGCCCCATAAGATACAAATGTATTGAAAAAGTTGGGAACAAAAGTGCAGTCGCGAAAGATGGGGTTTCTGACTGACACTGACCGTATCTTTGACGATGAGTGTGGGGGGGGGGGGGACGAAGCAGCAGTCGGAATTTTCTGACTCCAAAACCCATCCAGTTGGAATTTCAGCCACTACACCCCCCAATCATCAGGACTTAGCTACGTCCCTGGGTACAAGGCACGGATCTGGAAGGGTGGAAGGGGTTAACAGGTAGTTATTTTCACAACCGTGCATGTATACCAAATTATACACCTCATGTATATTCTAATAACTATGCCACAGAATACCACATTTCATGTCCAAAATGTTACTTTTCTGGGGAACCTTTTCCAAATCCTGAATTCACCCGGGCCGATGGACAGCAGAAGATGCAAGACAAGTGTTAATACTTCAAAGCTATCCTTCATACATATCACTTGAAATTACCATAAAGGCGATCATTATTGGCTCCAAACATGCTCGAGAAGACGAATAATAGTCACCCATGTCCATTACGCATTGCTCTGCTATACCCTAACATCAATCCCCTATTTGACACATGATAATGTCTATTTAGTCCATTATTACTGTCTTGACAGGATTTTAATACTTTTGAAAACATTTATTGACTTTAAACTATTAACATGCTTGCGTTCATTAAAATCTTGTTAAGAATAAAAGAAAAAAAGAGCAAATAGTTTTGGAGGCTGGAACTGGACTGATCTGCATTACAAATCTAGAAGTGTGTCTATAGCTTGATTAATTGTAATTTTCAATATAAATATTCAATATTCAGTTCTATAATCCCATTGTAGGGTGAACATCATGATTCATTGTTACACATCATTACTGATATCATATTATTACCCTATGTATTTCGTACAGTGATTTATTGTAACATATTGACACGAGCAACGTCACTCATACATTACTACCAGAGATTTTGTATAGCGCTTCTGCGCTCGATATCTTTCTGCGTAGCAGCAACGCTTTTGCAGTACAAGAAATATCTTATGTGACATGTCCAAAACAAATATAAAGTGTATGTTAACTACAAATATATCGGGCTAATATCGATATCCGTATTCATTAGACCCATTCTCTTTTAAAATATAATATTTCGTGTAGTTTGTAGACTACGTTTATATCAAACTAAAGCGCAAACGAATTTACACAAAACTGTGTTTCATCGACATGGCAAATAGTAGGCCTAAATCTTTATTTTACAGGGCGCTCGACATTATCCCTAGATCAGTCTCTTCGCGGAAGTTCTTTCGGAAATACTTCCGTGGCTCTTTAAATCTTAGCTTTTTGTTGTTGGTGGTGATGAAGTTTTCTTCCGCAGACATTAAACTAATGAGTGCAGTTACGAGCATTAAACCTGCTGCTATTGGTAAAAATAATCTGATAGTGTCATATATACACAAACAAGCTTTAGGGGAGAACAGATCGTCATTTTTTGATTCCAGATTCCAGAGTGTCACCTCGCGCATACGCAGCAACGAGGCTCAAAGTGATCAGTAAACACGGTTTTCCATTTTGGGGGGGGGGGGCAGGGGGCTTGGTGACACCAGTTTTCACTTTAATTATCTTATCTTTTTTCTTATCTTATCTTAATTATCTTATATTATAATTATCTTCTTAGGACTTATATGACAGCACCATTGGATAGGACGCTGGAAAGGCCCATTGAAATCAAAATGACTCGATCAAATATCGAACGACTTTATTCTGTGAGTTCATTACATGGCGTGTAGAACTTCGGTTCATCATTCCTTGCGAGAAAATACCAATCACCATATCTATTTATTCTGAAAATGTTACAGCAACTTGATCCTTAAAAATGCTTTATTTATTCTATCAATAACCATCACTTTACCATTACCAACCTAATCGTGTGCTGGTGTCAACCTAATTGAGGGCGTATGTCATATTCGGTGTATAAACGACCACCAACTCGCGGACGAATAACCTTTAACTTTCGAGGGCGCTTGACCATCTCATTCTTAATAAGGGTGAAAATTAAAACTAGACAGATCAAACACCAACCTTGGTTATGAGAGTGTTGAATAATGTGATAAATATTGATTAACGTGATAAATATTGAATAATCTCATCAAATTGAATAATCTGATAAATATTGATAAATGTGATAAATATTGAATAATCTCATCAAATTGAATAATCTGATAAATATTTTGCATTGTCGAATTTATTTGAATGATATAACTGGATTCAATTCTGTTTTGTTCTTTTCTAATAAAACTGAACAATTTCTGCCTAGTTGGGAATTTTTCGTCTGTCCACTTTCTTGTTCTACCAGGGACGGCGGAAGAGTTTTAAATCATGAGGAGTGTAGGGGTGGGTATTGGGGGGGGGGCACACTCTAATGGGCAGTGGGGCTAAAGACCACCAAGTAACATATAAACTTTCCGGCAAAACTGTTTTCTGTGCATGCCATATCACAAAATACAGCATTAATGATCTGTTGCAACAAAAGAGAATATTCTAATTGTAATTGTATTAATGTATTCAACAATATGGTACATCGTAACTTTCAAAAAACGGTATTTTTACAAAATTAAAAATTTATAAGGGGTCATTTCTATTAGAATGGATATTTTCGTTTTACAGAGAGGGGCACTTTTACGGGGTACTTTAATTATTGTAAATAATATCGTTAATATATACCCCCCTACCATTCCCTACCAGACACATCACTGCAAACTTCATGTAAGTGTTCTGAATTTGTTCAATATTACTGTATGGTTGTACAGAAGGGCTGCAGGTGAAGTAAATGGCAGAACAAAGTTCACAATGATACTTGTTGCTGTCACTATGTAGTGAAAATAATCTTCAGTAAGGTCAATATGCAACAGAGACATGCTATGTAATATAACTTATTAACAGGAACGGATAGCCAATCAGAAGCAAGCAGAGTAGATTACGTATCTGATTATATATACATGTATATAATAAAATATCAAACAATTACCTTAATTCAATAGAAAGAGTATTATATTAGTGTATGTTTAAATCCACATATATAAAGAACTTTAGGCAAGTTAGGGGTAGGGTTAACCTAACCAAGACATGAAGAACTGAACATTTCAAAGCTTTATCTTACACATATTAGTCATTGGTAATTATCATACAGGTGTTATTGTCTATAAATTTGCTATAAAACTCATATAATGGTCATTTATGTACATTATTTATAACTACATTCAACTATTCCATTTTAAACATTCCCTCTTTGACACATTATCTATCTGAGCCAATTCTAAGCCACTTTATACTCGTGATTGTCAACTTTGATCGGATTATCCGTGACTTGATACACCCAATCAGACATGGGCGTACACAGGGGCCACCCTTGTACCCCTGGGAAATCAGAGCATCATACAATAAAGCAAGAATAACTCAAAATGATAAGGTCCTGTACCCCAATGAGGCTGAATGCCTCTCGGAAAAATAATGTGTTCGATAAAAAAAGGAATATTTGAAAATTCAATATCTGAAAAGTAAAAATGTCTCAGCTCAAGTCCCAGGATTCCTAGCAGGGCTTAGAATACATTTTGGAGTAATATAATTCCTTCCAGTAGCCAGCAGCCAGAGGGGTGGGGAAGAGGGGTGTAGGCAAGGAGATGTAGACTCCCCCACCCACCACATATATTTTCGAGGACGAGAAAAGGTGGGCAAAAAAGAAGTGACAAACTAAAAACAAAATAGCCATAATATTTATGAATTCATACTAGATAGGCTACTTGTGTTTATAGTACGGCGTATTCTGCCACTGATCAAGGTTTCCTTCATTAGTCATACTAAGCACATAACGAGATTTCTCCAAACAAGTTAACTTTGCTTCAGTAATGTAACAGCCTCAGGAAACGTTCCGTGCGTCCTAAGACGCAATAGATTGTCGTCGTTAATATAAACCAGCACAACATCTATATTTGGGTCACTGAGATCTGATAAACCTGTTTATATACGGTACCTATTCTAACGTACTTTTATGTACTTGTGAATGTGGTATATCTTTAATATATACAGGGCGGTAGCATCAGTGATCATTTAAATACGTTAAATAGATTGGTTCGTTACCTATACAAGTTTTACATAGTAGTATAGTATTATTATAAATATACATTAAAGACCGAATTGGAAAAGATAGACAAAAGTATACTTTAACCTCGACTAATCACGCTAATAACCTGAATTTGTATGATAAATTAATATAAAAAAGAATTTTTAATTATGGGGGAATCTGAATGAGCCAATGAGAACAGGCTGATAAATGATATGATAAGGGGTTACTTATATCTTCATCTTTTCTAATAAACACGAACGATCATAATCTGCCTAAACTGTGGAATGTTCATTGGGATACCACGTCACCTATTCCTGTTCATTGTATATATACAGAAGACAGTGGGACATATATCAAAATATCGTTAAGATTATGTCCAAGGTACATACAATACGGAAAGAGTGAGTGGCAGGCATCGGGATATATGACATTCATTTAAGGGTAAAAACCGCCAAACTCTTGGAGAGAAAACAGTCCCTGTTAAGTCTGTACCACAAATGTCGTTAATTTACGTCTTAGAACCAATAAAAAACACAAACTTTTTAATAATATTTGTCGTTAATTTACCAAGTCCACAGAGTGGCACTTCTTAAGAGACAAGGGCAAGGACAAGGGCATATATATATATATATATATATATATATATATATATATATATATATATATATATATATATATATATATATAATAGGTTTTATTGTTACTAAACTCGATATGAGCTTTGTCGTATCCAGAGGGCTAAAAGGACAGGGACCCCCCCCCCCCCTTCTACTCCCCTCAATCAAACAATTTTAGGGGACGAAACCGGGGTTGGCAAAAGGACAATCGGAAAACGAAAATAATTAGCCATGATAAATATAATATTGGATAGGCTGCTTGTGTTTATAGTACTGCGTGATCTGCCTCTGGTCAAGTTTCCCATCATTAGTCATGCTTAGCATAGAACGAGCTTTCATCGAACAAGTTTCCTTTGATTCAATAATTGACTCTTTTAGACAAGGTTACCTGCATCATGTGGTACCGGCTTGTCGTCTTAATTAAAACAACATCTCTATTTGGGTCAATGGTATATGGATACCTGCGTATGCTGCCCATGTAAGTACTATTGTGTACAATAAATATATATAGTATACCGTAGTCACTGGGAGAATGGGAACACGTGCTCCTCCATTCCACTACCCTCCCTTACTTCTCCCCTGCCCTTCCACTCCCCAACCCTTCCACTCCTCTCCTCCTCTGCTCCTTCCCATCTTCTCCCTTCCCCTCCCCTAAATGAAGTTGAAAGTTGTTTTATGACAATCGCCAGCAGAGTTGTATATATAAAGGTTGACGTAATATAATGATAGCATCATTTTGCAGTCTGTGGCTATAAACAAATTATGAGATATGTGACCATTGAAAAGAGGGGGCCCGGTATTGTCCTCGGGACCGGACCTGGCATTCGTCGCTCCTACAATAGAGTGCGCAAGGGGATGGAGGAGGGCAACTGGGCCATGGCCCCATTTCGGATCGTCAGTCAGGGGATGTGGGCGATGGCCCCACCTCGGATCATCAGTCGGGGTGCAATGGTGTGGACAGTGCATGTGGGTCATGGTCACATCTCAGATCCTCAGTCGTTGGGAAGTGGTTCACTCGGAGGATTGTTGCAATCATCTTTGTGAGAATTGGTCCTTGACACGGCTGTATCATCAACCTAAATTATGTTATCATGTATTAGTGAACATTGCGTTGAGTTGCGAATATGCACTGTGCATAATTTTATGTCTAAATTTTATCTTTCCGGGGCAGGATCTCCAGACTCCCATTTCATGTAGCAACCGGTTTCAATAATTCAGTTCAGTCCCCCTACTCTATAAAGTCCTTCATCCGCCTCTGGGACTATCAAAAAAGTTCAGGCTCCAATACCTTAAGCAGTAGGGAGTAATTGATACCCAGCCCCCCTTCCCCCACACACCTTTGATATTCTGGGCACGCCATTGCGCTACTGCACCATATTATCGCCTAACTGAAGCATATAAAGTTCTGAAAAACAATATAATATTTTCATTTTTCTAACATGATTCAATAATTTGAAAACATCTAACCCGTTCATATATAACAGGCATTGTTGATGACTTAAACTATAACTTTGTTCTTCCGTTCATTGAAATCCTGTCTTACTGAAGTTAATCAACAACGAATAACTGACCGGGACGATCAATTTGAACATAGAGCAAAATATTATTTGTTTCTAGAACGAGGCTCTAATGTCAGACCCTTGCAATCCTAATCTTACTTGTTAGAATCCCGCTCTATAGCTCATCATATCTACACTCCCTTTTGTCAACATGTGTATAATTTCTTTCCTTTTTTTTATATTTGTTTAATAAACAGTGTTTTTCCGTTGTTCTCATTTTCGTAAACCAATCTGTTGATTTCTCGTCAAGACACATTTTAGAGTTGGCCATCACCGCTTGTAGCATCTACACAGTTTGCATACTTTACAGGCATATTACGCACATATAGGACAAAATACATCGGAAACTTACAATGGTTCGTATCAATAGACGTAACTGGGAGCAATGCATATAAGTACAGCAGGTACCTTTGAACGTCTGATATGACAGAATAAACACAGCAAGGTATAAATATCAGATATAAATTGTATTATCAAATAAAGTCTTTGATTATGTAAACTATAAAATATGAACTTTGAAACCAGTTACAACTATAGACTGATTCCTACGATATCTATTTAGAATCCAGGTTCGTATATTAGAACGTCACATGACCCACACGACGCCATCTTGTATATTGGATGTTCTTCATTCCTGTTTCCATATTTTTTTTCTCGTGATTTTCATCTGTTATTAAAGGATTGAAGGATTATAGACTTAAATTCTACTCTGGATGATAAACCCACAAAGCGATGATCCTACTGGTAAGTATCCTACATGAGACAGTAATGGTGTGAAGCTATATATGTACTGATATACTAAACACTTCATAATTAACACAGGCTATAAGTTTAATTTATTACAAAATATTACTATATATACATGGCGTCTTCAAGGCAATTTAAATGTATAAGAATTATAATCCATGTCTATAATCAGATTTCAATGTCGATTTAAATATTCCATACATTTGAAGGGAAGAATTTTAAGCTCATGTTAGTCAAACTCTTATTATGTAAATCCTGGTTATTTGATAGCTCATTCATGCAGCTACAACATATCTCTTCCAATCAGAACATGTGCTATCCTTTCACTTTAATGCTAGGCTGTCAGACCAGACCATAAATATGCTAACAGTGAGTCCTGTCGAAACAGACATTTAGTCTTACAATACTTTCATAGCAGGAGTTACGCCTTTAGGCTTAGGTCCAACTTAAATGAATGAATCGGGATGGGAATCATTAAATAGATTTCTCAAGGTATAGGCTTATTTTCAGCGTACAATGATATGCATATGAGAGATGTATATGTCTTAATTTCTCTCTGTATGGAACATGGAGTAAATCATGTGGGAAGATAATGGACCAGTGAATCAGTTTTACTAATATAAATCTAGTGGGAAGTTCATGAAACATGGTATAAGTTAGGCATATATGTAGGAAGTAGGAGAACATTGAATAAGCTAAAATAGGCTTATCCGGAGGGAATGTGGTTCTTGTCACTAAAAACCAAGATGGAACATAACAGTATTCTTACACGCTACAAACTTCCTGATAAATAAGAAGAATATTGAAACAATAGAATAAGCATTTTAATTTTAAGATTTTAACTGATTTTAAAGATTTTTTGTTTTATATGATAGCAATCACGTGACTAATATTTTTGCTTATCAGGGTGACCAGAACGATGCATGGTAAATGTTATTTTACTTATAGTATTAGAAAAATATAAATCATGTGAGATTCTAAATAATATAGCTTTAAACTATTTTCCTCTGCACGAGTCTCAGTCGTGCCGCTTAAAAGCAACAGTTAGGATAACAATGTTAACGTGGTAGGCTAATTCTATACACAAGAGAGTGTATTGAAAACAAAGTGTCATCTTTCTCACTAATTGCATCAAATAAAGGTTACTGAGGCAGGGGCGTCAATCCGATTTGAAACGTGGGGGGGGGGACGGAATCGATTCGAATATTCCGGCCGTAAGTACTATCTAAGCGGAGCGCCACCATCGGTTGGCGCGCAGCGTACACGAAAATTTTTCTTCTGGCAGATCCCTCAGATTGCAGGAAACGGCACTTCCCGTGCATTATGGCAGAAAGCAACATCCCTAAAGTTGATAAAAATTTCCGGCAATTTTTTATTTTGGGAAATATTCTCGAAGGAAGTGATCGCCATTTATTCCTAAGTTTACCAATTCCTCGTCTCCCAGAAGCGCCCAACATTTAAGATATCGAAACATTTTCGGGAAACAAGGAACAAGTTTTCTTTTGAGGCAAAATGAGGAGAAATCATGCTAATTGCTAATGTAGGAATCTTCCGAATTAGAGTTTATTTCTTGTTAATATCTCAACAAATTTGTTTCATTCGAAATAGTTTTGAGTTTGACCCACAGAAATTCACTAAGAGTCAGAGGCGTAGCCAGGAGTTGCAAAGTTGTATGCACGACTATCTGAGCGGAGCGCCACCATCGGTTGGCGCAGAGCGTAGTAGAACATTTTTGGTTTTACAAACCCCTCAGATGGCCGGAAAAAGGCCCTTCCCGAGTGTTCATTCTGGTTCCCTGGCCTCTTGCTAACTTGAGATACCTCAATTTTTATGTAGAAAATGGGCACATTTTTAACCTGGGGAAAGTGGGGGCACGTGCCCCCTGTGCCCCCGGTTCCGCCGCCCTTGCCGCCCATGCCCATGAGAAGTGGTGACTGGGTGAAGAGAAAGCCATGCCGTTTGACAACATGGGCAGAAAAAGTGAAAGTAGTGAAACCTAAGGTAAAACGCGCGATAACGAAGTGATTATTTTCCAGGTTACTTGAGACTGTATCAAACGCGAGCTTAGGACAAACATATTCAAAGGTAATGGCATTACTAATCCCGATATGTCGTCTTTGATGTGTGTGGAAAATCCGCAACGACCATCAAAGAGCAATTGAATATTAAGTCTACTTTTCGATTTCGAAAACACTTTTCTTTTAAATTATGACAAAATTTTATGACACCTTTGTTTTTTTTGGGGGGGGGGCCTGTGCCCCCCGGGCCCCAATGGGCACGACGCCACTGACCCCAAGGCCTCAGATATAGGCCCATTGCAGGGGTGGGCAACCCTTTGAATGAATGGGCCAGATTTTAGGAGTGAAAGATTGACAGGGCCGCACCTAACCAACGGCCTGCTGCTGATTTCAAACCTTTGATTCCGAGGACGTTCAAGCAATAGGTGTGTGTATTCACAAAACCATAATGTCAATACAGTCCTGTTGATAATTAATGGTGATAATAGACCAACCTGACAGCATCATAAGTGCAGGTAAATTCTAAGCAGCTAGCTCGTTTTTGGTGATGATGCAAAATAGATTGATTTTTTTCTTTTTCTTGAGACATCTCACGGGCCGCAAAACAATCACTGGCGGGCCGCATGTGGCCCGCAGGTTGCCCACCCCTGGTCTATAGGAACGTAATTTCCCCAGACATATAGGCGAAGGAAGCTATCCGCCGCGACTGCATGTGAGTTTCTCGACTTTCTGTCCTGGGAGTCATACCACAAAATGGTGCATTTCCTCATACGCCATTATTAATAATTTAAATAACTAACTAATAAGGCACAGCCCATATCCGAGTTCGTATAGCGAGCTTAGCGCAAATTTGGCGCCAGCATGTTAAACCAGGTTGCTAGGTCTACGAGAATACATTTACATGAAATTTGAAAACAAGGATAGCAAGACAAACCACTTTTATTATGTTTTCAGGACCTCACACATGCGCATGTATCGTCAGACTTAGAATAGGTCCCATGTGAGTAGTGGCTAAAGTGATGAAGGCATGAAAATAAATCAGTGGTTGTTCGTTGGAGTCCTCAAGCAAGTTACCTCGGTTGCTAGGTGGATTTGCATCTGGTTATCGGGTGAATTCTGGTCGGAGCGTACTATATAACCACCATGTACCGAAGGACGTAGCTAAGGCCTGATGATTGGGGGGGGGGGGGGGTGTAGTGGCTGAAAATCGGTTTTGAAGCCAGAAAATTCCAACTACTGCTTTGTACCCCCCACCCTCCCGCTACTCGTCAACGATACGGTTAGTGTCAGTCAGAAAACCCAATCTTTCGCGACTGCACTTCCGTTACGAACTTGTTGCGATACATTTGTACCCACTGGCACTCATTTCAAAAACGTATTGCCCCCTCCCCCCCCCCACCCCAACCAAATATTTTTGTGAAATTCGGGCAATATGCTGATAGCTTTTTGGATAATTTGCAATGTGTTTTCAGTGGTTATACTGATATTATTATTACCCAACAATTATCACCAATACGGAAGGGTAATAAGACGGAAAATGATTGTATGCTATTTGCAGCGATGTAAAAACCGATGCATGCCTGTATGTATGATGCGCGCGTAGCGCGCGAAAAATTGTGGTTATATTTCTCGGGCAAGTCGTTACAACCCCCCCCCCCCCCCCCCAACAACACAAATTGGGCTCCTACGCCTATGACGGTAGTTCTATTAGGCATTTTTTTGTAGTATTCAAAATCATAAGAAGTTTTGTACGGTGGAGTATAAGAATCGCGAGAAACAATTTCCCAAAGTGGCAAGGAAAACGTGGTAAATATGACAGGTTAAAGGTCAATTTTGACCAAAATTTAAAAAAAAAATGTACATGAAAAGGCCTAGATAAACTAGAGTGCGACAGTCGGAAATTCCCACTGTCGCACTCCAGTTTTCCAACTAGCGTCAGTTTTACCATGGCTTGGGGGTGAGACACACCCACACCCCCTCTAACGACGTCCCTGCGCGGTGAATATGGAACACGATCACATGGTTCAGCCTCTGTTGAGTCATGGTGCTCCGTACCCTTGTCTTCAAACGCCTCAAAGCACTAAAAGATCTCTCGGCTTCCGTCGAACTGGCGGAGGAGACGAGGAGCAACCGCAAGAGAGCTTCGACTTCACCAAACATAGCCCGTACCACTGGATTCATCAACTTGAATATTTGTCTATACCCTTCAACCGACGACGAATGGAACTGGCCTCGAAATAAAGGCAGACTAAGCTTAAGATTGTTGGAGAGCTCAGGGTACCAACTCACGAGATCTGGGTGGAATTCTCCATTCAGCAACATTGAGTGATATTCGAGGATATGAATCCTAAGATGTGTAAGCCGTAACCAAATAGAGCCACGACACTACTCTTTTTCCAAATGTGTGGGGGGACATTTGATATTGTTTCCCCCATCCATCAAAATGTGGGGGGACGTGTCCCCCCGCCCCCCCTGGATTGACGCCCATGTACTGAGGGAATAAGTACTGAATTTGATTTGATCCTCATCGGTAATATTTCGTCACGTGCGCGCTTTATATTGCTGCATTACACACATTTAAGACCAAATTATCTGATGTCACTATCGATTAGCATCATCAAATAATAAAACTTAACTTATACATGCATAGCCGTTGTATCTACGATTAAGAGAGAGCCTCGCAATAATTGTGAAGCCCGCCATCTAAACTGACGACCTGTAGGTGACATTCTTAAAGGATATAATTAATATTGATAACAAAACAGAAAGTTGAATTTATCATGGCGGGTTAATATTAGATTACCCCAAAGTTCGATGTTTTGTGTGAACGATAAACAGTAAATTAAAGATAAAGAGAGATTCACTTTGCTGTAATCTTTGTCGAACCAGAGACCTGTTGGTAAAGTGACTGGTCCTGTTGACTTAGAGAATTATACATTGATTTATAAATATTTTGTTAGTTTTAACCATGCATTCTGTATCAATATAGATTCGACAGATCATCTCTTTGAAAGATAATCATGGATAATATCACTCAAAGGAAAAGAAAAGTGAAGACCCAAGTGTATCCCGCCAACCAGTCACGAAAGTTGTTTTGAGTCATAATCGATAGAGCGCCTTACAGTGCAAGGTTTGTTTTAATTATATAGTTTTGTAATAGTAACTTAAGCATAAGAAAGCTGTTGTTGAAAATAAAGATTGTTAAGGATTTAAGCCTCAGCATTGTATTTACTTTAACAGTGTATGATCGAAAGTTCAACGTGATTTTGTTTATATTGTTTTATTGTTTTGTTTCTACCTTATTAATTTGACCAAACCGATTGGAATTGTTACATGAAGATATGAACGCATATACGGCGATACAAAATTTCATATTAATCCGATTTTACTGGTATACTTTTGTCGTTCACAGCGACTTCAAACAGATCGCACGCCGTCATAATTGTTTCCGGTTTATATATAAGCACTGAAACGCACCCAATGCAAATGAGGAGGGGGAGAGACAACTTTTAACTAGTTGGTTTGTACAAAGGGTACCACTAAGCCTTAACATATGTTTTTTTCTCTTTATTTCCTGAACAAACCTGTTGATGTAAAAGAATATCCTCTGTAATATTATATCCAGGTATTCATATGAAATATATAGTTTGATTTTCGTCGATGATATGTTGTTTTTATTTTCTTTAATTTGCATTTCTCAGACCGTATGGAGCAATTCAAAGCAGAGCTGAAAACGGAATATGAATATTCATATCGGTCCATTCGACCAATCCCTTTCTTAGAGAAACAATACCCAGTCCAACGTTTGTTTCTCGAGGGAGGAGTTGAATATCTCTCTAAAGATCAGACTAAACATCAACATCGCTGGCAGAAACTAGATTCTTACAAAGACATTTTTAACAAAAATGTAATGGAAGATAACCGATGGATTATTGAAGGTGAACCAGGGTCCGGTAAATCATTCCTAACCTTACAAATCACGTGTGAGTGGTGTGCTAATGACGGGGAATCTTGTCTGTGTGACGAAAACATATTGATTGTAGTTAAGATGAGACAATTATCAGGAGTGTCGTCTATTTATGAGGCTATTAAACGTTTCGTTTTATCCAAAGACTCTAAATTTTCTATTGATGATATCGAAGAAATACTTAGTGAAGCAGAAACCTCTTTAGTGATTGTGCTAGATGGGATTGACGAGTACCCTCACCACAGCCCATCAAATCATTTCATGAATATCATCAAGAAAATAATCTTACCAAAATGTAAACTTATCGTTACAACACGATCAGGTAAAGTACCTCACGAATGTGTCAATTGGACTAACCGTGTAAGATTAACGGGATTTAGTACTGAAACACAGGAAAGGTACGTACGTGAAGTATTAACATCAGGTAATGATGATGAAACACTGAATGTTATCAAGGAATGGCTTCCAAGTACTTCAATCCTCTATGAATTCTATCAGATCCCTCTAATCTTTGTTACGTATGCTCACCTCTCTCACGAGACTGAAAGTGAACTATTGCATTGTACCTCCATAACCAGTTTATTCAGTCACGTGATCAGCTCTTTTTATAGTCATTTTGATAATAAGATGGAATGTGCTCATACGGACAGTGGCTTTGTAACAAGTGAGAAACACAACCAGGAGTTTAATGGACTTTCGTTTCAGGGTCTTCAGTTACAATCAGAAAGTCCTCAGTGGAAGAAAGATTTACTTGTCAAAGAGATTGGAGAATCTTTCATTGAAACTTTCATAAGCATTGGGATATTACGAGAGGAGGACAGAATATCAAACCAAACTGAAGAAACTCTATCAAATTCTGAAGCCACTAATATTATCAAATTTTATCACAACCTTTACTGTGATTGGTACGCTGCTCATTATTTGGCTGACGTCATCGCTAAGGTTGATGACCCCGATAATAAGTCTGATGGAGACGAAGGACTCGAAATACTAGAGGACTTGGATCCTTTTACCTTCCAGTACCTTTACCGATTTGCGTGTGGATTAAATCCTGCATGTGCAAAACACATATTAGATTATCTGAGCCTTATAGAATGTGGAGATGTCTTTGTGATGTTGTGTTTACTTGAACAACGTGGAAAGGTAGATGGAATCAAAGACAATCTGAGAGAAATCTGTTCCAGAACGTTACAGATGAGGAATCAAGATACTAGGGTGATACAGAGATCTGTTTTACAACTGATAAACATCGCTGCTAGAGAAAAGGTATATTAAATAGTAAATTCACAATTCTGAAGAACTGGTTTCAAGGCAGAGCGCAATGTGTTATAAGGCACACCACTGTATATATGGTGTGCACATGTTGTGAACGCTATGTAAATGCTTGAAAATATCTATCTTTTATAAAAGAAAATATATGAAATGTTAAAAAGTAAGGAAACCAAGAACACACTCGTTTTAATATTCAACATTTTCCGCCAATCTCATATAGTCATGAGGATTAAATGCATCGTTAATATATAACCAGAAGAATGAAAACTACAGTAACTGTTCATATAGAGGTGACATGATATTGCTGTAATATACACGCGCAGTTATGACGTGCACATGAACAACTCAAATCTATCGATTCTGATCATGTGATTCCACAGAACGAATTATAATTTCGAAAACACTACGTTGTTAAAGATCAAATGATGTAAATTGCTCGACAATTATAAAGGAACTTGGACAATAAACACTGCGATTATTGTGCCACATATCAGATATGAATATTCAGTAAAATTAACTGTTGATTGATGATTATTCATATTAATCAATAAAAATACTATTAATAATCGTTCTATTTATTCTTTCATTACAGATACTAGTTTCAAGTTTATATCTGTTTGAGTCTTTCCAGTCAGTAGATGTCTTAACCAGTCATATTGTTCTTAAATCTCAACTTCGTATTCCAATACTAGAGAACGTTGAGCAACTTTGGTTTGAGCAAAACGGACACGAAATGACAGAAATTGAGTTGGATGGAATACTCAGCTTTATAGGAAAGTGTAAAAAGCTGAAAACAGTAAGGTAAATTATGCATCTTGAAGATCTTTTTCATATCAAGTTCATTGTGTCTGTCGCGGTCTGGCGAAGGGAACTCTCTTGGAGTGTTTCACTTGAGGCTAAATAAAGACTGAGAGGACCAGTGTAAAGTGGAATAGTAGGTAAAGAAATGCTGTAGATAAATGTATGTAGGCCGGTGTAAAATGGAGGAGTAAATAAACATATGCCGTAGATAAATTTATTTTATTTCAAGTGGTTCTTCGAGAAAGCTTTCTTAGTTCATCATTAATAAAAGCACCTGTGGAAGTGGGTAGTAAGAGTACAACGACAGGACAGCACCGCAGGCATGTTTACCAGTAGATAACTTTGTATCCAAAATCATTTTGTTCAAGAATGACACTGTATGACTCCTGTCTGTTGGTGTGGAAAAAAAAACAGTTTTAAAAGAATGTTCAATGACAGATTGCGATTCACTGACGTAGTTATGTCAAAATTACTGATTACATTAGTTATTGACTTCGGGGCATTTGTCAAGTATACGAATACTACGAATGCTACAACTTCCCTATATGCGCCTTCTCTCGTTAGTGGTAGTGATGACATCACTTCCGGTAGGTCATACCCCAGTCCTCTAAAAGATTATCATACTCCTTTTGAAAGGTAAGTTATCACCAGGATCATAGGCGAAGGAGCCGGGGATTGGACAAAAACATTTTACCGAAATTCAGACAATATGCTGATATTGTTTCAAGCACTGCAAACAAACAAAACTAAACTGGCATAATATTTTTGATGAGAATCATTGGTTCCGTACAAAATTCAGCTTCTGTTAATTAGACTAACAGTCCAAGCTTGCCTGGTTATAACCTAACATTACTATTGTGGAGTGTTGACACAGTTAGAATTCCATGCTTTCCTTCTCCGTTCAAGACGATGTTATGAAAAACACCACTAGTGGCATTCCTTATGACGAATACGAGGTTCAAAAGTGAGAGGGTTTCAGGGGGATTACATTTTCAGGTAAATCGTTGCAACCCCTCCCCCTCCCCCCCATTCAATTCATGAAATCCTACACCTATGGTCAGGACCTACTCTACTGGGCTGATGTATCATCTTGTAAATGTTCGCACATGCAGAGGCCCTGGTACAAACCTGTACCGAAGACCCTGGATTCCATGGCAGTATTTGTTGGTAATCCCAAGTTTATATAACAACGATTTAAATCGCAGGAAATTCAAAGTTAAATCATTGTTCTATTTTCGATGTTTCTACACAGATTTAACAATTCGTTGCTACCCGTCGGATTTCATCGTCATGCAACATTGACGTCATTAAATGAAAACAATGTTGAAGGTAATCGATGAAATCATGAAAATAATACGTTAACTGAATATAACTTTTATAATAACAACACACTCAGTTTTAAAATACTTATTACATTAAAACTGGTAACAAACTTGTAGTTTTTCATTTGTAAAATATTGTTTGCATTGACAATGACTAGAATCCTTCTACTTATTTAACACCCTTTAAGTAATCTACATGGAATGAAATACGTAAAACAATTGATTGGTGTATATATAGCAATGATTGGGGTATCCAGTGATTAAGGTTTACTAAAACATGACAGGTAGGTGTGACGTCATTGGGCTTTGTATGATGTCATATACTTGTTATTTCGTCACCTGTAATTAAACGACTAAATTTTTGTGCTTAAGATTTAAAGGATGGTCCTTAGAAAACAAGTTATTCTACTAAATTTAAGACATTTCCATCTCTTTTCAGTGTTATGGTATCCATCAGAAGTTTGGTATCGTTTGAATCTCAACTCTGGTACTTGGCAGGTATAGATCAGTTCACATAATAACAACATATCAATAACGTGACTTACTTTATAATTCATGAATTATATTCATCATTTTAAAAAAGAACATTTCATCATTATTTCCACTGTGTCAAATTGCTCTCTGTCAGAATTTCCTTGGTGGATTTCTTTCCGAATCACATTACTTTAATTTTTCTAGATTTTAAACAATTCTTTAGGTTGACATCAACGCACCAGTGTAAATAGAAATATTATATATTGCATGAAGATAGAAGTAGCGCTACGCCCGGTTCTCTTGATCTTATTTTATATTTGTTTTAATTTTGTTTCAGCACAAAATCTGCAAAACTGATCTCACTGAAGAAGACTACTTTAGAGTGGTGAGTTCAGTTTACAAGACGCAGATTGATGTTTTTTTGTGGCTTTGCTTTAGCTTTGATTGGATGTTACGATTAATTTATAGTATTATTCAATATTCATGAGTAGGTTTTGGTTACCCAGAGAATAGTACGATAATTTGTCAGGTCTCCTTTATCATTTATCTTACCTGTCACTGACCCCATCACTTACCTATTAATTAACCCGGTCTCTGACCATATCACTAACCTATGCACTAACCCTGTAGCTGACCCCATCACTTAGACATTTACTAAATGAAAGTCACCGTCTTACGTTCGGTAATTGATGTGCTGAGTCAACGCTTGGAGGTCATATTATCAAACATTTGTAACTTCAAATCATGACTCCGATATCAGTTGCCGACCCAAGAGAGGGCGTCTTCCCCTTTCTCTTTTCAACCGACAAATAAGTGATTGCGTTTAGACTTAACTATCTGACCTCCTATAGAATCTAACTTTGCCAGAGAATGAACCGTTTGACGTAAACAAAGAGTATCTGGGGTAAGAACCCCGGGCACCTTATATTTTAATTTGATTAAACGATCACATGTTGGTTATAATGCATGTAAGTCTAGGTAATACTTGCACGCTGTAGCTTTCATAATTACTTACGCTTGCAGACTTTATAGCAGAAGAAAAGTTGGTTTAAAGCTTGGAAGAAGTGTGTCTCATTCTGGTTCAAATTTCTTGAAACGCAAGCACTCTCCTACTATACTCTCCTGCAATAATCTATTTTCTTTCTCTATTCCTAGGTTTCCAGCTTCCGTGATATAAACGTCTAATATCAGCTACGTAACTCCTGTTTTGAGATTTTGAGGATGTTTCTTCACCCTAAGGTCAAATTTAAATCAATGTGATGACGTCAGAAAGACTTCAATGCATTGCTTAAAAATTCACAGTATAAAAGTAATAATTTCTTTTAGTGGCATTATCCGTTTGATAAAATGAACTTTAAATAATAGTTAAATGTTGTATTTCCTTATTTTACAATGTGGGACAGTGGTTATTTATAAATACAAGCACTCCTTTCATTTCATATGTCTGAATGAACTCAAGTATATTTGGGAATGAGGAGTTGTAGGGGAAGGACTAGATCATTTATAATATTTAAGGCAATAATGAGTTACGACCAGTGAAATAATCAACCAATTTTGCTCTAAGTCGATTTCATGTATTTCAATCTATTGTTATTGACGTACATACTTTCAAGATATTTCTAGTAATTCATTTTATGTAATGCTATTTTCTTGCGAAAAACAAATTATATAACTATATAGTTATATAATAATACTTATATAATTATATAATATATACTAATATAATTAATATTATATACTTATATTATATTACATAATTATGTAATATTATATTATTATAATAATTATATATTTTTATATTTTTATATAAATTAAATATTTTTTGCAATAACGAATGCCAAACTATAACACATCTGTTATATGGGATATTCAAATACGGTTAATATTGTTTTGTCTTTAAAGGCAATTTATATTACGTTATGCTATTCTTGTTATCTGGTAGAAAATTCAAACATTTGAATTTCACAAGGAACGTCTTTTCTAAAGAACACCGCGTAAGAATCCTGAATAACGCCATATTAACAAGGAAACAACACACCAGATGTTAGCCAACTAATTAAAAAAAAATGTAAATTAAGACAAAATAATCATTTCAAATTAACCATTAACCACTTCCATTCCCCTCTCCTTCTATAATCAATGAACATGTTTGTTACGTTATTGCTTCACTTTGTTTGTATAGTCATAGACTCTGCTTTCGAACACACCCATTCATTCCCTGCTATAAGGGTTCATGTAATATATAATTTATCTCATATGTGATGTTTGAAGTATTTTACGATAAAAAACGAATAAGACTAAGCCTATTTTAATTAAAGTGGTTTGTTCAATCAAATATAAAGCTGGAATTTGATGAAAACATCATTGAAATGACTGGATGGTAAAATAACATTCAAAGTCCAGTCAACAATGTTGATTTCCTATTAATATCATTAATGTTGTAGCTAATTAAATGTCCTATACATACATACCATAATTATACATGACTGTAAAGTGCTTAATGAGTCATTGAATGGATGAATAATATAAAACAAAGATGTTTTCAAAACATCTGATTCGTCTGATGAAGGTGCAAGAGTGCATGTTTCGTACTGTTTTTGTTTCTTTCTGATATCCTTTTATCTTTCTATTTTCTATCATATCCACTATCGTTATATTATGGTGAAGTAAGAACTCATAATTGTTACTATTTAAATGTTGTCTTCAATTTCACATCTTCGAGTCGGTCGATTCCGATCAACGAATGAAAAGACAGTTTTTCATCATCTGCATCGTCTGCAGAAACAAAAATAATGCACATCACGTGATCTTTCGCAAGTAATGTACATATGGTAGCATACGCCCATTAACAGCCCCATTGACTTACACACTACATCACAAAAGTAATATGGTCTCTAAATCTCGATAGAAGTTCTCACTAGCTAAACGCTACCCATCACCGGATAGAGCCTGACAAGTTGGCCTTTCATAGCACCATCAATTTTCCGTACCATGACAGTGAAGATTTTTTGCTATCCGAGCCGGAAGTTTTCGTCACATGTAAACAAACCTCTTCACTCAGTGGTAAACAAATTTCCTACGCTGCTCCTGGGAGGCCTAAAGGGGTCTAAAATTGCCTCAATTGACCCAATTTTCTCACCACAGGTACTTCCATTCATGCTCTTCAACATGCAAGCCACAAAAACTAGATTATGATTGATAACTGGTCACAAAAGATGTTCTCCTGCTGCTTTTTGGCACTTTTCCTGAAGGAGAACAATCGAGCGGATATAGACTCCAATAGGAGTATGACACCATATTGGCAATGTCCTTCCCCGTACCTTGAGTTTTCCTTACTAGTACTTACATGTTTCTATGTATCCATAGTAGGACTGTGAACGACATGAACCATACGTAATGTTACAGGTGAAATCAAGTGTATTCGGATGGAACGCTTGAGTTATATGATTTACTGTGTTTGGTCGCTTGAGTTTTATACTTTACTGTGTTTGGTCGATATACAATGATTGTAGCTCGTATGATGATTTAGTATTTTACTAGAAGTAATTCTTGTTTGTTTTCTTTCTTCTAATGAAATTCCAAGCTCCGACAAATATTATAATGAACCATAAATTATCTTTACAAAGCGCCCTCAATTTGACATTATATCGTGTCGGTTTGGGAAAGGGGCCTGACGAAGAGGAGTTGACCCCTTGCATTTAAAACTTATACCTCATTACGGGTGCTTAGTTGCAAAATGATGTTATACAGGAGAAGACAATGATCAAAATCATTCACTTTTTTTCTACGCCTCTGCGTCATCATACAGGTTCACCCTGCGTGTTAGTATGCGTGTGAGTGCTGTGCGTTTACGACATCGTGTTATTTTAAAGCATAGTATTGTACACTGTACAGATAACACACGTTAGGACCGACAGTCTAAACTCTGTTAGGACCTCCATGACAGCACCCTCGGATAGGACGCTGGAGAGGCCCATTGAAATCAAAATGACTCCATCAAATATCGAACGACTTTATTCTGTGAGTTCATTACATGGCGTGTAGAACTTCAGTTTATCATTCCTTGCGAGACAATAACAATCAACATATCTATTTAATCTGAAAATGTTTTAGCAACTTGATCCTTCAAAATGCTATATTTATTCTATCAACAACCATCACTTTATCATAACCAACCTAATCGTGTGCTGCTGTCAACCTAATTGAGGGCGTATGTCATATTCGGTGTATAAGCGACCACCAACTCGCGGACGAATAACTTTTACTTTCGAGGGCGCTTGACCATCTCATTCAGAAAAAGAGTGAATATTAAAACTAATCAGATCAAACACCAAACTTGGTTTTGAGAGTATTGAATAATCTGATAAATATTGAATAATCTAATAAATATTGAATAATGTGATAAATATTGTGCATTGTCGAATTTATTTGAATATTATAACTGGATTCAATTCTGTTTTGTTCTTTTGTAATGAAACTGAGCAATCTCTGCCTAGTTGGGAATGTTTTTCGTCTGTCCATTTTCTCGTTCTACCAGGGACAGCGAAATAGTTTCAAATCCCCAGGAGTGTAGGGGATGGGGATGGGGTTTGAGAGGAAATATCACCAAGTGACATATTAACTTTCCGTCAAAACTATTTTCTGTGCATGCCGTACCACAAAATACAGCATTGAATGTTCTGTTTTAACAAAAGAGAACATTCTAATAAGCGAGTTCAGAGTTTGCATTGCGCAATGGAGGTCAAGAGGTCAAATAAGAATACTCTCGTTGCGACGAGAATTGTATGCTCGCGTACCCACGTTAACTTAATGAGCACTTACAGTAAACATTAGAAATCGCATAATTTACGTCTAAATTTACTCTGTTTTTTCATTTGGGATGGATATTCCTACAAGTTTGGAAGAGTTTAAACTTTGGAAAGTTGACAGACTGAAGGAATTTTTAAAGAAACGAAAGTTGAAGATGAATGGCCGGAAAGAAGAGTTGGTTGCTTTAGCGTATGCTGCCATTCAGATGAACATTGCTGAAGTTAATAAAGCAGATGCGCGAAATGAAAAGGCAGATGACTACGCATCGGTACTTCAGGTTGAAGGAGAGACCCTGCCCGATCCTCTTTCGGATTTACCACTTGCATGTGAAGGCGAAATTGAAATAAAAAAATAGCCGCCTTGCATGTACATTGATATTGCGCATTATTTTACCAGCATTGATAACATTGAACTGAAGCAAAGACTGATGACGGACTATAAAGATGGTAAAGTCTTCAGCTATTTAGAGTCTGGGTGGCTCAGGGAAATATTTGACAATGCCATTTCTGCCGAGTCAAGGTTGTGCTTTCTAAAGGCAGAGTGTACACCATCGCAGCGTATTAATAATATTCCTTGGAATCCCCCCACCCACTATTATTTTTTATAATGTTCTTCTCCAAATAAAATAAATATTTTTTTTTTTTTCGAACAAATTGAACCCACCCTATAAGAGGACAAACAAAAACGAACGACAGCGAATGACCGACTGACAATTGACTTTGTACAGGGTTAATTATCATTCGCGAATGACAGCGAATGACAACGAATAACAACGAAGAACGGTGGTGAGTGGATATAAGAGGGATAAGAGAAAAGAGGTCCCACCTTTATGATCAGTCTGGGAAAAGAACCTCCGCCAGGGAGGCGACCGTCCCCTTGCCCTGGGGGGGGGGTAATAAAAACAAACAATTTTTATACAGCAACAATTTTTTTCAACTCCCCTAAGTTCACGGGGTAAAATCCCACAGGACAAGTCAAACATCTTGCTCAAGAATTTACCGAAAACACCGGTCACAGTCGCAAAATGTCAACTCGAATTTTTGCGATTTAAACCCCAATTTTCAGATTTTTTTTGCGTGGCTTTAATATACCCACAAAGTCTGAACTGTGATATCCGGTTGAAGCAAATGTCTGTGCTGTCATTTACTTTCATTCGTTTTAGTCAACGCAATTTTTTAGTGTGTAGGCCTACAACATATTGCCATTCGTTATGTGTAACGCAATTGTCATTCGTTTTAGTAACACCCCCTATAAGTAGTAGGAATATGCCAAGAATAAGACTAAGCTTATTTTAAATCACGCATAAAAATGAAGAGAACTAATATTTCTTAACATGAAAAACCATGTAGTTGCAACTACAAGATACCAATGCCTCTACTATGCAGAGTTCGTTGATGGACGTAAAAGCAACGAGTATGAGGATAGGTTCTGTAGGCCTATTTAGATCTACAGTTCTGTCAGTGTCACTGTTAGTATTTTAGACTCGAGTTGCTTACGATATTCTCTAAAAAACAGTTCAGGCTCATAATGACAAACAAAAGGGCAAAATAGTTTGTTCCATGCTATATTTTAAATTCATTTCCGAAAATTATCAGTTAGAACTTCCGCAAAGCATTAAGAAACCCGCAACCACGTAAGGTCGCGTAACCCATACGAAGGATACAGTCACAAATACTCCTTTTTCCCGTTCGTAGGCCTATATCAGACTAATTATTTCACGTGCGATACGGACCTGTGTTCCATTATATTCAATATTATTATGAAGTAGTTTCAGTCAATTTATACACGTTTTTAAGTCGCAAACACACCGAAATATGCACTAGAAATAAATTCCGAATGTCGCAGTAACCCATTCTTAGTGCGATTATCGTTATGAAAAGCTGTCATTGTTTACGTCTTCCGAGGATTCAATTCTCAGTTGACCAGACCCCAAGTGAGAATCGGGCATGCGCACTCGTAACTCTGAACTCGCTTATTGTAATTGTATTAATGTATTCAACAATTTGGTACATCATAATTTTAAAAAAGGGCATTTTTTCCAAGTTACAAATTTATAAGGGGTCATTTTTATTAAAAAAGATAATTTCGTATATTACAAAGAAGGGCACTTTTGTGGGGTAATTTAATTATTATAAAATAATATCGTTAATATCTACCATCCCCCCCCACCCCACCATGCCCCACCAGAAAGAGACACATCACTGCAAGCTTCATGTAAGTGCTCTGAATTTTTTCAATATTTCTATATGGTTGTACAGAAGGGCTGCAGGCGAAGTAAATGGCAGAACAAAGTTCAGAATGATACTTGGTGCTGTCACTATATACTGTACATAAACTTCAGTAAGGTCAATGTGCAACACAGACATGCTATGTAATCTAACTAATTAACAGGAACGGATAGCCAATCAGAGGCAAACCGAGTAGATTACGTATCTGGTAAATTATACATTTATATCAAAAATATCAGACAATCACTTTAACTCAATAGAAAGAGTATTATAATAGAGCATGTTTATATCCATATATATATATATATATATATATATATATATATATATATATATATATATGTAAACAAAAATAAGTTAGGGTTTGGGTTAACCTAACCAAGACATAAAGAATGGGACATTTCAAAGCTGTATCTTGACATACCAATTATTGGTTATTACCATAAAGGTGTTATTGTCTATAAAATTGCTATGAAACTCAAATAATGGTCATCCATGTCCACAGTTTAAAATTACATTCAACTATTCCATTCTAAACATTTCCCTCTTTGACACATTATCTATCTGAGCCCATTCTAAGCCACTAATCTGTGACTTGATACACCCATTCAGACATGGGCGTACACAAGGGTCAACCCTTGTACCCCTGGTAAATCAAAGCATTATACAATAAAGCAAGAAAAACTCAAAATGATACGCTCCTGCACTCCCTATGAGGTTGAATCTCTCTCGGAAAAATAATGTTTCAATAAAACAAGAATATCAGAGAAAATTTATTATCTAAAAAGTGACAATGTCTCAGCTTAAGTCCCATGATTCCCAGCAGAGTAATTTAATTCCTTCCAGTAGCCATAAGAGTGGGAGAAGAGGGATGTAGGCAAGGAGATGCCTCTCCCACCCCCCCCCCCCCCCCCCAAAAATCGAGGGACGAGACAAGGTTGGCGAAGAAAGTGACAAACTGAAGATAATTAGCCATGATATATATGTATCGATACTGGATAGGCTACTGTTAATAGCACGGCGTATTCTGCCACTGATCAAGGTTTCCCTCATTAGTCATACTAATCATAAAACGAGATTTATCCGAACAAATTAACTTTGAACAGTAATACTTTAGGTAAACGTTCCGTGCGTCCTAAGACACTAGTTTGTCGTCTTCAATAAAAACACAACATCTCTATTTGGTCTCTGAGATCTGATATACCTATCTATATCTATCCCAACGTACTATTATGTACTTGTAAATATGTTATATCGTTAAAATATACAGGACCGTAGCCACAGTAAGCAGTGAAATGAGCTGTTTCGTTACCTTTATAAGCTTTACAAAGCTGTATTATTATAAATATATATTAAAGAGCAATTTGATAGATTGGAAAAATCAACTTTTGCCTCACTATTTGAAATGAACCTCCAATAGTCAAGCTAAATTTTATTTAATGAATGTCATAAAGAATCGATAATTATAAGAAAATCTGAATGAGCCAATGAGAACACGTGGATAAACCTTACGATGAAGGCAATTTGAATGAGCCAATGAGAACACGTGGATAAACCTTTTGATAATGGGAATCTGAATGGGCCAATATGAACACGTGGATAAATGAAATGATCATGTGAATCTGAATGTGCGAATGAGAACACATGGATAAACCTTATGATTATGGGAATCTAAATGAGCCAATGAGAACACATGGGTAACCCTTATGATAATGGAAATCTGAATGAGCCAATGAGAACACGTGGATAAATGAAATGATAATGGGAATCTGAATGAGCCAATGCGAACACGTGGATAAATGAAATGATAATGGGAATCTGAATGAGCCAATGAGAACACGTGGATTAATGAGATGATAACGGGATTTACTTCTGTTTTCATCTTTTCTAATAAAAACGAACGATCATAATCTGCCTTTCGTGGAATGTTGATTAGGGTACCACGTGACCTATTCCTGTTCATTGTTTCCATATACAGGGGCTTCGAAAGATTGTTCAATTCAGAAGGAGATGGGGGAGGGGGCGGGCTGGAAGATACCGAAGGCACTGGGATAGAAGAAAATACCGCTAAGATTATGTATAAGATTATAATACGTGATGAGTGGGTGACAAGCATTGGGTCGGTGGGACATGTGACATTCATTTAACGGGAAATACCGCCAGGATCTTGGAGAGAAAATTTTTCCTGTAAATTTCGTACCACAAATTTTCAGTAAATAACCTTTTAGAACAAGAGAGAACATTTTAATAATATGTGTCATAGAACAAAAGAGAACTTTTCTATAATAGATCTTATGATACTTTTTAATTATATTTTCAACGAAGTGGCATTTCTTAATTATTTTTATATTTCAAAATTGAAAATGGGTACTTGCTATTAAAAAAATTATTATTTATAACGATATAAATCAATATCAAACAAAACTGGTTGTCATCATGCAGGGGCGGATCCAGGGGGGGGGCCGACCCGGCCCCGGCCCCCCCTTTTTGGAAATCAGTTGCGTTTTTTTATGTGGGAGTACTTTAAATTCCTAATAGGCATAACTTGGTGAAAGAAAAGCCTAATATATATCCAGCTGTTCTTCCCTGAAACGCGATCGTTTTTATTCCAAATTTGAAACTAAGGCAATTACCAGGCCTACGCGACATCACGTATTAATTAGATACGGCTCAGTACTATAGTGCTGACTATTACTGTCAGGGAAAATCAATGCACAGTTAGCAAGTATATCATAATTATCTGAATGAAACGGGGTGTAGGCGGTTTTACACTATCTAACGCAACGTAGTCGCCAAGAACCTGAAGTATTTTTAAGGGAGGGCCCAAGGAACATGAACTTATAGCATGCTCCTCGTGGTGAAGCATAATTGCACCTATTAGGTGAATTGAGTGTACTGTTAATAGTAGGAGAGACTAGTGTAGGTTCTTATGACCAACTAGACCGGTTTCTGCTCTCAAACTTTATAGGAGCTTCATCAGTAGTAGCCTTTGAATATTTTATATTCGGCCTGGGCGTCTCGTCCTCAAAATGCATCTATTTTCTGTGCACGAGTTTTTATGGGCTCATAATGCAGCTATAAGAGCATCTAAAAGAGCTTCGTGTGAACCTTGAGAGTCAGCTGATTCTTCGCTAGTATGAAACCTTGAGTTAACAAGTAAACCTTTGAGATTTTGGTTTTATTTTTTGATTTATTATATTATATATAATAATTTGGTCGCTGTCGGCAAATTTTGGGTCTGTCGGCAAAAGGAGAAAAGGTGAAGAGAGCGGAAGGGGAAGAAAGAAGGAAAGCTGAATAGAGAAAAGGAGAACGGGAGCTTCTTTATCGGTTATTTCGATTTTCCAGTTCTTCATCTGATAAACTCATTCACCAATCCAATCACCCGACGCCTGCAAGTTAAAAACCTCTCGGCAAATAACTGATAATGTCACGGCCGTCAGTATAGCTACTGTAGCCAGGCTCAGCTAGACGAGTGCCAGAATCGCCGGCAACTCAGTGAAAGAAATGGAATTAAAGGCTTCCGTATAGGCCGTAGCCCATGAGTCGTGCTATCGTGTGACAACGTGTTGTTATTATCTTCTGTTCAGAATGACGTCATCGCAGATGTCATTCGTTCTCCGTGGAAAACTTAAGGACACGGCTCACGAATTGTACACAAGTTTTAACGTTTCTCGCTTGTATATCAATGAATGTTGTTATTTCTCATTACCGGAAAGTTTTCTGAACATTTTCATCACGAAGTTTCACTATTTCAACGATCGGTGAAAGAGAAAACACAGTTCGATAATTGGTCCCAATTAATTCTTCTATCGAAATGGAAATTCTACGGTGCCAAATTTGACTTAAAATATGCACCAGATTGCATCTAAGGACGTTTCAAAACTAAAAATTTTCCAAAGGGGAGGGCGACACCCCCTCCCCTTAGACCCCTCCCTCATTTCAGTCACCACTTCCAGATCCGTCGGCAAATCAAATTTGACTTAAAATATGCACCAGATTGCATCAAAGGACGTTTCAAAACTAAAAATTTCCAAAGGGGAGGGCGACACCCCCTCCCCTTAGACCCCTCCCTCATTTCAGTCACCACTTCCAGATCCGTCGGCAAATCAAATTTGATTTAAAATATACACCAGATTGCATCTAAGGACGTTTCAAAACTAACAAATTTCAAAAGGGGAGGGGGACACCCCCTCCCCTTAAACCCCTCCCCCATTTCAGTCACCACTTCCAGATCCGTCGGCAAATCAAATTCTCCACACACACCCCCCCCCCAACAAAAAAACCTTCGCTACGCCCCTGAATAGGAAGCAAGAAATAATCCACAAATTCCGATATATTTTCAGTCGGTGATCCGTTTCCGCTTATTATCAGGCCCTCCCTTAAAAATACTTCAGGTTCTTGGCGACTACGTTGCGTTAGATAGTGTAAAACCGCCTACACCCCCATTTCATTAATAAGTATATCATAATTATCTCATTGAACATATCTTGTTTTATGTTTTTTCTTGGGGTGAATCTGGCGTCATAATTTTCGCGCAAAAGAAAAAACGAATCGACGCAATAATAGTGTATCCATTGTACATGCACTGTTGAGCGTTCTTAAATATGTGTCTATCGAGCAAAAATATGTGCACAAAAAAGCGTGTCTGCAACGTTTCTGGTTTTTCTAGTTTTTGGCGAAATGTTTCACCATTTTGCATCTAAGCACTCACAATTAACCAAAAATTTCCAAGGGGGAGGGGCCCCTCCCCCTAGACCCCTCCCCCAGGACGCAGATCACTAAAGTGCTACCATCGGGATGTCGGCCCCCCCTTTCTCAAAATCCTGGATCCGCCCCTGTCATGTGATGTAGATAATCTTCAGTACGATCAATTTGATTCAATAATGGACTCTTCTATACAAAGTTACCTGAGTCATGTAGTATCGGCTTGTCGTTTTGAATAAAAACATCTCTATTTGAGTCACTGATATATGGATACCAGCGTATGCTGCCAATATACATACTATTGTGTACAGTAAATATATATATATATATATATATATATATATATGGTACCGTAGCCAGTGGGAGAATGGGAACATGTGCCTCCTCCCTTTCCCTACCCCTACCTTGCTCGTTCCCTCCCCTTCCACCCCTCCACTTCTTCTCCTTCCCCAATTCTCCCTTCCCTTCCCATAAATGATGTGGACAGTTGCTTAGTTTTATTACATACGCAAGCATAGTCGTATACATAGGCATTTACCCGATGTAATGATATTATTATTTTGCACTCTGGGGCTCGCAATGATATTGCGCGCCCGAGAGAAGTATGAGGTGGGGCTACAAAAAAAAAATGGGATATGTGACCAGTGAAACGAGGGGCCCGGCATTGTCCTCATGACAGGACCTGGCATTCGACGCTCCTACAGTGGAGTGCGCAAGGGGGTGGAGGAGGGCACGTGGGCCATGGCCCTATCTCGGATCGCCAGCCAGGGGATGTGGGCCAATGGCCCCACCTCAGATAGTCAGTCGGGCGCAAGGGTGTAGGGGAGTGCATGTGGGTCATGGTCACATCTCAGATCGTCAGTCGTTGGGAAATGGTTTACTCGGTGGATTGTTTCAATCACCCTGGTGAGAAATGAACCCTTGATACGCTTGTATCATCACCTTTACTATTATGTTATCATTTATTAGTAAACCTTGCGTTGAGTGTAACTTATATGGACCTGCTTTATAGTCTCAATATGCAGAATGCACAGTTATATGTCTAAATTTATATTTTCTCTTTCCGGGGCAGGATCTCCAGACTCCCATCTCATATAGAAGCCGGTTTCAATAATCCAGCTCAGTCCCCTACTCTATAAAGTCCTTCATCCGCCTCTGGACCTAGCACAAAAGTTCAGGCTCCAATACCTTAAGCAGTAGGGATTAATTGATACCCAGCTTCCCGTAGCGTAGCCAAGGAGGCGAAGGGGCGACCGCCCCCCCCCTCCCCTTGAGCATATTGTTTGTAAAAAAATTATGATATCGCTAGTAATTGCTAAAAGAAAATGCTTATATGCAACTAACAAGGCCTGGGAAGTGCCATTTCCAGCGATCTGGGAGGCATTTTCGGACAAAATTTCCTTGTACGCTTCGCGCCAACGAGTGGCGCTACACTTAGACAGTTTGCTTACTAGTTTCGCCCTCCATTGATAAATCCCTTGCTACGCCCCTGCCGCTCACCCCTCTCCCTCCCCATACCCTTGATATCCTGCACCATATTGTTGCCTATTTGAAGCATATACAGTTCTTTAAATGATAATTCTAACATGATTCAATAATTTGAAAACATCTAGCTAACCCTTTCATATATAAGGGGCATTGCGGATAACTTTAACTATAACTTTGTTCTTCCGTTCATTGAAATCATGTCTTACTGAAGTTAACCAACAACGGAGAACTGACCGGGACGATCAATTTGAACAGAGCAAAATATTATTTGTTTCTAGAACGGGGCTCTAATGTCAGACCCTTGCAATCCTGATCTTACTTGTTAGAATCCCGCCCTAGCTCATTATATCTACACTCTCTTTTGTCAAATTGTTTATAATTTATGTACTTGTTTTAAGGCCCGGCGGAACGGGAAAATTATTGGGGGGGGGGGGGGGCTAATGTGTGGAGACTATCTAAGCGGAGCGCCACCATCGGTTGGCGCGGAGCGTACAAGAAAATTTTGGGTTTTTCAAACCCCCAGATGGCCGGAAACGGCACTTCCCGAGTGTTTTATGCTGCGAATACCTAGCCCTAAAATATGGGTCTCAAGCCTGCAATTTCTCAGTTTGCACGTAAAAATCGGTAAAAACATCGTAATTTGTGTATTCGATGGTGTTTTAAGAGAGTAGCTATTACTCGTAGTGTACTCGCAAAGACGTTTTTGAGTGTAGTAAATTACTACTTGCAATTAAATGCAATAAATGTCATAAGAAAAAACAGAAAGCATCTCTTAATGTCAACAAATGGGTAATTCCAAAACCATGTGCAGTTGCCAACAAATTTCTATGAACCGAGCACTGTCACGAATGCATGTACCCTATACAGTACAGGTGAAATGCTAATATTGTGTTTTTGTTCGTTTAATAATTGATTGCGTTTAAACATATATAGAGCCATATTCCACGCCTTGCGTGTACTCGTAGTGTAAACGCAAATTTTGATGAGTGTAGCGTTTAGCTTATGACACTCTTATTTAAAACACTAATATTCGATGAGGCATGATACAGACAATCAATTATCATATCGTTTGACTGCTCTGGCTGCAATGCATTTACTAAAATTATTACACCTATATAGTATACGTGTGCATCGGACAGATCAACAAGTATGCATTGAAAAATGGGCAGATGCACGTTTCGGAGCCTTGGTAAATATTGGGGGGGGGGCTTATCATGCATTTGCCCCCTCAACTTTTTCATTGGGGGGCTGAGCCCCCCCCCCAGCCCCCCGGTTCCGCCGCCACTGTTTGTTTTCATATTTGTGTAATAAACAGTGGTTTTACGCTGTTTTCATTTTCGTAAACCAATCTGTATATTTCTTGTCAAGACATATTCAGAGATGGCCATCACAGCTTGTAGTTTGATCTACACAGATTGTGTACTTATAACAGCCATATTACGCACATAGGACGAAATCCATCGGAAACTTAAAATGGTTTCGTATTAATAGACGTAACTGAGAACAATGCATATACGTACAGCAGGTACTTTAGAACGGCTGATATGACAGAATAAACACAGCAAGGCATTAATATCAGATATGAATTGGATTATCAAATAAAGTCTTTGATTGTGTAAATTATAAAATATGAACTTTGAAACCAGTTAAACTATAGACTGATTCCTACCGACATCTATTTAGCGTCCAGGATCGTATATTAGAACGCCACATGACCCACACGACGCCATCTTGTCAATTGGTTGTTCTTTATTCCTTTTTCCGTGTGTTCTTTTTTCGTGATTTTCATATGTTTTTTTTTAAGGATTAAAGGATTCTAGACTTAAATTCTACCCTGGATGATAAACCCAAAAAGCGCTGGTCGTATACTGGTAAGTAACGTACAGGAGACAGTAATGATGTGAAGCTATATATGTACAGATATACTAAACATGTCATAAATAACACAGGCTATGTTAAGTTAATGACAACATATTACTATATATACATGGCGTCTTCAAGGCAATTTCAATGTATAAGAATTAAAATCCATGTCGGTATGATCATATTTCAATGTCGATTAAAATATTTCATGAATTTGAAGGGAAGAAGTTTAAGCTCATGTTAGTCAAACTCTTATTATATGTAAATCCTGGTTATTTAATGGTTTATTCATGCAACTACAACATATCTCTTCCAATCAGAACATGTGCGATCCTTTCACTTTATTGCTGTCAGATCAGATCATAAATAAACTAACAGTGAGTCCTATTGAAACAGAAATGTAGAATTGTAATACTTTCATAGCAGGCCTTGCGCCTTTAGGCTTGGGTCCAACTTAAATGAATGAATCGGGATGGAAATCATTAAATATATTCCTCAGGGAATAGGCTTACTTCCAGCTTGCAATTATATGCATGAGAGAGATGCAGTTGTCTTACTTTCTATTAGTACGGAACAAGTAGTAAACCATGTAGGATGAATATGGACCATTGGATCAGTTTTACTAAGATAAATCTAGTGGGAAGTTCATGGAACACGGTATCAGTTAGGCATATCTATAAATATGTGGGAAGTAAAGAGAATATTCAACACTTAAAAATAGGCTTACCCGGTGGGAATGTGGTTCTTGTCAGTAAAACTACGGTAAAACATTACAGTATTCTTAATTAAACTCCACAAAAAATCCTAATAATTAGGTAGAATATTGAAACAAAGAATAAGCAGATCAAGTTTAAGAATTTGTCTGATTTTTAAAGATTTTTTGTATGATAGCAATCACGTGACTGGTATGTTTGCTTTATCAGGGTGACCAGAATGATACATGGTAAAGGTTTTTTTACTAAAATTATTAGAAAAATATAAATCATGTGAGATTCAAAATAATATAGCTTATAAAGGAACCGTTACAATTCTTTTCCTCTGCCCGAGTCTCAGTCGTGCCGCTTAAAGCAGCAGTTTAACTTAGGCTGACAAGTTTAACCTGGTAGGCTAATGCTTTACACAAGAGTGTGTATTGATAACAGTGTGCCATTTTACTCTCTAATTTCATCAAATAAAGGTTACTAAAGGAATAATTACTAAATTTGATTCGATCCTCAACCTTAATATTTCGTCACGTGCGTGCTTTATATTGCTGCATTACAGATATTAAAGACCAAATTGAAAAATGTTTAAAAAGAAAAGAGATTTTAACCTCACTTTTTGCAATGAACCTTGACTATAGCCAAACGTATGACGTTCATTTTTATCTGATGCCAACATCGATTAGCATCGATAAATTAATAAAAATTATCTCAAACAGATTCTTTAACATGCAAATGAATAACCGTTGTATCCACGATGAGGAGAGAGCCTCGCAATAATTGTGAAGCCCGCCATCTAAACTGACGACCTGTAGGTGACATTCTTAAAGGATATAATTAATATTGATAACAAAACAGAAAGTTGATTTTTTCAGGGCGGGTTAATATTAGATTACTTCAAAGGTCGAGGTTTTGTGTAAACAATTTACAGTAAATCAGAGATAATAAGGATAGATTCACTTTGTTGTAATCTTTGTCGAGCCAGAGACCTGTTAGTAACGTGACTGGTTCTGTTGACTTATAGAATTATATATTGATTTGTGATAATTTTTTGATAAGTTTTAACCATGCATTCTGTATCAATATATATTCAACAGATCATCGCTTTGAAAGATAATCATGGATAATATCACTCAAAGGAAAAGAAAAGTGAAGACCCAAGTTAATCCCGCGAAAATTGTTGTGACGTCATAATCGATGAAGCGCCTTACAGTGCAAGGTTTGTTGTAATTACATAGTTTTGTATTAGTAACTTAAGCATAAGAAAGCTGATGCTTAAAATAAACATTGATAAGGATTTTAGCCTCAGCATTGTAATTACTCTTACAGTGTATGATCGAGAGTTCAACGTGATTGTTTTCATTGTTTTGTTTCTACCTTATTAATTAGACCTAACCGATTGGAATTGTTATATGCAGATATGAACACATATAAGGCGATATAAAATTGCACATTACTCCAATTTAACTGGTATAATTTTGTCGTTAACAGCGACTTCAAACAGATTGCCCGCCATAATTGTTTCCAGTTTATATATATATAAGCACTGACACCCCCAATTGTATTGACCAAAACGTAATGTTTACATATCAAATGTTGCCATTTTTTCAGACAAAAAGGCCATACTCATCAGTTCTCTGAAGAGCAGGTATAAACTACAATATGACGCAATCCAGCCCATACCGTACATCAAGGACAGACTATATTGTGTTGACAAGGTATTTGTTGAGGGAGGTACAGAGATCTACATAGTTAAAGGAGCGACGAAGGAGAAAGACGGAACATGGGTACGTGTGGACTCGTACAAATATATATTCACAGACCCTCGAATGAAAGCCAAACGGCGCATCATAGAAGCAGAAGCCGGGTATGGTAAGTCAACAGTGACCCTACAGCTCGCCTATGATTGGTGCAATGGTGTAAAGGATTCACCTTTTAAAGACGTAGAGATTCTAATTCTTCTCCGGTTGAGGCAGCTGAACAGCAAGATATCTATCTATCAAGCAATTAAACTGTTCTTAGCACCAAACGATCCTCGTATCAAATCTTCTGATATTAAAAATATCATTGAAAGCTGTTCTTCTGTTAAGGTACTCCTGGACGGGTATGATGAGTTTCCTGATAGGGACGGAGCTACCGGAAGTGACGTAGGACGTATCATTACCAGCAATCTGTTTGAAGATATTGATGTTACCCTGACAACCAGATATCTTCCGAAGGATTATGACAAATCAAACACAAAATATGTTAGGTTAGTTGGCTTTGACGAAAAAGCACGCGACCAGTACATTCGCAAGGCTGTTACCGGGGAAGACGAAGAAAGCGTTGCTAACATTAAGCGCGCTTTGAAAGAAAACCCGATCCTGGATGATCTATGTCAAGTTCCTCTCTTATTTGCAATGTTTTCTCACATGACCCACGAAAAGACACATCTTCAGATATTTAAGTCAGTTACCGGTTTCTTTCGCTACATGATTAAATGTTTCCATAGTCACCAGAGAAACAAATCACTGGACAAACACGCAAAGGAACACATGAGCGAACATGAAAGTGAACACGACGAACTGAGTAAAGTAGCATTTGAAGGTGTCTGCGGTGGAAACAAACAGTTATCATGGCGTAAGGATGGACTCTGTACACGACTAGGTCAAGGGTTTTGTCAACATTATATTGCAGTTGGTATCTTGGTAGAGGAAGAAGCGTCTGCTGAGACAAACGAACAGGCTTCTACTACAGACTTACAGACAAAGACTGACTTAAGGTTCTACCATCAACTATTCTGTGAATGGTTTGCGTGTTTTAGACTGGTAGAAGTTGTAGCTGCTACAAGAAACGCATCTGAGCTGGAGGATGTTCTTGATAAAGTGGATCCATTTAATCTTCAGTACCTCTACAGATTCACCTGTGGGATTAGTCCAGCAGTTGGGAAGAGAATAATAGAATACTTGAAGAGCAGGAAAGACGGTGATAAGTTTGCCATCCTCTGCATCCTGGAACAAACTGCTGAGGTAGATGGAATCAAGGACACCGTCAGGGATCTGTGTTCAAAGGATGTTGAGATCAATAACGACGACAGCAAGCTTCTTCAGAGATCCACAATCCAGCTCTTGGAGATTGCATCTAGATTTAATGTAAGTATGTTCATCATATGAAACAGGTTTGTTACGAAAGTTTCTGTCAACTAAACCAAAAGAACATGATTAACTAAATATACAAAAAATCAATATCGAAAACATAATTAGAAAAAAATCCACTTCATGAATGACAACATTAAATTTAGCGACAAACAAATCTAAATAAATGTATATTACATTAAACTACACAGCCCGCCAAGAGAAAGTCACAAATTATCAATGTATTGTTTTATATCAAATAAATCTTGTTTCATCGATGACTGCTTCGTTATGAGATATCATTCAAACCTATTGGAAGTATAAGCAAAGATAGTTCAAGAATTCAGCCTACTGAAATACATGTCTCAGATAATCAAGACAGACAGCGTTCCATTCGTTCGTAAATACACGATTCAGATCTCTAAACTATGTAAAGAAAACCAAACTGCAACCTCCATCAAAGAGTCAAAGAGTTAATGCAATAAACGCTACAACTGAAAGATTACTGATCGAATTTGCACAAGCCCGTACAACAATTTGCTTTATTCACTTCTCAACATGGCCTTCTACAAAACATGGAAAGGAACATAAGATTCAATACCGTACCATTCACCGGTATTATGTGAAACCTGTAGTAGAGGTGAAAATAATAAAATAATGATTTAAACTGAAATGCTATACAACACTCAATCACAAAGAACAAAGTAACAGTGTAGATTGATTCCACGATATATTCGAGTTTTCGTATGGATATATTGTTATTGACGCTGCAGGAAGGTTGATACGGTATATAGTTTTATACATTTCGAAATTAGTGTTTTCTTGATGTATGGTGTTCCTATCAACGTAATGGACACTGCATGGCGGTAAAACAGGCTAATGTATTCATTATCAGTAAAATATTGTCTTAAAGGGTAACTCTAGGCAGAACATATCCCTATAGTAATCTAGGGTAGACATATATCCCTTATAGTAATCTAGGGTAGACATATCCCTTATTGTAATCTTGGGTACACATATCCAGGGTAAACATATCCCTAATAGTAATCTAGGGTAGGCATATCTCTTATTTTAATATAGGATAGACATATCCCTAATTGTAATAAAGGGTAGACATATCCTTTATTAGCTATAAAAGTGTTGTTTTCCAATGAGTTTTGAGTTGTATCCCAGGAACTAACAGTCTACAGTATTAAGGTACATTGTAAGGTCACTTTAATTCATGGAATTCAATTGTTTATTTATGTTCATTTCTATAAAAGTAAAAGTGTTATAGACATTCAACCTGGACTGTCAGCAGTGTGTTTTAATGTTCAACAACATTTTCCATATAACATTTTAAGTACCTAAAATCATCCTTTAAGTTAGCATCAGGTATTAAAAAAGTCTTATTACCCAATTTTTCGACGTTTTTCTTTTGATTCACAACCAGTCCAAACATGACAAACAAATATTTATTTCTTTAATTTTTACATAACAAAATAAATACATACTAAACTGCGTCACTTTGAAACTGGCCGCGAAACAGTGAATTATGTATTTTGAATAAGGGGTATGTGAGGTTGGAACAGGGCCACAGAAGTGGTGTTTAGTTGATCATCGGAGGACCCCTAGTGAAAGTACAGGGGTAGAGTCATATTTATTTTAGTGTGCATGCGCGCTACAATAATGGAATTACTCGCCCGCTCAATCATTTACATAGCTGGCTGGTGAATGCCAGCTCAACATACATTCTTCATAGCAATCTCAAATTCACAGGTTGGCTACGCAAGAAAAAATCCAGACCCAGATTTGCAAAGAACTGTGGCGGCGAACAGTTAATTCTGTAAACGTAAAGAAATAGATATCCTTGAGTAGCATACTTCTTCAAAACAAAACGTATAATTCTCTACTTTGGTTTTATTATTCTCGAATTAAACAAGATAGGTAACATTTGAACGCATTTGAGTTAAAAACATCCTGCAAAAATGTTGCAAGCAACAAAAGTTAATCGTGTTTATCCGCAACGAGTCGGTGTTATTTTGGTGATCCCGGGCACGAACATATAGCCCGTAATGTCATGTCATCTTATATTACAAAGTCATAGTTAGTTTCCACAGCTAGCGGCTGCGTACGTATATGGCGTATATTATGTGTTTTGGATGATGAACCAGGGCCAGGAAATCAACCAATCAGTGTTTTATAGACAGAAGAATGTTACAGTGCAATGAGAGACTAGACCTACATTGTATTCGTTCGAGTAATCGTGAATTAGGCCTTCGGTGTAAATTACCGTATATATGTTTGTAAAATTTCGCTAACTAGGCGAGGATCACAGAAATTGAAGTATGGAGAATGACGTCATGCGACATGTACTGAAACCACCCATCCAACTGGTGGCGCTTTGCTTGTACGACAAGAAAGTACCGGCGCGTCTTACAAACACTACGTCTTTGACATAACTAAAGTGATAGTGTGCCGCATTTTCACAGGTAATTCTTAGGAAGCGATAGCAAAAGCAATTACATAGGACCCTAATTTATTTACTAGTGTCGTCTGTTAAGGTGCTGTATTGTTATTCACTGGACCCTGGATATTGTTAGCCTAGGCCCTAGATCAGCTGCAGCTGTCCTTTTGGATGCGATTTAACTAAAGGCTAATTTTAAAAATGTTAACGCCTCATTTTACGTAACACTGTATCCCTAACGATATATATACATGTCAGAATAACATGGGATGACGGTTAAGAACCGTCAATACTAGGAAAATAGCCACTTTGCAACATTAACATTAAACTGACAAATGCATACACAGACTAATATGGAAGTATAACACAAAATTAGGTGTGTGGGAAGAGGATGGCGGAGAAGACAGGGTTGCTTTTAAACGGCATTTATAGGGACAACTAGGCTACGTCACTATTTGAGTGGAGCAATAAAATAATACAAGCAAGACAAATCTTTGCCATATGCCTCTCAGATACCGGAAATGACACTTTACAGGCATTAAAAGTTGCACACACACTCCACTTACTCGAGTCACTATAGCTGCTGCTGCTGTTTTGCCATAGTCCTCATAGAACCGTCGGCATTCTCATGTGTGCCTTTGCTCTTGCCAGGGCCATTCCTCCATCCGTCCACGTCATTTTAGAGGCGAGAAAAAGTTGGTTCTTAAATCAGGAGTATAGTACTTACCACTCTGGTCGCCATAACATGTCTCTGTTGTGCAAAGTACACCTACACTTTCAGAAGAAGCGGGTATAATCAAATTCAGTTTCAAAGTCGTATGCACTCTGTATATGTGAAGACTTACAAATGATCTGGCTTTTTGCCGCACACCACAAAGCGCCTCACTTTTTCAAGGCTTCACTTCTTAACGGCGATAAACTGTGCATTCTTCCTATAATTGAATTTCTTTGACGAGGATACAGTAACGTTAACATGTTGTTCAATTTGACCAATCAGTGTCCAGGACTGTGTATTCTCTGTCACGTCCGGAACATGTGTTCGTCGTGATTAACAACCGTTAATGAGCTTGGTTGTCCGGTTAATCTGTCGTAGTTTTAGTAATATATATTGCAGTCGCATGCTAGCTAGAGTACTTTATAGAAATAGAGCCTAGCTTTGGTCTACGTCAAAGGAAAAAACGCCGAACTGGCTTATTCGTGACCGAAATAACTTGAAAAGGTTTGCAGTAACAAAGACCCCTCCATTGAATATCAACAAATAACTTTCACCGCGCACTACAATATAATGCAACGTATTTGTTTACAAATACAGTTGTTCTAGTTATGTGTAGATATCATCACATATGCAGACTGGATGTAACATTTACCTTCCATACACGACATCAGTGTATGTGACTTATACTGCTTGGATGTATTAAGTCTGTATCATATGCAGTGGCGTCGCCAAGGGGGGGGGGGGGGCAGGTGGGCACGTGTCCCCCCTGGAAAACCTAGTGCCCCCCGAGTGCCCCCCATCTGAGATTTGGGTTGGTAAAAAAATATATATAGTTTGTTATATTCAACTCCCATCATCTGAGTTGGTTTTTCATAAGGACAAAGAAGCACAGTAATTCGTATTTTCTTCACATGAGCTGCGAAAAAATGAAAAAGTTTATCCTTGACCGTCGGGTATCGAAGTCGTAACCCGCGCCATCACAGCATGTGTCGATATTTACATTGAATGTGTCAGTGCTCACGCCATACCATCGGCTATACACGTCCGCTACGCGAGCTACATGACTCATCGTTCAAAACAATGAATTTCCCTGTTCTGGCTGTGCTGCAGCCGTGTTTTTATTTCCTAGGAAGTAGGCCGAATATTCAGAAAATCACTAGGTGCAGTCCAATCAAATTCCTGAAAAGTAGGCCCCCCCCCCTACTCTCCAGAGAACACTATTTCTGGACCTTTCTCATGATTCTGACCTCAGAATATGAAAGAACGCGCTTTATTTTTTCTGGACCGATGAGTAATATCGTTGCTGTGAACCATAACCTTGAGGGCCTTTGTGTGGGCCTTTGTCATATGGGTGAGAGTGTTTGTCTGCTGTCTGTGTGTGTCTTTTACCTCTCGTGAATTGGATGCCTGCGAAATGCCGAAAATTCGGACCTGCTGTGAGAAGGGAGGGTACTGCAGTATGTTGCCTTGGTCTGACGTTGACAGGTTAGGAGCTGACGAAATGTGAGAATGTGAGGGTCCGCAGGCACCATACTTGCCTATATTTTTGGACCCATATATTAACCCTGTTGTGTAGGGGGTGCAGAGGTCATTTGAGGTCAGATGCTTGTAGGAACAAATGGCGAATGTTCACACCTGCATACTGAGCCATACTCGATGTGTGATCCATCTTTGGATTGAATGGTGAGATCCCTGATAGGAGCCAATAACGATGCTGGAACCTGTTACATCTTAATAGATAATGGGAGAAAACGAGAAGGACAAGAAAGGAGTCGGGGGTCATGCACACATTACTTCAACAAATGTAGGTTCTATTGATAGGGTTAGGCATAATATCGACAGCATGTGGTTCATATCCTCTGCAAAATTCTGCTCGTTGTTAAAATCATTACCTCAAAAATAGCAATTTCCGGAGATATCTTCAGATCGAGTTTAGCATCAAATGTGGCACCATTTTGCATCTAGCCCATCCTCCGTATGCGAAAATTTTCCCCTTAGACCCCTCCCCAGGACAGCGATCCGTAACCACCTAAGTGCCCCCATCAAATGCTGGTGCCCCCTCTGTGCCCCCCCCCCCGACTGAAAAGTCTGGTGACGCCACTGATCATATGCCGTTTAGATGAATAGAATGAAAGTAACCTTTAGCTGCGGAATATTATTTTGTTATTTGTTTTAGAAAATGCCAATATTTTAGGGAGACGATACTTTTTATCTTCATAGTCCTTTAAAGCTGCCCTAAAAAGTTCATCTAGAATATGTTCCCCTCTCCCCGGTGAGAAAAAATAGATGATTTAATACGCAATGGGAGTGAAGCATCTTATCTTCACTCTGAAAAGATATCTAGTCATATATTGTAATAATGATAACATGAACTAACTATGAAACAATTATACGATACCACGGGGTACACTTTTTATGATCTTTATATTTGTTTATTGCGTTAACAGTGACTGTCATACAACGGTAGTTAAGTACGTTATAAATGTAGTTAGTGGTGCAGGCTAAGTAAATAGCGATAACAATAGGTAAGCAAGTTCATGATAACGAAAGGTAGGTTAGATGTGAAACAATATGTTAATATTAATAAAATAAGTTTATGATAACGATAGATAGATACGAAAAGAAGAATATTCATATTAAGAAGGAAAAAGCAATGACAGAACGGGAAGCCCTGTTTGAAAAGTCCCCTTTTCTCATGTTCTGATATGTAACAAGTGAAAACATGTTTCGTTTTCTTTCTGGAAATCACTGGATAATGCTGCTGGACAACATTAGTTGCTGCAATAATTTATCATCAAGTTACAATGGATGACACTTCATTGATTAATATTTTACTGTTAGCTGAAATTTGAGATGAGTTTATCACATTGTTTTCACCAAGCCAATGATTTTTTAAGTCAATTCACAGGTCTTTCGCTCAAGTCATTTGATTTTATTGTAACTCATTTCCCAAGTCAAGCGTAACCACATAATAGCTGTAAGCCTACTGAAAATCAACGACCGATGCTCGATAAGGCATATTTGCCAAGTGTTGCGGTCCTGTGTATGAAATGTCTTACTGAGCTCTTGTTACAATGCTATGGAGAGAACTCTTTTCTACAAGAGTAGTCAGTCATATACACTGGGCAGCAACTAAACTTCAGTGTAAAACAAGAATATTTACTCTCTCTCAATACGAAAATATAACGTTAATACAAAATCATGAAATTAACTATTCTGTACAGAGACTAATCTTGTACCACAATGGAGGGCAGGGGAGGTGCAGCTACGAGAGGGAATAGGCCCTCGAATACCTCTCTGCCACCCTCTGTAAGAATAAAAACTGGAATGATAGAGGAATACATTATATGGGAAACATTATTGTCTAGGTTTCCTTTTTTTCTGTTTTTGTTGGGTTTAGCTGTACCAGGTGGTAACATCTGCTCCGACTGTTATTACAAAGTACGCAATGTAATTTGTAAGGGTATTACGGTGGCTCAGAAGGAACATTGACCACAGAAAATTATGTTAATAGATGCTTTGTCAAATTAACTCTGCTTACCTCGACTTCGACTATTATTCCCGAAAAAGAAAAATGACTTTACATAATGAAATTGTGTGGTTTTATCTCTGATATTTGATTTTTTTTACAGAACAATTTAGACTAATATCACAACTTTCGACACTTTATCAAAATTGTAACATTAATCATGAAGTTTCAAGTGTACCCAGAAATGTCGACACCAAACGTAAACTGAGAATATTAATTTAATTAAAAATTGATCGTTTCATTAAATCGTATTGTTTAGCTAACAAAGGATCCAGCCAAATGACTCAGTAATGCCTTAAAGTACAATTGCAGATGAGTGGAGATGGTGTCGTCGACACTGAAGAATGTCACAAACTGTATGTCTTGATCTAACAAGTGAAATGTGGAAGATGTGATAATGCACCCCATCCCCTCCAGCCACCCTCCCGACTCACAAACCTCCCTTTGAAACTCAATGCATTCAGCCTGTCGGTGCAACGAATATCACCTTTAATTTGGGTTATTAATAATTTAACGTCTCAAGAACACTCCACGACGCCAAATTCCATGATATTAAACTACTGCGTGTACAGGGCTATGCGCTGAATGTTAGGAAATATAGAACAGAGACCGTTTATAACCATCACACCTCACACCCTCCCATCACTAGTTATTTCACGAAACTTGAAGACATTACCATGTGACAATCATCTCCTGTTTAAGTGATATACAGTTGTGATGCTACAGAGCACGTGACATTTCTCCATGCTGTGGGTAGCATGTTTCATCTTACATCGAGTGAAATAGGGGCTTACTGTGTACTATGGAAACTGTGTACAACTATTACAACTATTATATTGTATGCAAATACTAACTACATCAAACAATCAGACAAGTCAATAGTTGCATAACAAACTGTTCTTTGAGAAAATTGGGAGCAATATACTGTTTGATGATAACAAAATAAACTCATATGTAACATAGTTTAGATTTCAATTCTAACAAGTACTCTTCATACGGAGTAGTAGTTCATAAATACTTACTTAGTTTAATAGTGTAACTATGAATGCAATGTAAACCAGAAAGTCACGTGACTTAGTGATTCCTTGCCAATATGAGAAGAAACTTTAGGTACAATATTTTCTAACGAGCTGAATTGCTGAGCAGAAATGGCAAGTCTTGAAGAATTGAGTAATGCGTACCTATGCAAAAAGGGTCGAAGGTCAAACAAACTTCACTTCTGCATAAGTAGACTTATTCTGACTGTAACCAACAATTGATATTCAACGACCTTTCACCTCCATGAAAACAAAAGGGACCACCTGCTCACCAAGGGCTACCGACAAACAAAGTTTGAAGTTCAAGTAACTTTCACTTCTTGAGATATCGTGTTTACATGGTTTACAGCCTTTGATCTCTAATGACACCAAATTACCTTTGACCTTCATACAAAAACAATAGAGATGAGTTGCTATTCTAGGTCAATGAACAGTCTAAGTTTAAAGTTCAATCATTTTTTACTTCTTGAGATGCAGTGTTAACAACTTTCTTTCGCCTATGATCTCCGGTGATCTCTCAATGATCCTTGACCTCCATGAAAAAAAAAAACAGAAAATCTACTCACTAAGGGCTACCCACACACCAAGTTTGAAGTTCAAGCATCTATGATTTCTTGAGATGTGTTACAAGCCAAAGTGTCACATACACACACATATACATACACACGCACGCACACACACACACGCAGTCATGACCGCATAGATTCCTTCGGCTACCGCCAAGGAATCAAAAAGTGTTTAAATGAATGGGTATAATTTTAAGAAATTTCAAGTGGTTGTCCTGCTGAAATTTTGGTCGTCCTGCAGTGGAAACGTGTAAAGTAGGTTATATGTTTTTGGGATGGCCAAAGGAACTCCAATAAGGAGAAGATACATTTAATTCAACTTCATCACTTTATTTACAACATCTTCTAACTTAGTGCCCCATATTGAAGACATGGAACTTGGCAAATTAGTTTAGAATTTTCATAAACTTTTGCCACTTCCTTATCTCCATCTGAAGTTTTACACTTCTTTTTATTGGGCTGGATGTTGCTAACGTGTCGCCACATGTTGCTTTTCGCTTTGATGTGTGTACAATCTTCTGTGAAGTGTAATGCTTGAGTTTGTAGGCTTATGATGTTAACTTTGCGTTGCAGACGTACCACTCAGGCTACCCAGAAATATATATGTGTGATGAGTAATTAAATACATGATCTGTTTCACTTTGGGGGGGGGGGGGGGGGTGACTAGGTGGTATTTGCCTAAGTTGATCACTTTCACTATTTCATTTTTTTTTTGAAACACCAACCTTAATTGCTCTCATATAACCCGTCAGAAATGTCACGTTTAGCATCGTCCGTCGACATTTGACAGATAATTTTCCCGCGTGGCGCAGGCTTGTTAATACATTGAAGGCCAATCTTTACATTCCACTCATATTTACGGTATCTTCTAAGCATAGGCGTACGGGACCATTTCAGTTTGGGGGGGCAGAACTTTTTGTGCCCGAGAGTTCCCGTGACACTATCTAAGCGGAGCGCCACCATCGGTTGGCGCGTTGCGTACAAGAAAATTTTGGGCACACAATGCCTCTCAGATTGCCGGAAACGGCACTTCTGAGGCCTTGCAAGTTGCATCTAAACATTCTTTATTTTATAATCTCACGTTTTAGAAATTTACACTTCCCCAAAAATATGGTATATTAGAAGAAGAAAAAATGGTAACATCACTTTGAAGGGGAAAAATGGGACAGTATGTTTTTTAAGCTCCTATTTAGTTACCTTATTTATTATTTTAACACAGTAGCCTACTCAGCTACCTCCAGAAAAACATACATTGTTCAACTACACGTAAGCGGGATAATGTCGCTGTGTCGGGTGAGACTGCAATTTGTCTCACAAAAAAGTATAAAATATAACAAAGAATATGATAAACCCGTACTTCTATGCTTGTAGGCACCACCCCCCCCCCCCCACACCATCCATGAAAAAGAAAATGTTTCTTCTATATACACTCATGTTGGGGATATCCAGGTCAAGGGCGGCGGAAGCACTTTTAATATGGGGGGCACCTACATCAAAGGGCACTTTGCAGAAATTCGATTGGACTGATGCAGCCCTATATTTAGTACCCTTTATAACTCTTATTGTATTATCTTATTTGTGTATACACATCACTCCATCAACGCCCCCCCCCCCCCCAAAGGAAAATATGCATACTAGCACTGCAATATCCAATACGCAAATTGGGAAACAAGGAACAAGTTTTCTCTCGAGACAAAATGTGGTGAAATCATGCTAGTTGCTAATGTAGAAATCTTCCGAATTAGACTGGTTTTTTTCTTGTTAATATCTTAACAAATTTTCCATTCGAAATAGTTTTAAGTTTGACCCACAGAAATTCATGAAAAGTCACGGGCTTAGCCAGGATTTGCAAAGTTGTATGCACGACTATCTGAGCGGAGCGCCACCATCGGTTGGCGCGGAGCGTACTATAAAAAATTTTGGTTTTACAAACCCCTCAGATGGCCGGAAACGGCCCTTCCCGAGTGTTCATTATGGTTCCCTGGCCTCTTGCTAACTTGAGGCACCTCAATTTTTATATAGAACAAGAAAACCAAGAGGTTTTGAGATTCCTTGGCATCTAAATATTACTGTAGGTTCATTGTGTACACTTGGTTCCGACCTTTTATGAATATTAATGTAGCATCAACACAAATGTTGTTCCTTGCTATCAGCTCAAGTTTGATGAACAAATTGATATTTTAAAGAATTTGCTTTAAGCTCTACCACTCATTAATATTCATGCCCCCTCATTAATAGTATTGGGGTAGAATTCCGACTTGCAGTTGGAAGGTTAGGGGTTCGACTCCTGGCCGGGTCATACTGAAGATTTGTTGAAAATCACTCTAAGCCCCGCCCACTCATTAATTTTCATGATATTAGCACCAAAATAAATAGGGATCGTCTACTCATGATGGGTAACCTATGTACCAAGAATGAGATCAATCCACCTTGGGATTGCCGAGAAAACCTAATTTCAAGCTTTTTTGCGAAAAACAACACTTAGCCCCGCCCCTCATGAATAATAATGAGATTGGACAAACTGTCACTATATTCATATAGAGGACTTTCCTCTTGTACCACCAAACCAAGTTCCATGAAAATTGAACTTACGGTTGCGAAGATATTGACATTTGTTGAAAATCACTCTAAGCCCCGCCCACTCATTAATATTCATGATATTAGCACCAAAATAAATAGGGATCGTCTACTCATGATGGGTAACCTATGTACCAAGAATGAGATCAATCCACCTTGGGATTGCCGAGAAAACCTAATTTCAAGCTTTTTTGCGAAAAACAACACTTAGCCCCGCCCCTCATGAATAATAATGAGATTGGATAAACTGTCACCATATTCATATAGAGGACTTTCCTCTTGTACCACCAAACTAAGTTCCATGAAAATTGAACTTACGGTTACGAAGATATTGACATTTGTTGAAAATCACTCTAAGCCCCGCCCACTCATTAATATTCATGATATTAGCACCAAAATAAATAGGGATCGTCTACTCATGATGGGTAACCTATGTACCAAGAATGAGATCAATCTACCTTGGGATTGCTGAGAAAACCTAATTTCAAGCTTGGCGTCACACACACACACACACACACATACACACACACATACACACGCAGTCATGACCGCATAGATTCCTACGGCTACCGCCAAGGAATCAAAAAAGGCAAATTTTTAACCTGAGGAAAAGTGGGGGGGCGGGGGCACGTGCCCCTGTGCCCCCCGGTTCCGCCGCCCTTGGTCCAGGTAAAAAATTGACTAGTTAGGAAAAAAATTGATCTTGCAAAAAGCGTGGTAGCCCAGATGAACTGCGCTTACGGTGGTGTTACACGGAAGTATTCAGGCATAATGATGCTGAATAAAGAAAATCATGGAATTGTCGGGCAAAAATTTGAAAAAGATTCGGGCAAGCTACTGCATATTTATATTCCAGATGACAAGAAATTCGGGCAAAAGTCCTGAAAAATTCGGGCAGCCCAAAAAAAAAAAAAAAAAAAATATATATATATATATATATATATATTTTTTTTTTTTTCCTCCTCTTAGGCTGCCCGAATTTTTCAGGACTTTTGCCCGAATTTCTTGTCCTCTGGAAATTTGGGGGGCAGTCTGCCCCCCCTGCCCCCCGCCTCGTACGCCTATGCTTCTAAGTTCTAACCCTCCAATGAATAACACACAACTCAAATCATACACATGGTTTAAATACACAGAGAGTTATGTCTCTTGACAGTAACCTACATGCATCCGTCACGGCAAAACTTTATACACATTTTGTATTTGCAATGCACGTAGAGTAGCATACTCTACGTGCATTGCAAATATAAAATGTACCACGGACTTGTCAATTCTTAATTGGTGCGTCCGTCATATGGTACTGTAAAGCTATAGTAATTTATCTTCGGAAAAAAAAAAACACTTGTTTGGGACTCCTAAGAAACCGTGAATGTTGAGCGATTTCACGGATTCTAGATAAGTAGCAAATTCTGTGTTTCTTTCCGGCCTTGCTGGATTTAATTTTCTAATAATGCTGACTGTAGCAAAGAGTGTACATTTGTTAGGTACATTATGTTTTGCTGCAGAGCGTAACAATACAATAACCACGTGGTAAGCTGTAGTACTTGCTAAGTGTTTACTATTGTATAGCGTGTACGTGCGGATGGGCGGGGTCTTTGCCCGTGGGGGTAAACCTGAACTCTGATTGGCCTTTGTTGACAAACGGACGGAACAGAAAATACCATGAATCTTGGTCTGAGTGGTCCATGTCAATGTGAGGGCTTGGCCTTTCTCTGGCTAATAGAACGTGCGTATACGTCTACGTATATTATTTATTAGATGAAGGTGGAGTTTGGAATGAGTTTCTTCTTATGTGAAATGTCATTTTACGTTTTTGGTTTCACGCTTGTTTCCGTGTCTTTTTCCGTTTGTTTCAACCGGGCAACCAGTAATTCACGATTTGACAAGTTTTGGTTGTCCGGCAGGTAATTTGGTCGTCGCGGACGACCGCTAAATTTACACACTTTTAAAACAGTCTGTTTTAGACGTACACAGCAAAACCCATTACCATTTTACAACATAACCATGGAGTTATAATTTTGTAATGAAACTCATTACATCATTGATGCTTGTCTAACTTGCTTTTAAATTAATTTTCCATGATCACAGAGTTGTGTATAGTCTGGTACATGCTATAATGTAGTGTTGAAAATATTGGTCACATGCAAGAAATTATGAAAACTGTATACATTATTTTAGCAGTTATAGATCTATAATAGTTCATAGAGGTCAACAGCTGACCAGATTGCATGGAGGCAGTCTGGCTATTAATGGTAGTATTCACATTGATTTACTTCTTTTTAGACTTTGTGACAACTGTTATTAATTTCATATTCATATTTAGGTCACTTTCATGTATCACGGCTGGAAAGGGGATGGGGGAGGAGAGAGCAGTGGCGGCGCCAAGGGGGGCTTTAGCCCCCCCACTGAAGTAGTCAGCCCCTCCATTAGCCTCCCCCCCAACTGAAATAGGCCAAACAAAAAAAAAGAAAGTTACTCACAAAAAAATGCATATTTTTGGAGAAATTTTCAGGTGACAATAGCCTCGCTAAATGCCACCATTTTGCATGAAGGCCTTCCCAGGATTGGGAAAAATTTGGGCACCCCCTCCCCTTTTACCCCTCCCCCAGGACGGCGATCACTCAATCTTGTAAGCCACCCAAAAAAATGGCTCAGCCCCCCTTAGCCTCCCCAACTAAAAATTCCTGGTGCCGCCACTGGGGGAGAGGGAGAGGGGGAGGGGAAAGGGGGCTGTGGGTCAGTGCACAATTATCCTTTAGAAGTGTAGTGTAGTTTCCCAGTCTCCTTTACCTACATCAGCTGGTTCTATCATGCATTATATATTCAAGGTTTAATGACAGAAGTACAAAAGAGAAATTTAAAAGATTCATAATTATCAGTATGTTTTAATGTTAATTTGCTCATTTCTATGGTTTCGCTGTGATATCGAAAACATTTGCTAAAATATGACAGGTAGGAATCTTCTCTTTCTCCTGTGTAAAAAAAATAGCAAATTCAGACCTGGGTACCCAACAAACTGTGACTGTCTATGTACCTGCATGGTAACCCAACATGCTGATAATGAGTTAAGGTTAACATGTAACAGTATGTCAGAAACATTGGGAGTAACCAACAAGATCTTAGTGTAATTGCAAGGGCACATGAGTGTAGCTACCCTTTGTGGTGTGCAAGTTTTTGTGCCCATTTCATGATTTAGAGGTTTATGTTCTAATTGATGCCTTATTGTTTCATATGTCAAAAAGATGAGCTCTATGATCACCTTTTGCAGTGGGAGGGGATCAAGTACAGTATATAAATATATAACCTGTATATGCAGTACAACATACACAATTGATAAATCTTCAACATTGCATCAAGAGTTACAAAACATACAGGCAGCACCTGTTTTGCGTATAAGTACCCCTCATTTTAAAAAATATCTTAAAGAGTGTGGGAAAGCCTTCCTCTTCACCCCTCCTCTGGGTTACTTCAGATATTTCTTGTAAAAGTAGTCTCCCTGCATGTTATAGATCACTGCCCCCCCCCCCCCTCTTCCTTAATTTATTCTGGGGATTCAAGTACCCACGAATAATACATAATACATGGTTGCAGCCCTGCTGTACCCTATGTCTAGATTTGATTTGTTTTTGGGGGGAGCAGGGGAGGGGGAGGGCATGAAATTTGGTCTACATTCATTCTAGGGATGGGTCGATCATCATTACAACTACATTTGTGTAATACAACATTAAATGAGTGCAATTAAGAACAATTTTCTGCAAGCAATGGAAAGAGTTAAATAAGTAAAATGTCAACTAGGATAGCATTGAACATGGAACCCAGCCAGTTGGGACAATTTCCTAATGCTACTACCTCTCTAAACTGTACTCCAACAACTTAATACATGTCTCCATTAAAACAGAATGATGGAGAAGTATGACACATATTAATTTTTGTTTTAAATGTCTTACCCTTGGCAAATCTTGGGTTTATATCAAAAGGAAATAATCTCACGTAGGTACTCCTACTAATGGGAGGAGTTTACAGGTTACCTTCAAGAAAACTAACCCTATTCAAATAGCATACTTTAGTCTTGGGATATTGAAGTTGATCAGGCACGTATCCAGGATTTTCAAACCCGGGGGGCGCGAATTACTATCTAAGCGGAGCGCCACCATAGGTTGGCGCGCAGCGTACAAGAAAATTTCTTGTTTTGATACCCCCCAGATCACCGGAAACGGCACTTCTCAGGCTTGAAATGACCAACCAGATGTACACTTTTTGCCTGAGAACCAAGTATTTCCTAATAGTTTTTTCCCATCCATAACCTTTTTGAAGATTGTCAACCCGGCACACATCATGTTCGACCTGACCGCATCTCCTGTGGGTCTTTGCTTTTGTAGGTGATTCTACGTCGCGGCCCACAATACCAGTCAACCCCACTTTTCAAGGTTTTAAGCCCCGTATTTGTTTAGAATTTGAAAATTCACATTTCTCGTGAATAAACTCACTTGAAAACATACCCATAATGTTGTACAAAATGTCATCTATGGACAACCAATATAGAAAACCTTCCTTCAACCCCTAACAGACCGGTCAAAATTGCACGAGTAGAGGGAAGTGTTATGCAGAATGTTTGTCAGAAATTTTCGAAAATTCAGACACAGTTAATTTATTGGTGCATGTACAAATATTGAAACCTCTTATAACGGCTATTATAAAACTTGGTTGAAGGAAATGAAAAAATAGCAGATATTTCCGAAAACCGAACACTACACACATAGGCGTAGGAGGCGCGGCGGCAGTGGCGGAGCTAGGGCTATTGGTCAGGAGGGGCGAGAATGGTCTGTAGGGGCGCTTTCGACACTATCTAAGCGGAGCGCCACCACTGGTTGGCGCGTAGCGTACAGAAATTTTTTGAGTAAAGATACTCCCTAGATCGCTGGAAATGACCCTTTCCGGGCCTGCAGATAAACGAAGAATAAGGTGTCATCGCCAAATTACACCAACAAAATGTGACAAATGTCAATAAGTAGATGAGAGCGCAATAAAAAAGTCAATAATCTAGAATAAGTAAAAAGTGGTAAAGAGCTGAAAAAGGCCCCAGCAGTCCATTTGAGTCCGTCAGGGGGGGGGGGCATCCGCCCCCTGACCGTATGGACGCTCCGCCACTGCGCGGTGGGGGTGCAGCCCCTAATTCGCCATTACTAATGTAAAAGAGAGTTTTGACATAATTGGACCTCCATGTTTTTATACATCTACATGAGACATGTCGTTGTTTACATTAGCATCCCGCGGTATACTGCGCAATTTTAACGGACCGTACGGTACCGTACATGATGGCATGCGATGTAATAACCAATGCTTGCTTATATGATATTGACATTAACACGTTGAACGCGTGCGAAGCGCGCGAAAATTTTTGGTTATTTTTTCAGGCAGGTCGGACAGTTTTGAGGCTTTTCATCCTGGAACGCCATTTTCATGCTCACTGATATGATGTGATATCTGCTGTTTGCGTTACAAATTCGAACACGCGCGTAGCGAGGAATTTGCCAAGGGAGGGGTGAAGTCTGTAGGCAAATTATCTAAGGGTAGCGCCACCATATGTTGGTGCGAAGCGTACAAGAAAATTTTGGCCGAAAATGCCTCCCAGATCGCTGGAAATGGCACTACCCAGGACCATTTGTTAGCGCGAAGCGTACAAGCAAATTTTGGCCGAAAATGCCTCCCAGATCGCTGGAAATGACACTTCCCAGGCCTTGTAAGTTGCATCTAAGCACTTTCTATTTTGAAATTACTTAGCGATATCATTTAAAAAAATGCTGAATGGGGGGGGGGCGGGCGGTCGCCCCCATCCCAAAATGCGTCATGTTCCCCGACGACACGGTCGAGTTCGAGACCGAGTTCGAGACACGCGTTATGATAGACCATATATAGTATATATATAGATCATTAGTGAGAGAGGAAAATGGAAACGTCAAAAAATGGAGTTGTCGGTGTAAGGGGTAGGGTGAGTCACACTTTTACGAAATCATTGATCCGTCACTGGCTACCCTTCAGCGCTGTAATGATGTCACTGTTTCTCTTTCTCTTCCCGGTGTCTTCGCGTTTTTCTTTTACTCCCTCTTCTCTCTTTCTTCTTTTTCTTTTCCCTTCCTTCCTCTCCTCCTCCTCTTTTTTCCCCTCTTTTTTTCCTTTTTTTCTTCTCTTTTTTTTTTCTCCTCTTTTTCTTACCCGTGGGGCGCGCGCCCCCAACGCCCACCCCCTGAATACGCACCTGTTGATGATAACGCAAGTTAGAAGGTATATCTAACGTAACTACTGGGCCAATGGAAGCCTTACTATGTATTGTGTACTAAAGGTTTGGTCAAGTTTAACTACTTGTGACAATTCATTCTTTAGTTTGTAACTGAGATATAACAGTAAGGATAGTCCTCCTTATAAGATAAACCAGACTTTAGAAAGTGTTCTAACTTAGTGTGGGTATGGGTCTTGTTTTGTTCGAAGTGACTCTATTTAATAGTAAGGGGACATGAACTTATGAACTAAATTGATTGTTTGAAAGCCTGGTATACATATTACTGCCTATTTGCTGCCTATATATAAAGTGGACCCAGCTTATTAACATATACACCTCTTTGTGTATTTTGCTGCCTACTGTATTTATAAAGTGGCCCCTGCCTATTAACATATACACCTCTTTGTGCACTTTTACACATTGGTAAGCAGTACAATGTATTGTATGCAGTGATTAATATATGGTGTATGTATGTTAGATTGAGGCCTTTATCTTCCCCTCTTGCTGATCAAGCAAGATTCAAAACAATTACTGTTCCCCCAGGATTAGGCAGTAACAAAGTCACGTTCTACCCAGACTGAATCTAATTATAACTACAACCCAGCTTACCAGTCTTGCTATACACTAATTATACACTAACCATTACCATCAGCATATTGTAAACCATTCTGTGCAAGATCCGCATCATGTGACCTCCAAAGATCGTCATAAGACTAATTAATCCACATTTACCTAATGAGGAGGAAAGGACAAAAGAAATAAGAATCAGTTGTCACTAATTCTATATTGAGAATATCAGAACTAGATATGTTTTAATGTAAACAATAAAATCCATTGTTATTGAGTATGTCTTTTTAATATTTACTCAACAGTTTTTCTATTGCTCACAGATATACAAGCTAATGTTAAAATTACATTGTGTCACTGAAACAACTCAATAGACTGAAAATTCATTTCATTAAAAGGCACTTTTAGTATTTTCAAGTTGAAAAGTTTTTGAAAATGTACCATACACAAAACAAAAGGTTATATTTGTTAACGTGCTTGCAATGCTTTGGATTAGGCCAATTGATCAGCACACTTTCTAGTTGGTACTTTTAACATGATTGGTATTTTGTTTTAACACCAAATCTCTAATTGTGTTACTTTGAAGTCAAGCAAAGTTAGGCCTAATTACTGGTCTGGATTGCTTTTGTCAAACAATCAGTATACCAGTGTCAAGCTGAGGCTGCTTTAATAGATAAATGTTGTTGTATTTGCTTCCACAACTGTCCCAGTAACTTCATTTCCACCTTTGTCAATATACAGCAACCTGACACCCCCCCCCCCCCATAACACACACTTATAATTACCGGATTACACAATAGTTTTAAGAACATAAAAGGAATACAAAATGCATTAAGGATTTCAGATGGCATAACATGCTGAATCCTACAAGAACTTGTCATATTGTGTTGTATGATCTTCTGTGATAGAATCATAAACCGTTGCTTGTCAATAATCAATACCTCTTATAAATTATCCATGACAACTATTTAATATTATGGGATGGGTGGACCTTGTCATGTATATTAGATCCTCCTGCAAGCAGGAACTCGTGAAGAAGCCTCATTGGCTTATCAAAGCCGCAAGCTGACCGAAGTCAGTCTCTCACATTCATATTTAACGTCCATGATTATGAGTTGTTAATTGTCAACAACTCTGTTAATTGTCATAAATTACATAATATCCACTCAAACCTGGGGACAGTGACAACAGAAAGCCTTCATTAGCATTAGATGCTGAAATGGGAATGAAACTGTTTCATCATGAAACAGTGGATGTCTAATGACCATTAACATTGGTCAGATTTGAAAGATTAGAGATGACCATGGCTATAATATAGAAATCACATCAGAATTTCCTCCTCTTGAAACCTACAGTTATGGTACAATTGTAGAGATGATGCTACAATTAGAGAAACACTGAACAAAAGAGGTACCACAGAATCCGTCAGTCTAAGACACAACCTTTAGAGGTATCTAAACTTAGATTGTTAATATGTTATGTCTTGTTTTGCAGTGATTTAAATTGAAGGGGGTTTGGGGAGTAGGGAGTGCTGGATGAAGGACTTTCTGGTGGGGTAATGTCCCTTAAGGAATCATCTGTCACATTATGGAGTAAGAATATCCACCTAAACACTTGCATTCTCATGGCAGAGGAAGAGGATTGGGTGGGTGGGTAAGAATCAGGTGGTCGACCATACAATCATTACCCTGCTCATGAAAACTGTAAACATTTCTTCCAAGCTCCGGATATGAAACTGGTAAATCCCTAAAAAGGCTGATCACAGGACTGAATAATTCAAGTTTACCTGATGATGAGAAAAAACAAAATGCATTTGGTCATCAGTTATAATGTTATTATTCATTTAAATTGTCATAACTAAGTCTGCTAGTAGCAGAATTCGGTCATGTAACATTGTCAACCACATAGAAATAACACAGCTAATATAAACATACGGTATGCTTATGTAGTTTCAAAATAAATTACAAAGTAAAATTAGTAAAAGGGCCGTTCTCAGTCACATGTGTGAAGAAAAATGGGGAGATCTGCACTTTACCACTAAGTAACTACTTTTAGGTAAAGAAAGTTGGGTTGATTGTAGTACTTAAGTATGCACTAGGGGGACTCTTTTACAAAACCATATAGCTTAGCCAAAATCAGAACATTCATGTGCTGGCAGAAGTCATATAAAGGTCTTTCACGTGTGTGACGTGAAATGAAACTGGCTTTTTTTGATAAAAAACATTGGCAAATTCCTCAGTTTCTAACAGGGCTGGATAAACCTAATTTCTCATGTTACTACCTGTACCTTAATGTGTTTCCATTCTAACAAGACATTTCACCTAAATATTTCACTTCTAAAAATTAGCATAATACTACATAAGCTAAAAAAAAAATCCGGTCACGTATGTGACATTGTTGGATCACGTCTCTGACATTCTGAATTTTCATTCCATAGTATGCAATTTTGCAGTGCAAATGTTGACTCTAGTAATGACCACAGAACAGCACTGATGTTGATATTCCATAGGAATTACTTTAAATCAGTTTTACTGCCATGATTTTTTTGGTCACATGTGTGACATTGTTGAGTCACGTGTGTGACATTCTGCATTTTCATGGATGCTGCAATTTCATTGGATGAAGCTTTCCTCATTTGCATATAACACTGTTGTCATGCCATACACACATGACATAACAACAGTCCAAGTCCACAGTGCTGCTGCAATTTCATTGGATGACGCTTTTCTCATTTGCATATATATATATACATGTATAGTGCACACTGTACGCACTGGTTCACATTCATTTTCTATTCTGATATGTTGGGTAGAGGATGTGGGTGGAAGTGGGTGGGTTACATGCATACAGACAATTTGAAGCAGAAGATAACCATACCAAATAATTAAGTATACCTTGAATGCATGTTTATGCAGTCTCTATGCAGTAAAAGAAAGTCACATACTGTATACAAATCTGCATAGTGCACTATGGGGAGGGTGTTGGGGGAGGTGGGGGTTGGAGGGAGTCAGAGTTTTAGACAGAACACCTTTAATTAATAACATTTCAATAGTTTCTAATGTTGTTTAACATTGCCTCCTTGAATAAAGATACAATGTTACCACTGTTTGCCCTCGCAAGCATGTTTCTGTAGAGCTAAGGTACATGTTCAGTACAGTGTTATTTTACACCAAGCACTAAATAAATACACACTGTCCACAATTATGTACAGTACACACTGTACATGTATATGTACTGGTCATTCCATTCAATACTGTGCATATTTCAATGTCATTTTAAATATATATTTGCTATGTACAGGTAGTGAATGCTTTTTCTAATTCAATAAATTAAAAGGCTGTTAATAATTTAAAAGGACTGTTTAACCAGTAAATACATGTACAGTGTTTACTGTACATGATTTTGGACAGTGTGTATTTAATGGTGCTTGGTGTAAAATAACACTGTACTGAACATGTACACACATACATAGTGCACACTGCATAGTGCATACTGTGCATATTTCAATGTCTTTTTAAATATTTGCAATGTAGTGTATGCTTAAATTGCTAATTCACTAAATTAAAAGACTTTTAATTATTTAAAAGGAATGTTTAACCAGTACATACGTGTACAGTGTGTATACTGTACAGGGCCATTCCACGTCACGTAAGCTACAAATCAGAGAGACATTTTACTGTACACTTGTTTTCAATCTCCAGTTCAGTGCAAGTCTAGAGTAAAGTCATATGCCTATCATTCCTGAACTTTGAATACCTACAATAAATTCTGTCACCACTGCAAAATGTTAATGCTTTCCCATTGCTAATTATAGCGCCCTCAACTTGTGTCACGTAAGTCACTGAGAGAAATTAAGAATTTCAACTTTTTGAAAGAAATCAATAAATCCTGTGAAGTATTGAGAAAAATCTGTTAAGTTGCCTATTACATCTGAAAAAGACACATTGAGGAATAACTTCAAGGTAAAATTTAATTGATATTTGTTTAATACCGGTATTCGTATGCAAATTAGCGACGTCACGTAAGTCACAAAAAATTGTCACGTAAGTCACACGTGTGAAACTGCTCAGTTTCCTCTCACAGTTTCCAAAGATACAAGGTAACACAGGCTAAGGATATCTTTACAAGTTCATTATATTGAGATTAGGGGTAGGGGAGGGGTCTATTCCACATAAAAATAGAATCTACTGTAAGTGTTCACTTGTACATAAAAAGTCCTACAGACTAGTTTTGCGAAATATCTCAGTTTAAGTGCTCAGTAGCTAAATAGTTTCTTAATTAGGCGTAAACAAGTTTCTCTAGACTAGTTAATACAGAATACTTCTAATGTATTTTCATTTCTACAGTTTTGGTTATAATTTTAAGCTTTTTGGTAACATTTTAGTCACTTTTGGGAATTTGGATTAAAAAAATTAATCCATGGATATAAATCCATGTGGTAAAGGCAAAAGGTGGCAAGATGTGTATGTGGAAACCACATAAATACTGAAGGAGATCCCCTAATGTCAGTTACTTATGTCGTAGTTCCAGCTCTGACCTCTCATATTAAGGTAGAAGACTGGGTTGTTGTAAAATTAGATGATGTACTGTACCCAGGAGAGGTTACAAATATGGTGCCTGCGACCACCACAACATGGAAATGGCCTCTTTCGGTAGATAAAATCTCCAACTAGCACGAAAACATTATTAAAACAAATTTCACCCCCTGAAGCACCTTGTGCAGTTCAGGGGTAGACTGCAATTCACATTTAAAGAACTTAAAGTCTCAATATGTGTTTGCTGATGAAATTCATAAAACAAACTAACAAAGTTCCGAAGCAGATTCAATGTTTCTTAACTTCTAAATGCACTCTGACCAGAAGGGTTTAATGGAGAAAAACTTTCGCAATCAAACAAAAGAAATTTATTTTCTGTTGCCCGTATGGCGCGAACGATTTACTGTAAAATCACTGCAACCGCTCATATCAGCACGTTCATTACACAAATGTAACCTACTTTACTTATACTCTTATCGTCCACTATTTTTACCCAATTAACGGAGGAAATTCTTGAAAATACCTGTTTATTCATTGCAATGGAATGAAATGATACAATTTTGCAAGGTACATCAGTAAGACCGACAGAAAGATACTATTCAAAAGAAGGAATCTACCACAGGAGAGCCACGAAAGTGAAAGTAGACCTAGGCATAACCGTTGTTAACAAAACTGAGAGATTTGATTGGCGCATGATCTGTCGGCCGGATTTGCACATTTTGATGGAATTTTTTAGAATCTATGGACTTGTTAAGAAATCTGTTGTTTATCGACATATAAACAAATAAAAATAATGAATATTGATATGGAAACAGCATAGAAGGGTAACATTTTCACTGAGCTTTCAGTGCAGTTAGCTGGAAAAGTTGAAGATTAAATTTGGCAAACACGTCATGAGACTTTAAGGTAACAAGTAATATTGTTCTAAGATTGAGCTGTTTGAGCCATTTTTCACAATTCACTTATGTAACCTTTCAATTTTACTTCACATTATAAATGTTGTTCCTGCATTTTAGAACTGAGTAGGTATCTTTGATAAATAGGAAGGTGTTATGATAAACCTGTTATAGTATAGAAGACATCAAAACTGTGTGAAAGTGTTGAGGATAAACTTGTCACGTAAGTTACACTTCCCTTTGTGACTTACGTGACGTCACGTAAGTCACACACTTCCGGAGTCCCTAAATTTGTTAAAGCTTGTTACATAGATCAAAAGTGGTGGTGTTACAGATCAACCTTTATAGCTACCTTTACAATTGTAGCTCACTTTGCTCTCACACACTATACATTATTGGAGGAAAACATTCCCTTCTATTTTTGTCACGTAAGTCACAGCCAGTGTTGCATTTTTAACATAATCTGTGTTACCAATAATAAAGGAAATTTGTTAAATTGTGTTATTAGATTAATAAGCAGACTGCATTTAACTGCCAAATTAAAAGAAAGCTTGGACTTTCCTTTCATTTAAGGATTTCTTCTACTTTCAATTATTGTTCAATAATTCACTGTGAATGTGCCTTTAGTTTGAGATCGATACTCATTGCTATAATCCAAGATTGAGAAATCAGAAGAAGAAAACTTTAACCGTTTATGAAAATCTAACCTACTTACTTTACATTAAACACAAAGAGAGACAACTTATAACCCTTTCTAATTTGTCCATGTTGGGACCACTTGGTGTGGAATGGCCCGGCAGCATATATATATATTGTTCTATTTCTGTTTCTATTTTGGGGTTTGTTGGACTGACAGAGCTAACAGCACAGGACTAATATCATTATTCAAAGCACCTTAGCTGCTTTTTAAGAATATGTTTAGCATCTGAGCTAATCAATACAATTAGTTATTTACAACAGTTGTAGTGGTAACTGATGTTACATCCGAAGAGTTTGAAGCCCCCTTCCCCTTGCCAATAAAACAACTTTTAACAATTGCTGGAAGTTTTCTACCAAATTTTTGAGCTATCTGCAACAGAAAATAGATGTAGAAAGCACATGTGCTTGAGTTTGATGGAAATATCTCTTGAATGGCCAGTACTATAGCTGAAGTGCAAATAATGTACATCTTTAGACAAAACACATTAAGAGAATCTATCAACACTATTAAACAATGGGTAAGAATGGAAATTATATACCTCATTGGAAAATGGCATAAAGACTAGATTATCTCCAGATTTAAATTTGATATCAATTTTCTTGAGTTTTAGATGCACTGAGAGGGGTAGGTAGGAAACGTAAGAATGGAAAGGGAGATATGGTTCCAGTGAGTGATTCTACATTTTATTAACAAAGACTTAATTGTTACATATGTAACATTAAGCAAGTGGAAGCACATACTGTAGGCTTCATAGTAAATAACACTGACTCACTTCCTGATGCAGTATACATGATTAATATTAAATTATTTATAAATTTCTTAGCCTCAGCAAATCTTGTGTTTATATCAAAAGGATATAATCTCAAGTAGGTACATTACTACATTTTTGTGGAAGTGAGGCTGGTAATACATAGGAGTGTGGCAACATAGTAAAGACTGAGTACTACCTTATCTTCACTTAGACCCTTAGGGAGTTTGTTGATCAAGCAAGTTTCAAAACAATTACTGTTCCTCTAGGATTAGGCAGTAACAGAGTCACTTTCTACCCAGACTCAAATCTAATTATAACTACAGCCCAGCTAGTTACCAGTCTTGCTATACAATAATTATACACTTACCATTACCATCAGCTATATATTGTAAACCATTCTGTGCAAGATCCGCATTAGGTGACCCCCAAAGATCATCTCAAGACTGATTAATCCACATTTACCTAACGAGGAGATAAAGACAAAGACAATAAGAATCAGTTCTCACTTATTGTACAGTATATTGAGAATATCAGAACAAGATATGCTTTAATGCAAACAATAAAACCTTTGTTATTGAGTGTGTCTTTTTAATATTTACTCAACAGTTATTGCTCACAGATACACAAGCTAATGCTATGATGATTCTGTGTCCCTGAAACAACTCTATAATTGCAAGTTCAGTCATTTTATTGAAAATTTATCCAAAACAAAATAATAGGCTAACATTGGTAACATGTTTGCAATCCTTTGGATTAGACGAAATTGATCAGCACACTTTCTAATTTGGTACTTTTAGCGTTATTTGGTGCAGCAGGCCAATGAAGTTGTTCATCTTTGTATGAACACCAAATAGCCAAGTTAGGCATAGTTACTGTTCTGGATTGCTTTTGTCAAATATTGGGTATACCAGTGTGAAGCAGAGGCTGCTCTATTATATAAATGTTGTTATTTTTGCTTTCACAACTTTCCCAGTAACTTCATTTCCAACTTTGCCAATAGACAGCAACCTGATGCCACCTCCCCCCCCCCTTTTAACAGAATTACTACATTACACAATAACTTTAAGAACATAAAAAGAATACAAATGCACTACGGATTTCAAATGACATAACATGCTGAATCTTACAAGAACTTTTCATATTGTGTTGTACGATCTTTTGTGATAGAATCATAAACTGTTGCTTGTCATAGTGCAATACTCCATACCTATCATTATCCATGACAACTATATAATATGATGGGATAAGTGGACCTTGTCATAAATTACATAATATCCACTCAACCTGGAGACAGTAACAATAGAAAGCCTTCATTAGCATTAGATGCTCAAATGGGAATGAACTGTTTCATAATGAAACAATGGATGTCTCATGACCATTAAAATTGGTCAGATTTGAAAGATTAGAGATGTAATCCCTGAGTTTAAGACACAACCTTCAACAGTATTCTAACTAGATTGTTCACATGTTTTGTCTTGTTTTGCAGTGACTGGCATTGATTGGGGTTGGGTGGGGGAAGGGGGTGCTGGATGATAGACTTTCCGTTGGGGAAATTTCCCTTAAGGGATCATCTGATACATCATGGAGTAAAAATATCCAATTAAACACTTGTATTCTCATTAAAGAGGGGGATGGGTGGGTGTGGTTAAGAATCAGGTGGTGGACCATACAATCATTACCCTGCTGATGTAAACTGTACATATTTCTTCCAAAAGCTGTAATCCGGATATGAAACTGGTAAATCCCTAAGAAGGCTGATCTCAGGACTGAATAATTCCAGTTTACCTGATGATGAGAAAAAAACAAAATGCATTTGGTCATCAGTTATAAAGCTATTATTAATGTAAATTATAATCACCCGGTCTGCAAGTAGAAGCATTCTACCATGTAACATTGTCAAACACAGAGCACAGCTATTATAAACATATGGTATGCTATTGTAGTTTCAAACTAAATTACTCAGTTTCAATTATAATAACAATGTAATGAAACTAATGCAACTAGAATACAAATCTATAGACTATACAAGATGAGTTCAAGGTCTTATAATGCTTCCCACAGTGTATATACAGCTCACATAATACCAAGCTAATTGAAATACAAAGAAACATAATTTGAAATTGAGACAAGCATTGAATCTTCAGTACATACTTTAAGCAATACCACAGTCTGGTTTCTTCAATTGGGAAACAAGAGTTATAACAAAGCCACCATGAAAATAAATGGAGCCTGAAGAAAACATGATGAAGGATTCTGGTCACATAATTTAGGAACCAATGGTTCATTATACTGTCTATAGGTTGATAAATTTGTAGGATTTCTGAATTGATGACATTGTACTTTAATTGAATGAGTTAAAGTACATATTTTTTTATCTGCAGAATATGATATATACTGTTATTTTATAAAATTTTGTTTTGTGCAGTCCTGGTGTGAGAGGGTGGGGTTGGGTAGTGGCTACAGTTGTCAGCTCAGTGCCCAGTGAAATATGTTATAAAGAATGATATACTTTAACTTTGGATAAACAAAGACTTAAACAATTGGATCTGGTGACACAATTGGCATGGAACTGTAGCTGGCTCTCAATGTCACTGGTTTTGTGTACACCCTACTTGAATAATGCTTGTTTAGCCTCACAGGATGTGATCGTGGATCTTAGAACTGGTGTGCAACAGTTTATCAGGAGTGTGGAGAAAAATATCAAAGAATTAAGGGAGAAGCAAACCCAACCATTATTTTTAGCCTGTATGATAGACATCTTTGAGATCAAAGGTGGATTGATTTGTATTTTACTGTCCAATTGCGTTTCGAATCACATTCCAATATTTAAGCAAATGGTGAGAACAGTCATCTCTACTGTACTACAGTAAATAACCATCATAACAAACAAAGTACATTCAATTTCAAGATTATATCCATAGTTGTGTGACCTACCTAACTTTATCAAGGTTTTATTGTTTGCTTAAGTGAGTGTTCATTACAAATACCTCTAACACATAGCTCAGCAATACAGACTGAGTGGACTTCTGTAATGTTTCTACATCATTATAGAATATCTAAAATGGTATTTTGCGTTTTGGGTAGAAATACAACAATGAAACATACCAAGTACTGGATTAATCCAGCAAGAATCCGATCATTTTAATGCCCTGACTAGCGATTAATTCTGTCAGTTGCATTTTGAGTGGATGAGCTAAAACTTTATATAAAATTCTTTTAGTGAGAGTGAATGGAGAAACAAGAGTACTCCTTGATCTGCAATGCTATCCATATAATCTACAAGAGGTTGTTATAACATTACTATAACTGTTCTACACTAACCAATTAATGTGAAAACCATCACATGGAGGAAATATCAGCTGATGAAACATTCATTTCCCTTGCCAGCTCAGTATGAACACTTCCATCAAAAACTGGTAACTACAGGTGGAGGATGTGTTCCCTAATAGCTTGCTTCAGGATAATTCTAATTAACCTAATGAAGAAAAAGAAAATGATGTTAATGAGATTTAAGTTCTATATTGATAATGTCGACAGAAATAGATATGTTTATGTCTCTAGCTCATTACTGTGTACTTGGACATTCACAGAAAAAAAAATCCAGGAAGGGAAGTACACTTCAGATTCCAATAACCAGTAAGTGTAAAAACAATTAACCAGTAAACCATCAAACTTGAACCGGACTGTCCGTTGTTTATTGGAAGTGGCATATAAAGGTGCGGTGCAGCGATATAAATGAGCTCCCAACTTAGGAGAGTCCAACCTAACACAAACCCAACCATGCATGGTGTGGGCTTTAGTGAGAAATTTGTGAAATTTCGCACCTTCTTTCCTATTGAGGACAGAATGTCTTTTTAATTTCCACTCATCAGGAGATAATTGTATCTAATTTAGTGTGTCAGCTTTAATGGATGAGTGTTTTTATATCATTTTTCTTCATGTAATGGCACCAGGCCCCTGGAGACTGCATTGTCTACATTGACCTAGTTACAACACTCTCTGGGGGTCTCTTTCCAGATTTTAGATCACCAAAGGTTTATAGCTCACTTACCCAGTTCAGCTGGTCAATAGCTATCCAATATGGTCAGTTCTTTCCACAAATTTGGCAGATGAAGACACTTGAAACCTCAAAATTTTGAGTTGAAATAGTTATGAGATAAAAAAAGTCAACATTGTGAAATTTGGGGACACTTATTTTTCCCCTTATGTCCCTATTAAGCCACCATACTCAAGTGGGTGAAGTTAGATCAATTTTGAGACCAATTAGACTGTTTAAAACCAACTACAGTGACTGGCTCAGCAAGTGACAATTCTGTATTGACAGCTGTATATACTCAGATTAGTAGGAATTATTTCCAATTGTGTTCTCTGTTAACAGTGGCTGGACGTACAAGAGTACTGCAAAGCTCTCCAAATATTCAGTATTCTCACATAGTTTTTTGGAAACTGCTAGTGCTAAGCACAAGAGGACATGTCAGGAATAGAAATACTTAATCTGATTTTACTCTGTGGAATATATATCTGAGCCCTAGCCGGGTGCTTCAGAAGAGCCCTAACATCTCTGAGACTTCTTGTCCTCTTCTACTAAGTTTTAAGCATGAACATACATGTAAGAGAGAAAATTATAAATTCTATGAAGTATAAATTGAAGCCCTAGTGTACAGTAGCCCATGTAAAGGGGGGGGGGGGGCATGTTAGGCAAGTGCTCACCACCCTAATGGATGCCAGTGCTTGTATATTATATAAAGAGTGGCAGGGGAATTTAACTTCCTTAACCATGCTTGCTAGCCAGCAGTTTGGTGAATCAAGTCACAACAAACCAGATTTACAGTACTTCATTCTTACCATTCCTATGGAACTCTGTGCATCAAGAAGTGTAGGATACCAAAAGAAGCTTGATTGGTTCATAGGTCCTGCTCTCCTCTATCCAGTACAGTCTCTGTCTTCATATTCACTATCTGAGGGTTTCTTCCTACGGTTGAATTATTACATCATGGAACCGTTAGAGCCTCAGTGACTTCTAAATCAAAAGTGAAACACTAACATGAAATAAAACTAGTTCTTCAGAAAGTTCAGACAACTTCAGACACAAAAGGATACTCACAACAAAGAAAAACCCATGGTAGCATTTCCACTTTGATCCAATCATTGATTTTTTTAATTTAGTGATTATACAGTATTATAGTGTTTGGTTTCTGAAGCATTTATGTATGTTCTTAGACACTTTTGCATTCAGATAGCAATGTGACACTACAGCAATCCTTGTGGGCAATCAACTTCACATGTTAGCTGTAAAAGACCCCTATACTTTTAGTAAGTAAATTATGTAAAAGTATGTAAAGGTATGTAAAAATGATATTGAAGCTGAAGATAAATCAATAGGAAATGAGCATTATCAGTGCTCACAAACCCTGGAAATTGGATATGTTCCATTAATGGGTTGTCTTGGACCAGTAAGTGTGGTGTAAAGCACTGCAGTGTTTTGAGAGGGGCGCTATAGCCCCTACTGAGTATTTTGGGTGACACAAACTACAATAATGCTTGTATTTGATATGGAATATTGAATCTCAATACCTGGAAAACCTTGTATTTCATTTGACCTTACTCATAGGCAGGTCAGCACTTACAGTAAATCCACAACATCCCAGGAGAGGAAACAACTCAAGAGTACTTTAAGAGTAGGTGTTTATGACTAAATTTGACTCAATTCTTTCGGACAGTTGGATCATCTCGCAAGTGTAGAACACGACTTCAATAAACTGATATAATGATCCAAGTATTCTGAGGAAGGAAAACTTCCCAGACTTCAACTTGTAAGCAACTTACACTGTAACAGGCTAGCATCACCATATTTCAGCAATTCCTACATTGTGCTGAGCCTAGGTCACGCTTTATGCCGGCATTGCGGTAGTATTGTATATTGTAACTAAAACCGTTGGACTCCTAGGCCTAAGTTAGGCTGCTCTTTTCTTATATGACTAGAGAAGACCTTAGCCATAACTTCAACGTTATAATGTCCCTGTCCTTGTACAAAAGTTGTACAGTAGGTACATAGCCTAACAATATGAATCAAGATGAAAGGAACACAAAACATACGTGGGATTTCTTCTTGGACAATTGCAATATTCTAGGTCTGTTTCTTTCAGTATGTTCACCATCCGGAATATATTGCAATATCTTAACATTTAGTAAGCCAATACTGTTGCTTCGGGGAATCACGCCAAACAAACAGGGAAGTACAACCATACTAGGCAGCTGGCCTATACACTGAGTACAACCAGGGAGTCCCTGGTACAACCCTTCTTGAAACGCTGCTTTACACTGTGTCGTTGGGTTGTTTAGATTTTGAAAATGAGACTTGTTCAAGTCGTTTTCATTGGCCACGAGGGAAATTCCCCTCTTTTTGAGATAAATGATCAAGCTTCCAATTCAAATAATAGCAATTTACAACAAAATGGCAAATTCGTTAGATCTAAAAACGAGGGCTTCAACGATATGCTGCAAAATGTAAATTTATCATTTGCACCTCGAAAATTTTCTGGTAATGATGCGTTGATAGAATCATGTAGAGCAGCTTGAAAGTGTTTACGTGATATGGGTCGTATAGGTTTTATGGAAAAGATAAAAAATAGAGTATTACACTGCAACTCACCAAATCACAATTTAGACGGCCTCTTGACTACTCACAACATATTTTTATTATATCATAATGATAGTTTATGTATAAAAAGGGGTCCAACACAAAATATATAATGAAAACGTAATATGCAAATAATGAAAACAAATACTGTATGATGGTCGTGACATTCCAGTAAAGCAAAGATAGGAGGCGAGTGTAAGTTCCATGGAATAACGCGTACTATCGACTAGCGAAATCTATCGTGATAGTATTGCGTCACTACACACAAGTGTCATCAAGACAGAAAGATAATTAGACATCTTAAGCATTTTTCAGGATATTGTTTTACTAACAGGTTGGAAATAAGTCAATATTTTATAATTTCTACAAACTTTTGAAATGACGAGATGAAAGTATTTTGGTATTTCAACATTAATCAGAAAATTTCCAAATTATACACTTGGATAGAAAGGGAGGGGGCGAAGTTACATCAGCTGAGAAGAAGACCACTGCTACGGGTGTACAACCCTCTCCCCCCCCCCTTTACGACTTTACAAAAACATTGTTCATAGGCAAAACTGCATGGTGTATGGAGCCAATTTTAGACCTACTTTTTCTAGTCTAATTATGCCTCGGAGTGCACCAGTTAACATCAATTTTCAAAAAGAATTCAAGGGTTGGGTTACAAAGATTTGCCTTCGACAAGCCAACGACCACACCTCCTCCGTTTTTAAATTCTTCTTTCCACTACGGCCTTCCCATGATAGTGTAGGCCCTACCTAAGTCGGTTGGGATCTGCCCCCCCCTGAATGTGTACATAATATGCTTTTGGCCTACATTGTAACCGTTGGTGAGGGGGCGGACTAACACGTACCCTACCGCGTAGGAGAAATGACAATGATAGCTTCATTTACTTGATAGAGGTTGTGTTGTATTATTCACTGGCGGATCCAAGGGGGGCCAAGGGGGGCCATGGCCCCCCCCCCCCAAGGTGAGCCAAAAAGTTTTTCCGAACATCTGCTAAATCATATGATTGGAAATTAAAAAAATCGAGAGGAATAGCAGTGGTAGACTAGTCCAGTGGAGGCGGAACCAGGGTGGCTTGGGGGGGCTCTAGCCCCCCCAATGCAAAAGTTGAGGGGTCAGATGCATGATAAGCCCCCCCCCCCCCAATATTTACCAAGGCTCCGAAACGTGCATCTGCATGCCCATTTTTCAGTGCATACTTGTCGATCTGTCCGATGCACACGTATACTATATAGGTGTAATAATTTTAGTAAATGCTGGGGGACTCTCGGCCCGTCCCCTGGCTATAGACCACATTTTCACCCCAACCGCGTCTTCACGCCCCGTGAAAAGTGGAAGCAGTGAGTGTGAGTATACCGGTAAGCGCAACACAACTTCGTCTTAGGACAATGACTTGCCTCATTTCAGCCAGTTCTCCAACATCCACGGAGCGTCCATACGATCAGGGGGCGGATGCAACCCCCCCCCCTGACGGACTCAAAGGGACTGCTGGCGCCCTTTTCAGCTTTTCACTACTTTTTACATATTCGCGATTATTGACTATTTTATTGCGCTCTCACCTACCTATTTACATTTGTCATATTCTGTTGGTGTAATTTTCCGACAAAATGGCAATGACACCTGTTTATTCTCCGTTTATCTGTAAATTAACAAAGCCCGGAATGGGTCATTTCCTGCAATCTATAGAGTATCTTTACTCAAAAATTTTCTGTACGCTCCGCGCCAACCTGTGGTGGCGCTCCGCTTAGATAGTGTCGAAAGCGCCCCCCCCCCCCGACCAATACCCCTAGCTCCGCCACTGCCCTTACTACACTCAAAAACGTCTTTGCGAGTACACTACGAGTAATAGCTACTCTCTTAAAACACCATCGAATATACAAATTACAATGTTTTTACAGACTTTCTCGTGCAATCTGAGAAATTGCAGGCTTGAGACCCATATTTTAGGGCTAGGTATTCGCAGCAAAAAACACTCAGGAAGTGCCGTTTCCGGCCATCTGGGGGTTTGAAAAACCTAAAATTCTATTGTACGCTCCGCGCCAACCGATGGTGGCGCTCCGCTTAGATAGTCTCCACACATTAGCCCCCCCCCCCCCCAATAATTTTTCCGTTCCGCCGCGCCTGGACTAGTCTAAACCTTTTCGTTTTCTGGTTTAAAATTAAATGCAGAGCTCCCAACTCACCCGCAATTCGCGGGAATTAGACCCGCATTCTAACACCCAAACCCGCTGACCCGCACAAGCGTCCGAAAAAAACCGCATTGTAATTGTCAAGTATACATAAAAAAATTTGCATCAAATTTTGATTTAGCAACCATCATTTCTTTAGCATTTAGCATAATAGAGTATAAAACCTCCTTTACAGCATCATTTGAACCTCAAATTAGCCTATATTTCTTTTCATTGGGGCGAGCAGCGAACATTTTCATGCCACGGGAAAGAATGAATTATCACCTACTATTCAATTTATTGATGTTACACACAAAAAAATGCATATTTCTCAGAAAATTTTGGGTGACAAAAGCCTTTCTAAGTGCCACCATTTTACATGTAGGCATCACCAGGATTCCAAAAAAATTCAAAAGGGGAGGGGGACACTGTCACGGGTCAGCCAACTTTTACACCTTGGAAGGGTGATACCTTTTCTCTCTCTCGTATACTAGAGCCCTTCTACAACCAAAACAAAAACACACAAAGATATTTTATTGTCTTTTTCTCTACGTTTAATTACTTTAATACACAATTAACCTATTAGTGTGATGCACCACAAATTACAATATTCCGACATCAAAAATACCTAAAATTATCTTACTAAAATATACGCCGCGCCCTTATCATTTAACTTATGTCTCAATCACTTCTTGCACTCTTATAATATTAATCTCTTATTTTGTTATTCTCTTTCTTTTAATTTTTATTTCTTAATTTAGACTTCCCCTTAAGTTGTTAAAAGACGCTAGGTTATGGATCAACGTTCAATGGCAAGTCAGCTTAAATTCCCAAAATATCACATGCATAACAACGTAAATATATCTTTTGTCTAATCATTTGTTAAAAATGCATCGAGCTATTGAACTGTTCAGGAGCGTCTAGAAGTTCGGAAGTAATGTTCGGGTATCTGTCAGTTCGTTGAACGATTAAAACATCTGCCAATTATGACAAAGTCAAGTGCTAATAATTCACGGTTCGCCAATACAGTTTCAAACCTCCATGAGAACCGGCAACGTCTCGATGTTCACCCGTCCTCGTGACCGGGGCGTGAAATGGAGACCAATAATCGAGCGAGCGACGTCACTCGTGTCCCAGCCCAAAGTTAAAAGCCTGAAAACAACATCAAACACTAAAACACGATGTGATACTTGTCAAAACTGTCAAAATACTGTTTCAAGCCTGAACGTTCAATCGTCTTATGTTGACTTTGACGTTGCAACTCGAAAACGATAAATATATAAGGGATTTAAAGAGCAGTACTTCCAACGTACATTACTACTCTATCACTAATCTCTCTATAATGCTCCCTAAATACAATACTCCTACAGGATGAAATACAGGTGACATTTATTACCCTTCTTCGGCCACCGAATATTAAAACCACAGTGAATCAGTCTGTCGACCCGAATCACGACCCTAATTAGCATACCAATTCACCCCATGTCAGGGATGACCAAAAACAACCCTATCAAGCTAGTGACAGTCAGTACACACAATAATCTTTATTGCTACTACACATTCCTAATATTGTAATACAGTATTTCACTCTCTAAGGGAAAAGAAAACGTGTAACTCACCATTTAGATGGAAAAATGGCTCTAAACACACAACAGGAAACTGGTCTCGACAAGCGTCTGGCGTCTCGACATCAGGCAGAAACTCCTCCTAATAAAGCTCTAATCTACCTTCGCTATACTCTGACGCCCTTGCTCAGATATTATATATAACCCTTGAAAGTGATTTTGGCAACGAGGCAGCTTTCTAGCTGTTGCGAAAACTAACGCAGTCAGACCGTTGGGGAAAAGACACGTTACATGACAAAGGTCTGCGACGGACTGTACCCAACTTTTCTCTGGTGTGGCTCCATACGACAATGACACTATACCCGCACATACCTTGGTTCTTTCACTATCCTACCCCTTTTGTTAGCAACGTCTTCGCGCTATACAAAGCAGGAAGCTAATTACTACCAGCCTGAAATTCAGACTACAAGACAATTACGTAACACGCCTAAAATTTCGTAACGCACCTATGCGTAGCGCTCATTCTTGCCCTACATATCTACAAACAAAAGCAAACTACGGCGGACTTGTTGGACCGCAAAACACAACAACTCCCTAGCCTACGGAGGATTCAAATTTCCCTCAAAAACTTGACAAAACTCCCCCCTTAAGAAAATGTTATACCTATAACTTTTCCTTGGGAAATTTACGGGATAGCCCTACTAAGAAAATCTGCGCCGATATTGTCTCGACCTTTAATGACCCTGATATGGTATCGATAGTGCTGTAATATCAATGCCCAACGCATTATGCGCCCATTTGCGACCTTAGATTTTTGAATGCATTTGAGGGGTTTATGATCGGTCTCGATAACAAAGTTTGTGCCATAAAGATATGGTTCGAATTTCTCAACTGCCCACACAATCGCATAACATTCCCTCTCAATTACAGAGTAATTCTTCTGAGCATTGGTGAACTTTTTGCTTGCGTATGCAACTGGAAACTTTACCTCCTCACTTTCTTGGAGCAATACAGCGGCCATACCAACATCACTGGCATCAGTTCTTAATATGAATTGTTTCTCCAAGTCGGGTAGATGAAGTATCGGAGAGTCGCATAGTTTATGTTTTAGAGACCGGAATGATCGCTCTTGTGCCTCCTCCCATCGTATCTTGTTGGGTTCACCCTTTTTCAATTTATCTGTTAGGGGTATTGCTACTTCCGCATAGTTTGGAATGAACGACCGATAATATCCGGCAAGACCGAGGAAGGACCTTAATTGGGATTTAGTTTGAGGTCGGGGTGCATCCTTAATTGCTTCTAGTTTTTCTGGTCTTGGGGAAATCTTTCCTTTACAGACTATATGCCCCAAAAACTCGACCTCGCCATATCCAACACAGCATTTTGATGGTTTTGCCGTCAAATTATGCTCCCTCAGGCGCTTCAAGATCTCTTCAAGTGCAGTTAAATGATCTTCGAAAGTGGCAGTGTGAACCAAAATATCATCTATGTAATTGTCAACATTTGGGATTCCTTTCAGTAGTTTTCTCATGACACGACTGAACGTAGCTGCCGAGTTGATTAACCCAAACGGCATCGTGTTAAATTGGTATAAACCATGGTGTGTGATGAAAGCAGTCAACGGCTTTACTTCATCTTTGACTGGTATCTGCCAATACCCTTTTGATAAATCCAATTTGGTAAAGAAACAGTCTTTTGCAAGTTTTGTGAAGATTTCTGAAATATCAGGGATTGGTTCAGCATCAAATATAGTTTTCGCGTTCAATGCCCTATAATCGACACAGTACCTGTTTGTGCCGTCAGACTTCTTAACAATGACCAACGGACTCGCATATGGACTGTCACTGTGCTCTATTACACCAATTTCTAACATTTGGCCAAGTTCTGTTTGAATTTCATGCCTTAAGCCATGGGGTGCAGGATACGCCTTTTTTCTTACAGGTTCCTCGTCGATGAGTTTGATGTCATGCTCACCAAGGTTTGTTTTTCCTGGTAAGTCCGTGAATACATCAGGATAACTGAAAATCAACTGTTCAATTTTGTGAATTTGGCCTTCTGAAAGATTCGTATTAACATGGACATCAGTTACTTTCTCTTTCGGAGTTACAATTGGGAGACCTATCATGTCATTCTTGGAAGCAAGATTACACTCGTGATCTAGAGTTACCACATCCTCGTTAATTACTGGCGCTTCAGTCAACTCCAACAATTCTGACACATAAATTGGTGAATTTCCGACTACCTGGGAGGTTGACCTAAAGTACTTTTTCAACATGTTTATGTGGTAGGTCTTTTGCACATGTCCCATATCGATAGTGTAATCGACCTCATTCACGACCTTTGATACGACATAGGGACCTTTCCATTGCATTAATAGTTTATTTTGATCTGTTGGCAGTAAGAGCAACACTTCGTCACCCACAACAAGCTTTCTTGGTTTGGTTTTCCTATCATAGAAGGATTTGTACTTTGCCTGAGATTTTTGCAACTCTTTGCGAGCTAGTCTACACGTTTCACTCAGCCTTTGTTTGAGATCCATGACGTATTGATACGTGTTTCGGGTTTCAGTTTCTTCAGTTTCATTCGTCCACAGTTCTTTTAGGATTTGGATTGGGCCTCTTACAGTCCTACCATATAGAAGTTCGAATGGGGAGAATTTGGTCGAGCCCTGTGGTGTCTCTCTATAGGCAAATAGGAGCGGGTCAATGTACCGATCCCAATCTTTAGGGCGCTCATCACACATTTTGCGTAACATGGATTTCAAGGTGGCGTTGAATCTTTCGACCAAGCCATTGCACCTAGGATTGTACGGGGTTGTAGTTAACTGCTCAATGGAGAGGAGTCTTCCTACTTCCTTCATTACGTTAGAAATGAATTGTGGACCTTGATCGGTAAGAATTTCATGCGGAAATCCGACCCTAGAGAATATATTTAGCAATTCCTCAGCTACCTTTTCGGATTCAATCGACTTCATAGGGGCAGCTTCGGGGTAGCGCGTCGCATAGTCAACTAGCACTAAGATGTAGCGATGGCCGCGTTCAGATGATGGGAATATGGGACCGACAATATCAGCTGCCACGCGCTGAAATGGCACATCAATAATTGGGGAAGAGCCTAGTGGTACCCTAGAGACTTTACCTTTTGGGGTCGTGCGCTGGCACAGGTCACATGATCTACAAAAACGCCGTACGTCCGCCTGAAGCGCAGGCCAAAAAAAATTGGACAGAATCCGATCGACAGTCTTCTGTGTGCCTAAATGGCCGCCAAGGAGCGATTCGTGAGCGATACTCATGACGCTTTGCCTCAATTTTGTGGGCACAACAACTTGCCGAATTGTAGCGTCGCCTGGTTTGCCTGGATTCGAAAATTCTCTGCAGAGAATACCATTTCGCATGACAAAAGTCGCAGAACTGCCGCTTTTGTGCTTGACAATTTGACCTATTTTCTCACGGACCTTAGATAAGGAGGGGTCACTTTGCTGCTGCCTTTTGAGCTCATCCGCGTCCACAATGTCCGGCATAGGTTCTTTTACTTTAAGTGGTTTAAATGGCTTCTCTTTTGCTTGGCTACGCGTCTGCACCGCACCTACGATTTCTGGGGGGTCGCACTTCGAATTTTGTGGTTCCCATTTAGGATCTGGTTGCCATGGTAAACACGCACCAGGGATATTACCGATCAGTACATCACACGTGGGGTTATCCACACATGCTGCTGAGACCGTGCCAACATAGTAGGAAGAATCAATTGGGACAGATGCTACTGGAACATAGCGTACAGTTTGATCAGCAAGTACGCAAGGGACAAATTCACCTGTGAGCATATCTGGGGAGACCAATGCGCGCTTGACTACAACGCCATTACAACCAGTATCACGGAGTACTTGCACCTTCACATCGCCAATGAATCCCACAGCTACTGGCATGTTTGTTTCGACTAATTTAGAAACTGCATTTACAATAGGTATTGTGTAGCCACACTTAAGTTCCAAACGATCGTTTACTAACACGTCATCTGTTGGCCTATCCACTTTAGCAAACGAAATCATGGTGGGGGTTTCAGCTTCGCTGGGTTGTTCATCCCTCCCATCACCCTCTACTCCATCAATGTCCGGTTGGTCAACTTCATCAAGTTCACAACTCGTTCGAACAATGTCAACAAGCATCGCCATAGTTGGAACAAACGATTTGGGGGCCAGCCTACATCGTTTCCAAAAATGACCCGGTTTTCTACAATAATAGCATACTGCCGTTTTCCTGGGCACAGACGATTGATTTCTTGGGGGTTGTTTAACTGCCTCCGTTTTAGGTCTGGAATCAACCACATTACTGAATGGATTTCTCATTCGACCCCATCCCTTATGGACATCCAAATATCCATCAGCTAGTTTAGAAGCATCGCTAAGATTTTTTGGTTTTCTTTCTTTAATGAAAATTGCCAGCTCTGTTGGGATAGCCTGATATAATTGATCCAACACCAAATGCTCTCTAAGAGTATCATATTCGTATTTTACCTTGGAGGTATCAATCCATCTATCAAAGTATTTGCATAGTTTTGACACAAACTGGGTTGCCGTTTCATTCTTGTCTGGTTTTGAAGATCTGAATTTGATTTTGTAGCCATCAGGAGTTAGATTGTATCTACGCAACAACGCTAGCTTCAACCGATCGTAATCGTTAGCCTCGCTACTAGGAAGCGTACCGTAAGTAAACAGTGCCTTACCAGTCAAAAGCGACGAGAGATTTATCGCCCAGTCCTGCCTTTCCCATTTCTGCGCACCCGCGTACCTTTCAAAACGATCTAAATAGGCATCCAAGTCATCGCTTTCACTGAAGCATGGTAGCTTCGGTGGTTTGGCTTTTTGTGTCACCGTCCTATGAGCATCACCAGAGTTGCCACTTGTAGCATTTTCTTTCTTAAGTGATTCTAGGTCAATTTGCAATTGCAACAATTCTCTATCTTCTGATCTACGCTGCCTTTCTTCATCGCGACGAAGTTTACATTTGTCACTTTCATTCATCACGAATGTTTGCAGATCGGACCCCTCGAGTCCAAATGAAGATCCTATTTCTACAAGTTTTTGGATTTCCAGATCCCCAATTTTGGCCATGACTCCTAATGAAGGACATACACCAAATACACAAGTAATCACGATTAAACTCACGATATACAGAGAACTTGAAATAGAACCACTGGAGTTGCCAATGTCCCACGAACGAGAGACGCCGAGACGCTTGGTCCAGACCAGCCTCCTGAAAAGCAACGGAAACATGAACAATTAGTAATCTCAATACAGAATAAGATAATATGGACCCTTTCGTACACCTATTTGAACAAGTGAGAGAATTAAATTTCCCGGACAGGCCCCCATTTGTCACGGGTCAGCCAACTTTTACACCTTGGAAGGGTGATACCTTTTCTCTCTCTCGTATACTAGAGCCCTTCTACAACCAAAACAAAAACACACAAAGATATTTTATTGTCTTTTTCTCTACGTTTAATTACTTTAATACACAATTAACCTATTAGTGTGATGCACCACAAATTACAATATTCCGACATCAAAAATACCTAAAATTATCTTACTAAAATATACGCCGCGCCCTTATCATTTAACTTATGTCTCAATCACTTCTTGCACTCTTATAATATTAATCTCTTATTTTGTTATTCTCTTTCTTTTAATTTTTATTTCTTAATTTAGACTTCCCCTTAAGTTGTTAAAAGACGCTAGGTTATGGATCAACGTTCAATGGCAAGTCAGCTTAAATTCCCAAAATATCACATGCATAACAACGTAAATATATCTTTTGTCTAATCATTTGTTAAAAATGCATCGAGCTATTGAACTGTTCAGGAGCGTCTAGAAGTTCGGAAGTAATGTTCGGGTATCTGTCAGTTCGTTGAACGATTAAAACATCTGCCAATTATGACAAAGTCAAGTGCTAATAATTCACGGTTCGCCAATACAGTTTCAAACCTCCATGAGAACCGGCAACGTCTCGATGTTCACCCGTCCTCGTGACCGGGGCGTGAAATGGAGACCAATAATCGAGCGAGCGACGTCACTCGTGTCCCAGCCCAAAGTTAAAAGCCTGAAAACAACATCAAACACTAAAACACGATGTGATACTTGTCAAAACTGTCAAAATACTGTTTCAAGCCTGAACGTTCAATCGTCTTATGTTGACTTTGACGTTGCAACTCGAAAACGATAAATATATAAGGGATTTAAAGAGCAGTACTTCCAACGTACATTACTACTCTATCACTAATCTCTCTATAATGCTCCCTAAATACAATACTCCTACAGGATGAAATACAGGTGACATTTATTACCCTTCTTCGGCCACCGAATATTAAAACCACAGTGAATCAGTCTGTCGACCCGAATCACGACCCTAATTAACATACCAATTCACCCCATGTCAGGGATGACCAAAAACAACCCTATCAAGCTAGTGACAGTCAGTACACACAATAATCTTTATTGCTACTACACATTCCTAATATTGTAATACAGTATTTCACTCTCTAAGGGAAAAGAAAACGTGTAACTCACCATTTAGATGGAAAAATGGCTCTAAACACACAACAGGAAACTGGTCTCGACAAGCGTCTGGCGTCTCGACATCAGGCAGAAACTCCTCCTAATAAAGCTCTAATCTACCTTCGCTATACTCTGACGCCCTTGCTCAGATATTATATATAACCCTTGAAAGTGATTTTGGCAACGAGGCAGCTTTCTAGCTGTTGCGAAAACTAACGCAGTCAGACCGTTGGGGAAAAGACACGTTACATGACAAAGGTCTGCGACGGACTGTACCCAACTTTTCTCTGGTGTGGCTCCATACGACAATGACACTATACCCGCACATACCTTGGTTCTTTCACTATCCTACCCCTTTTGTTAGCAACGTCTTCGCGCTATACAAAGCAGGAAGCTAATTACTACCAGCCTGAAATTCAGACTACAAGACAATTACGTAACACGCCTAAAATTTCGTAACGCACCTATGCGTAGCGCTCATTCTTGCCCTACATATCTACAAACAAAAGCAAACTACGGCGGACTTGTTGGACCGCAAAACACAACAACTCCCTAGCCTACGGAGGATTCAAATTTCCCTCAAAAACTTGACAGACACCCCCTCCCCTTATACCCCTCCCCCAGGACGGCAATTCGTGGCATGGACCAGCATTTGCCTTCTCAATAGTTGGGAGCTATGTAAATGTATGAGCATGAGGATTCACAGTTTAACACCATTTTGCAGTTACAGGTTGGTTGTAAGAAATCTATAACCTATCAGAAATAAAATTTCTTGAGAAAGATGATCCCAACTTTGTTTTATAAATATTTTAGAAAATTACACCTGGGAAACATTTTTTTTAGAAGTAAATTAACATCACCATTGTACACTTTTGTCGCACCAAATTGCATCTGAGGGCATTCAGCAATAGAAAATTTTCCAGACCCCTCCTCATATCACTCTAATGCCACTTTGGCCCCTCCCAAACAAAGGTCCTGGATCCGCCAGTGGTATTATTTACTTCCTCGACCCCTACCTTACAACATATCCAATCGACGTAAGTTTTTTAACTGTGTGTTTTCACTGGGCATGTATAACGTTACGTACATTTACTTCCATTGGCGCCAAAATGTCTGTTATAAATCTCAAACATCACCCACGAAAAGCTACGAAACACCTGTATATGAATATCGGTGACTCATGCTATTGAATACCTGTTCACATCTAGAATATACAGGTGCGTATCCAGGGGGGGGGCGTTGGGTGCGCGCGCCCCCCGGGTAAGAAAAAGAGGAGAGAAAAAAAGAGAAGAAAAAAGGAAAAAAGAGGGGAAAAAGAGGAGGAGGAGAGGAAGGAAGGGAAAAGAAAAAGAAGAAAGAGAGAAGAAGGAGAAAAGGAGGGAGTAAAAGAAAAACGCAAAGACACCGGGAAGAGAAAGAGGAACAGTGACATCATTACAGCGCTGAAGGGTAGCCAGTGACGGATCAATGATTTCGTAAAAGTGTGCCTCACCCTACCCCTTACACCGACAACTCCATTTTTTTGACGTTTCCATTTTCCTCTCTCACTAATGATCTATATATATACTATATATGGTCTATCATAACGCGTGTGTAGAATTGTGCTATGAAACCAACTGTGACTGGTTTCGAACTCGACCGTGTCGTCGGGGAACATGACGCATTTTGGGATGGGAGCGACCGCCCCCCCCCCATTCAGCATTTTTTTAAATGATATCGCTAAGTAATTTCAAAATAGGAAGTGCTTAGATGCAACTTACAAGGCCTGGGAAGTGTCATTTCCAGCGATCTGGGAGACATTTTCGGCCAAAATTTGCTTGTACGCTTCGCGCTAACAAATGGTCCTGGGTAGTGCCATTTCCAGCGATCTGGGAGGCATTTTCGGCCAAAATTTTCTTGTACGCTTCGCGCCAACCTATGGTGGCGCTACGCTTAGATAATTTGCCTACAGGCTTCGCCCCTCCCTTGGCAAATTCCTCGCTACGCGCCTGTTCGAATTTGTAACGCAAACAGCAGATATCACATCATATCAGTGAGCATGAAAATGGCGTTCCAGGATGAAAATCCTCAAAACTGTCCGACTTGCCTGAAAAAATAACCGAAATTTTTTGCGCGCGTTCAACATGTCAATGTCAATATCATATAAGCAAGCATCGGTTATTACATCGCATGCCATCATGTACCGTACGGTCCGCTAAAATTGCGCAGTATACCGCGGGATGCTAATGTAAACAACGACATGTCTCATGTAGATGTATAAAAAGCATGAAGGTCCAATTATGTCAAAAGTTTCTTTTACATTAGTAATGGCGAATTAGGGGCTGCACCCCCGCCGCGCAGTGGCGGAGCGTCCATACGGTCAGGGGGCGGATGCGCCCCTGACGGACTCAAATGGACTGCTGGCGCCTTTTTTAGCTCTTTACCACTTTTTACTTATTCTAGATTATTGACTTTTTTATTGCGCTCTCATCTACTTATTGACATTTGTCACATTTTGTTGGTGTAATTTGGCGATGACACCCTATTCTTCGTTTATCTGCAAATTAGCCAGGCCCTGAAAGGGTCCTTTCCGGCGATCTAGGGAGTATCTTTACTCAAAATTTGTCTGTGCGCTACGCGCCAACCAGTGGTGGCGCTCCGCTTAGATAGTGTCGAAAGCGCCCCTACAGACCATTCTCGCCCCTCCTGACCAATACCCCTACAGTAGCTCCGCCACTGCCGCCGCGCCTCCTACGCCTATGTGTGTAGTGTTCGCTTTCGGAAATATCTGCTATTTTTTCATTTCCTTCAACCAAGTTTGATAATAGCCGTTATAAGAGGCTTAATATTTGTACACCAATAAATTAACTGTGTCTGAATTTTCGAAAATTTCTGACCAACATTCTGCATCACACTTCCCTCTACTCGTGCAATTTTGACCGGTCTGTTAGGGGTTGAAGGTAGTTTTTCTATATTGGTTGTCCATAGATGAAATTTTGTACAACATTATGGGTATGTTTTCAAGTGAGTTTATTCACGAGAAATGTGAATTTTCAAATTCTGAACAAATTTGGGGCTTAAAACCTTGAAAAGTGGGGCTGACGGGTATTGTGAGCCGCGACGTAGAATCACCTACAAAAGCAAAGACCCACAGGACATGCGATCAGGTCGAACATGACGTGTGCCGGGTTGACAATCTTCATAAAGGTTATGGATGGAAAAAATACTATTAGGAAATACTTGGTTCTCAGGCCAAAAGTGTACATCTGGTTGGTCATTTCAAGCCCGAGAAGTGCCGTTTCCGGTGATCTGGGGGGGTATCAAAACCAGAAATTTTCTTGTACGCTGCGCGCCAACCGATGGTGGCGCTCCGCTTAGATAGTAATTCGCGCCCCCCGGGTTAGAAAATCCTGGATACGCGCCTGATATATCACTGACAATTAATGGTTCAGTGTTATATTAGTGTAGTTTACAGAGCAGGCGCGGCGGAACGGAAAAATTATTGGGGGGGCTAATGTGTGGAGACTCTCTAAGCGGAGCGCCACCATCGGTTGGCGCGGAGCGTACAAGAAAATTTTGGGTTTTTTCAAACCCCCAGATGGCCGGAAACGGCACTTCCCGAGTGTTTTATGCTGCGAATACCTGGCCCTAAAATATGGGTCTCAAGCCTGCAATTTCTCAGATTGCACGTAAAGTCTGTAAAAACATTGTAATTTGTATATTCGATGGTGTTTTAAGAGAGTAACTATTACTCGTAGTGTACTCGCAAAGACGTTTTTGAGTGTAGTAAGGGCAGTGGCGGAGCTAGGGGTATTGGTCGGGGGGGGGGCCAGAATGGTCTGTAGGGGCGCTTTCGACACTATCTAAGCGGAGCGCCACCACAGGTTGGCGCGGAGCGTACAGAAAATTTTTGAGTAAAGATACTCCCGAGATTGCAGGAAATGACCCTCTCCGGGGCCTTGCTAATTTGCAGATAAACGGAGAATAAATAGGTGTCGTCGCCATTTTGTCGGAAAATTACACCGACAGAATATGACAAATGTCAATAGGTATATGAGAGCGCAATAAAATAGTCAAAAATCGCGAATAAGTAAAAAGTAGTGAAAAGCTGAAAAGGGCGCCAGCAGTCCATTTGAGTCCGTCAGGGGGGGGGGGCATCCGCCCCTGACTGTATATATGGACGCTCGATCCGCCACTAAGTAAGGGGATGTTGGAGAACTGGCTGAAATGAGGCAAGTCATTGGCCTAAGACGAAGTTGTGTTACGCTTACCGGTACTCACACTCACTGCTTCCACTTTTCACGGGGCGTGAAGACGCGGTTGGGGTGACAATGTGGTCTATAGCCAAGGGACGGGCCGAGGGTCCCCCAGCAATTACTAAAATTATTACACCTATAGAGTATACGTGTGCATCGGACAGATCGACAAGTATGCATTGAAAAATGGGCAGATGTACGTTTCGGAGCCTTGGTAAATATTGGGGGGGCTTATCATGCATTTGCCCCCTCAACTTTTTTATTGGGGGGGCTGAGCCCCCCCAAGCCCCCCCGGTTCCGCCGCCACTGTTACAGAGTACGTAGTATATTCGTGGGAGTTGTGTGTTAGCATTGACTTGAGTGGTTAAAGATGGATTATTTAATGGAGAGGAATCGCTGTTAATAGTTAAAACAGTAATTATTGATCAGTGAGATAATTTGACGGTATGGTATAGAGGCATAGGCTAGGATGTGTACGAAGGCCAGGCCACACTTGGGTAGGCTATAGGCTAGACTAGTAATACAGTTAGGCTATTTTAGAAATCTCAAACATCACCCGCGAAGAAGCAGAATTACTACTTTTAGCGAGAGGACATGCTTAGCAATGTAACTCATAAATAATAACAAATATTAGCCTAGTTGTTGACTTATTATCAGAAAGTCCAACTTAAAGCATATCTTAACTATAAAGGAATTGAATAAAATACAATCGAGACACTGAGTTTTCTTTGGGAATCTTAAATTAAGCAAAGAATAAAACCAGCGATTAACATTCTCGGTGAGTTGATGCCTATCCTTTTCTTCGAAACAATAACTTCATTCTAGCTAAGAAAAGGTAGCCATAGACAAACTGTAGAAGCTTTGTTATCCATTCAAAAGTCTTAAATCACACAAAAAAATTGCTCAACTCAATTTTATTCGTACATAACATAGCCTTATAGGCATTAAAATAGTCAATGTATAACATTCCACATTTAGGCTAGTAGTGTAATCACCAAACTTACTAAATCTACCAGGTCGGATATTTGAGCCAATTTTGTGAGAAGCCCGCAGCTTTTACCGAGCAGGCTGACTGAAATAATGTTATTTAATAACTGATTATTAGTTGAATGACCTAACTTCTGCCAATATACCTGACACTTAATGTGAAAGATAGGTTTGTTAAATACAAATATAGGGCCTAGAGCTTCGAGCAACTATAAAACAGTTTTCCAATTTAAGTTTAATAATAATAAAATGAAATAAATAGTTATTAAAAAGTAATCTTTCGTCCATGTCTTTCCAGCAGTAACTAGATCGTGGTGTTCTACTCACATCTGGTTATGTCTTAATTTTGCCCACTTTAATATAAAAACCGTAAGTCATTTCCAAGCCAACAGACTTATGGCCACATGATATTTAAAAAGTTTTTTTTTTTAATTGAAAGTGCTCCACTTCTTTTACGCTGCTGCAACGTTCGCCAGAGCCGTGGGTCTAACGTTAGTTTTAAAAGGCGCCATCCTCTCATTAAACTTGACATTAACTGATTTATCTCTCGTGTTTGTAAATCGATATTTGCCCGCTAACTGTTCACACCCTCTGAACTCCATAGTAACAGAATATATTACATTAAGATCCAATCAACCCGATTAAACTTAAAAGTAATAATTAATGAGTATAATTAAACCCTCAAGGATATGAAGTGTTTCCAGATAACAATATTATTTGTAAAAAAAATATAAAAAGCGGATGGTACTAATTAATTGGAAGAAAGGATAAAGTTTAGAAAGTTAAGATTATAAGCGTTAACCAATTTAGGAAAATCTACAAGCGCAAAAAAGAAGAAAACTGTTAAATTTAAAAATAAATCCACTAGAAGTTATGTCTCACTCAAACCGTAACTTAGAAATGAATTTGATAACTAAACACATGTAGACATCATCTTTTAAACAAATCGTATTAATTGGAAATAATTATAATTAAAGCAGAATAGTAGGATTTGGATCAATAATTAAATAATTTATATATTAAAATTTGAGTTTAAGTCAAATCAACCTTCTTTCTTGAAATTTGAATTTGATCTACATCTGCTTCTATAAATTGCATTTTAATTATAAGAAACAACCTATTGATTTAAATATAATTCTCACAAATCTCCTTAAACTTGATAAAAACCTTCTATTAGTTGAAGTGGAAGTGTCCTCTTCATGATTCCTATTACATTAGTAACTTATATTTTCATTTAATTTACATTTTCCTTCTGAAAGTTCTAAATTAAAACACAAATAAATTTGATCAACATTTTTCTTCAAAAGATAGAATAATCTCAATTTTTTGATTACCCATTTTTGATAAAATACTCAACCCGTCTTTGGGATTTGTTTCCTATTAATTAATAAATTAAAATACCTAGTCTCACATTCTTATTTTATAAAACCTTACTAGCTATAAAAGTTATTATTAATAATTTAATTTTAAAACAATAAAACGAACCCTAATTCTACATTACCACTGTATTTTCCTCTAATCTAATCTAATCTAATCTAATTATTTCTGTTAATATTTGTTTCCCCTTAAAATCAATCCTTTATTTCCTTTCCATTAACTAAATTCCTTTTTAAAATAAACACAAACTTAATGTCCTAGTTTATCGCTTTACTTTCCTTTACTTTGGTTTCGTTATTTATATTATTGATAATGTCATAATAATTATTCTAATCCTAAACAAATCCAATCTATTTATCTCTATCTACTCTATTATCAGTAACTCTATTCTTTCATTCTAGATTCCTATCTCCTGTGTGTATCTAGGAGGCTGCTCTCCTAGAGTTGATGAGTCTGGTCTGAACCTTATCCTTCAGTCTGGTCTCTCTCTCTCTATCCTGAGTTCTCTCCAGAAGCTGTGGATCCAGGACATCAAGAGGAGACTAACTAATGAAGAGTTGGCGGCCATCTTGTCTTACTCCTCACAATGTACAAGCTTGAAGGAGCTGGAGTAAGTATTCCGGTGTATATGTTAGAATCATCATAACAGTTAAACGGAATTAATTTAATTAATAAAAGTTATCAATATTAAACAAACAATAGAGAATGTTAAGTCTGCTGTAATTTTAATGTCAAGAATTGGATTTAACTAGTTTAGTTGAATTTAATTGACTAATTAGGTCATCGCGAAATGAATTATGTAGGATGTTATCATAAATAAAACAAAATATAATGGGAATATTTTAAGAGAGTGTTGGTAAGAGAGGGGTGGAGGGTGGGTGGGGTTGTTTGAAATGTTCTTTGTTCAGTTTATTGTTAAAATTTAACTAAGAAATAGGTTTTAGAATGAAAGGAATGTTTATTAGGATAATAATAAGAGATATATAGAAAAGGTCGTTTGAATTTAATAATTTGAATTAGTTTTAAAATGGGGTTTTTGAGTGACTTCTCAAGCTGAAACCTCCAATATTTGTTTTTTCAATTATGTTCAATCTATTTAAGTTTTTTTTCAACGAAAGAGATTGAAAATCGTTATAAATATAAAAGAAGTAAAATGATGAAAATAAAATAACAAAAACCTTTAAATCTATACTTACAAACCCATGTGATCAGATTATAATGCTCTACTCTCTACTAAAACTGAAATTTATACCAAACAAGCAACCAATAAAACAGCTTTAGTTGTGGCAGTTTATTAAACGCCTTGCAGAAACGGACACTGCTGGATCGTTAACATCATGTGTTTCACAGTCAGTTGATTTTTATTGAATTTGTTTGACTGTTTAGCAGGAACACAAATAACAGGGTGATGAAGTTTGTATTGGGAAGAATAATATGCGTGTCAAACAATGAGCTAAACAATAATCATAGGATGGTTAATGAAAACCGTATTGAATATTTACTTTGAGTATAACACATTGTGCGAGCTTAGTAGATAACTTTTAAAATGAAAGCTTAATAGCATCTAATCAAATTTGCGATATTAAATGTAGTTCCCGGAATCAACATCATGCAAATAGCTATTATCATTATCGCCCTCAGTTTAGGTATAAATGTTGCGCATTAATTAATATAAAAAACATGTATTTCTTGTAAGATAAATTTAAAAATAGGGTGTGAAGAAGCCGAGAATAATAATCCAATCAGTCCAATTAAAATAAAACTATGACAGCTGCACTTGATGAACGGCCATACTGTACCTTTCCATTCTTCACACAAAATATGCTAAAATAGTACTCTTCGTTAAATGTCCAGTGTTCTCTCTCGATATTGATACAAAGACTGAAACGAATTCCAAACGCTTATGTTATATACTTCTTACCGTGGTTGTTTCTCCCAAGTTTGATACTTACACCGTCACTGTATAAAACATTTGACATTATTTAGAGTTGACTTGATTGATATTTCAACCAGTCACGTGATCAGCCTCATTGTTGTGAGTGGAAAAGCCTCGTCTTTCGTCCTCGTCTTAATAGCCAGAGAAGTTTTTTAGGCTTATATTGATATGACATTTCACAGCACCATCAAGTGTTTACCCTTTCTTACAATGTTTTCTTTGAAGGGGGTGGGGGGGGTCCAAATATGACTTGCGTCCGTAGGGAGGGGTCTAAACAGGGAGAACCTTTTTATGAATAAAGTAAACTTAAATTAATAATTGTCGATGCTGTAGCAGCGGGACAGGTTGACACAAGAACGGTTTGTTCGATAATTATAAATTATTTAAAGTTAATCAATATTTTTATTGTATAGCATACATGTCGACATTGAGTTGATGTGTCCGCTTTGGCCCTTACTTTATATAATATATTAATGAAATATTTTAAAGCGCACCTTTCAGCCACTCAATGAAGAGATACAGAAAATAAACGATTGTAAAGAAAAAGCTTTTACATTCAAACAAACTTTCAACAGTTCGGTAAATAAACGTTTATTATGCTAATTAGATACGAGGTATGTAACCTATATATTTTCTCTACATTGGCCAGAGTGGTGTTTTATACATATATATGGCTGTGCAATGCAGGTATACGGTAGGATGATACTGAGCTAGACTTGATAATATTACTTGGATATTATGCACTATATCTGTTACCGGTTAAGCCGGATAATTTCATTTGATGCTCGCCAAGCTCAACTTGCTGTAGTAAGGAATCTTACAGACAATAGTTTTGTATATGCACAGTATTCTTCTCTTAGATTTTGCAGTGAACAACATATTAGCAGGGCTGATTCTTTTCACAGCAAACATACTGGTTTTAGTATTAAAGTCTCGGCATTTGGTTTATTTGTGACAGACTGAAACAGGCGCGGCGGAACGGGAAAATTAATGGGGGGGGGGGCTAATATGTGGAGACATCTAAGCGGCCACCATCGGTTGGCGCGGAGCGTACAAGAAAATTTTGGGTTTTTCAAACCCCCCATATGGCCGGAAACGGCACTTCCCGAGTGTTTTATGCTATGAATACCTAGCCCTAAAACATGGGTCTCAAGCCTGCAATTTCTCAGATTGCACGTAAAAATCTGTAAAAACATTGTAATTTGTATATTCGATGGTGTTTTAAGAGAGTAGCTATTACTCGACGTGTACTCGCAAAGACGTTTTTGAGTGTAGTAAATTACTACTTGCAATTAAATGCAATAATTACAAGGGCGTCGGAAGCTATTTTTGATTGGCACGGCGGTTCAGAGTGTGGCCAACTATCATAATTATCGGGGGGACGTTTGGTAGGTCAAACTACGCTACGCGCCACCATGGTTGGCGCGTAGCGTAATGGAGAAAATTTTGAAAATATGCCTCCCAGGTTGCAGGAAATGGCACTTCCCGAGCTTGAAAAAAAGATCTCTGCCATGCCAGAGTAGTCACATTTAGCCTACTTACCGTCATCATTATTGAAAATTATTGAAACATATACCTCCGAGATTTTTTTTCCCATTTTTTGGTCCTACTTTTTTTTTTTGCGTCGTGAATATTTGCCCGTACCGGCTCCGACGGCCCTGAATTAAATAAATGTCATAAGAAAACACAGAAAACATTTCATTATGTCAACAAATGGGTAATTCCAAAACCATGTGCAGTTGCCAACAAATTTCTATGACCTAGCACTGTCATCATGTCATGAATGCATGTACCCTATACAGTACAGGTGAAATGCTAATATTGTGTTTTTGTTCGTTTTATAATTGATTGCGTTTAAACATAAAGCCATGTTCCACGCCTTGCGTGTACTCGTAGTGTAAACGCAAATGTTGATGAGTGTAGCGTTTAGCTTATTACCCTCTTATTTAAAACACTAATATTCGATGAGGCATGATACAGACAATCAATTATCATATTTAATTATTACACCTATATAGCATACGTGTGCATCGGACAGATCGACAAGTTTGCATTAAAAATGGGCAGATGCACGTTTCGGAGCCTTGGTAAATATTGGGGGGCTTATCATGCATTTGCCCCCTCAACTTTTTCATTGGGGGGCTGAGCCCCCCCCCCCAAGCCCCCCCCCCTCCCGGTTCCGCCGCCACTGGACTGAAAAACAGCTTAGCTTGATCAGTCGCCATATTGTAAAGAGAGGGTGATATTATAAAGAATTTCTTCTTTAACAACATTTATGTATTTTACCAAACTCTTAGCAATCATAACAATCATAATGAATAATAATTTGCTACCACAAAGGTTTCAAGGTTTCACACCCTCCCCCTCCCCCTACCAGCAGCCCGGTTAATTCATATCGGCCCCATGCCAGATCTGTGTGTGGTTGATCTTTAATATTTTTTTGCCAGAAAATATTGAAAATGTTAATAATATGACCAAAACAAATTCGGATTGCTGAAAAAGAGGTAAAACGATTGTTGTAAAATCCCCACATGTCAAACCACAATCCATCTATTTTTGGCTTATTTACTTGTAGGTTAAGTCACCGGTTTAAAGACACTTAGTGTAGACTTCACTGAAAATGTTTGCGATGATACCGTCCATTTACCTTGTCAGGGGCGACATAGCCGTGAAAGAGGGTTGGGTGGGGCAAGGGTGGGGATTGATCGGGCACATGTTTGCCACTATCCTGATAACCCTGGAAAGTGGCCTCCGTTTTTTAATGGAAATTATCAGTTCCCAACTTTGTAATTAAAAATGCTCTCTTCTTGTTGTGTTTTTGTAACAATTGCATTCATGTCTAAAACATTGCTATGAAAAATAATAATGATAACACATGCAGTTCACAAGTACCGGTATAAAGAAACTGTTTGTTGAAAACATTCAAATATTGAAATTTGTGGAGGGGAACGCACAGAGAATTCATTTTGAGAAGTTTAACATAATTTCAGAGTCTAGTGGTTTCTTGCGTAAAATCAAAGTCACATGTTCCACTGCCCCTCAGTGTTTGTGCTTCCATTAAACATTTTTTTTTTTTTGGCGAATCAACTAAGATCACGTTGGTGTGGTTCTTAATAAAGTATGACCAGGAAGTTGTAGCAACTCCTTGGTATGACGGAAGTCTGATATTTGGGACACATGCAGCTCTTCATTGAGAACATCGTTGAACAGGAAGATTCGATTGTGTAATGGTTAAAGGAAATTCTTATCAACTCCACAAAAAAAGTCATAAGTTTGTACAATTTGATTTAGATCAATGACAATAACGCAATGCGAGCAATGTGATAACATTATTGAAGGGTGATAATGAATAAATACTTAAATTATAAGGAATCTTGGAATATCTGCCTTGTTCATGTAATTGCAACATTTTGTGTTTACTTTTGTACTGAATTGTATTACGCGTCGGTACTTTCTTGCCGTACAAGCAAAGCGCCGTCAGTAGGAATGGGTGGCTTCAGTATATGTCGCATGACGACATTCTCCCTACTTCAATTATATGATCCATTCTAATTTATTTTTCGTGGGATCGTTGAAACACAAGACTTGAGATTATTATTACTTCTGATCAGAATGATCAATCAGATGTGATTTATTTCCTTGTTATTTGTTGTTTACTTTGTTTATCTTCATTGATTTGATAATAAACCTGACTAGGTGGACAGTCCTAGTCGTCTTCTACATCTCACACGATGATTACTCTACCTCTCTCCATAGGTTTTGGTATTACAAGCTGCCAGACACTATTCCGGTTGGATCCATTCCATCATCCTTGAAGTCAAGAAACGTGAAAGGTATTGTCACAATGACGTCATAATGGACACATTTCAAATTTCTTACATTTATTTAAAGGCTTTACCAACCAGTCAACTTTGTGAATTGCTTTTGACATGTAGAGTGTTGTTGATTCACATACAAGAGAGTAATTAATAGATCAGCAACACATGATTGCCATTTTAAATGAATTCGAAACCCAGTCATGTGATAGTAAACAACAAATCGAATAATAGAAATGTAACCACACTTAATATTGCTAAGCTTAGTTGATTTAAGAGATAAGTCATATTCCTAACATTTCGCTCTTTCGAGATCACTTCCCTAAAATATATTTTAGGAGTAGCAATCTAATCAACTGATGCATTTAAATCTCTTTCCGAAAAATAGTGGTATCGTACACTTTGTACAACTTAATTACACTGCGATAATTATTGTGTAAGATTTTGAAGTAATGTTGTGCCCATCGGAGTCTGAAAACCCCTAACCCACCCCCCACTCTCCCCAACCAACACACACATTTAAGCAAATACACACCTTTGCTTAAAGCCATTCTTTTAATCTGAATTACAGAATAACGACACAAAATGTAACTTCAGTTATTTTGCAAGTTCGGCAAACGAAGTTTTTGTTTCTCTGAAAACTAAAATCCATGCATAAAAAATACAAAAATAATAGTATAAATAAAAGTGGATAATGATATGAGGGAAAGCAATTAGAATTATATGTGAATTTAAAACAATAATTTATTTATTTGTACACTTATAGAGGAGCACGGAGGTATACAATGGTGTGTCGTAAAGTTAAGAGTGAACGTCTAGTGAGACTAATATGATACTGAAAGAGTTCTTTGCGTACACTAACGCTGTACTTGGAAACAGGAAAATATAATTTAACTATTATCATTCGAGAACGCGACCCCATAGGTAAACAAACAGTGGTATGGGTGTACACTTAAAAAGTAAGAGTTATAATACAAAAACGAAGAAAGGAAAACAGAATCGGTTTGTTTGTTACTCCCTTACGTCCATATTTCCCCAACTTTGGATAATAAAATGTTTTTAGCCTCGGAAGAAGATCCTGCTAGGATCGAAACGTCAGGCCAACTTACTTTCACACGTAAATAAAATGCAGCAGATTCCTGATGCTCGGCCCCACCCCTTCAACATTTTAATCCGCTGAAAATTGAGCACTTCTCATAAATATATTTCAGTGTTTCACAATTACTTCAATATAACTGCAAAACGCTGCTGCGTAAGTACAACGGATCCCCACCAGCCTGCTTGGAATACATTCTAGAGAAATATAACTTACTTATAACATGTGGTTTCCGAGGGGCTTCCCCTCGTGGAACCAACCAGTGCTTCAAATATTTTCCAGAGAAATTAAAAAATAATTCCTCTATCTTATGTACACGTACTTGTTGTGATTGGACTCGCTTTAAGAGAACAAGAAATATTAGAAATGCTGTTTTTTTCACTGGCGTTAGCCCCTCGACCCGCTTCCGGGCTCTGAGAAACGTTCTGTATAAAGTTGAGGTTAAGCTTCTTCCTGACAACTATTTCTCAAAATTCTGCAGCTTCTGGGGATTTCACATCAAAAACAAATATGTAACTTACATATTTTAATCTGTAAATCTGCAAAGAGAAATGCATAAAAAAGGCTTAATTTTGGATCTGATAAGTATTAGTTACATTTTCAAGCTATTGTAACCGAACTTGTATTGAAACTTTGAAGGCTATTCCTTAAGCTGTACTAACTGTTTAATTTAAGTAATGTTTCAATTATTTGCCGGGAAATCCCCGTTATCCTCCTAAATTGTTTACTATGACGTAAGCAATTGTGGCCTTTCGGTCGCCAGAAGACTGGTGACCGCAACTCTGAGGCAGTGTACTCTAAAGTAGAACATTCTCGTGCGCGTAAACTTAAGCCATTGTTCAGGCTAGTATAAAGGAACTGATGGTACCTGCAGCGTGGGACTCTTTGACAAAATCTCTTAAGACCCAGTGGCGGCGGAACCGAGGGGGGGGGGCTTGGGTGGGGGGCTCAGCCCCCAATGAAAAAGTTGAGGGGCAAATGCATGATAAGCCCCCCCCCCCGATATTTACCAAGGCTCCGAAACGTGCATCTGCCAATTTTTCAATGCATACTTGTCGATCTGTCCGATGCCCACGTATACTATATAGGTGTAATAATTTTAGTAAATGCTGGGGGACCCTCGGCCAGTCCCTTGGCTATAGACCACATTGTCACCTCAACCGCGTCTTCACGCCCCGTGAAAAGTGGAAGCAGTGAGTTTGAATACCGGTAAGCGCAACACAACTTCGTCTTAGGACAATGACTTGCCTCATTTCAGCCAGTTCTCTTCTAATGGTAGCACATTTCCCATGGATATATCCTTCAGGGACATTTCCTTCTAATTGGAGATGAATCTTTGTAGGGTATATCCTTCTAAAGTGCCCTTAAGTGTGATAACTGGGTGCTCATTTCGTTTGTGCATAGTAATTGCAAGTAGTAATTTACTACACTCAAAAACGTTTTTGCGAGTACAATATACGAGTAATCTACTCTCTTAAAACACCATCTGAGAAATTTGCAGGCTTAAGACCCATATTTTAGGGCTAGCTATTCGCAGCATAAGACACTCGGGAAGTGCCGTTTCCGGCCATCTGGGGGTTTGAAAAACCCAAAATTTTCTTTTACGCTAGGCGCCAACCGATGGTGGCGCTCCGCTTAGATAGTCTCCACACACTCCCCCAATAATTTTCCCGTTCCGCCGCGCCTGCCAAGACGTCTACGTACGGTACATTAGCATATCATTTACTATTATCAAAGTGGGTCGGTTTCTATTACCACGGCACCGTGTATAACTGTTCATAGATATTGTAAGCGCTAAGAATATTATTGACTACATTTGTGAGTTGTATAAATTGTTAGCAAATTGCGCTATTGCACTGAGGAGATTACGCCCAGTTATTTAGGAGCAACGTTATTTACCGACTGTTATCATTTTACGTTATTTAGTAGCGCTCTGAACTGCGTGACAATGTGTGTACTTTAGTAGAGATCAGTGTTCTGCTGTGCTTGGATATATTTCAGTTAGTCCGTAAGTAGGAACATAAGTGAATAGCCTAGGTCAGCTATTAGAAAGATACATTACTGCCATTTAGTCCATCGATTGGTTCTTAGTATATTTACATCGGTAAACGGCATTGCAGACACCGTTAAGTTAAATCTGTAGCTTTGAATCCGTTTTCAAATTTAGACGCTGCGTTTGGCGTTCCGTTTATCGCCGCGTTATATGTTGCGCTATACGCTGCGTTGGGCGTCGCGTTGGCCGTTGCGTTTGGCGTTGCGTTTAGCGCCGCGTTATACGTTACGTTCTGCGCTGCGTTGGGCGCTGCGTTGTACGCAAGGGCGGCGGAACCGGGGGGCACAGGGGTCACGTGCCCCCCACTTTTCCTCAGGTTAAAAATGTGCCCTTTTTCTACATAAAAATTGAGGTGTCTCAAGTTAGCAAGAGGCCAGTGAACCAGAATGAACACTCGGGAAGGGCCGTTTCCGGCCATCTGGGAGGGTTTGTAAAACCAAAAATTTTCTTGTACGCTCCGCGCCAACCAATGGTGGCGCTCCGCTCAGATAGTCGTGCATAAAACTTTGCAAATCCTGGCTACGCCCCTGACTTTTAGTGAATTTCTGTGGGTCAAACTCAAAGCTATTTCGAATGGAAAAAAATTGTTAAGATATTAACGAGAAATAAACTCTAATTCGGAAGATTCCTACATTAGCAACTAGCATGATTTCACCTCATTTTGTCTCAAAAGAAAACTTGTTCCTTGTTTCCCAATTTGCACATTGGATATTGCAGTGCTAGTATGCATATTTTCCTTGAGGGGGGGGGGGGGGGGGACGTTGATGGAGTGATGTGTATACGCAAATAAGATTATACAATAAGAGTTATAAAGGGTACTAAATATAAGGCTGAATCAGTCCAATCGAATTTCTGCAAAGTGCCCTTTGATATCGGTGCCCCCCCCCCCCCCCCAAATTGAAAGTGTTTCCGCCGCCCTTGGTTGTACGTTGCGTTAAACGCTGTGTGTGGCGCCGCATTGGACGTTTCGTTGGGCGTTGCCTTTAGTGCTGTGCTCTACGCTGCGTTTAGACGCCGCGTTGAGGAATTGCGGTAACAGTGACGTTCAGAGTAATCAAGGATAAGTGTAAGAACATTTAATGAACCTAGTAAGGAGACGGAAGTCTGAATAAACGATACCACTGTGCCACGAGCACTTTAGCATCTTCTCCATTGTCATCCTTTTGTCGAGACTCTCTTTCGCCAACCCCATCATTAAAGACTGCCCCACCAGACAAGGAAGTGACGCTACACTATCAATATACATACTGTTTATCGATTCGATACAGTTACATATCGGTATTATATATTCTTGATGAGGTAACGATGTATACTTTACTCCATATAACGTGTAGTATCTGTCGCAGTTTGAACTTAACATTTTCTTTGAATTTCGCTGAGATGCTAAAATGTCCTAAAAAGATTCAATATGTTTGAGTAAGGCAGCTTACTGTGTTTCTAAGAGTATCCATTGACCTTGCAAGTAGTAGTTAAGAGAGTAATTCAGAGTAGATATAATTCAATTAGTCTTCTTCATCGGTCAACGAGTAAATTCCAAAAAAAATATCAATTATGTTTTTTTTATCGAATGTTCAATGTTCTTACTCATTAAATAAATATGATGCTCAAGAGAAAGTATCCATCCTTCGCTTAAACGACCATGAATGCACCTATGCTGCAGGCTATGGTAGTCTACAGTGGCGGCGGAACCGGGGGGCTTGGGGGGGCTGAGCCCCCCAATAAAAAAGTTGAGGGGGCAAATGCATGATAAGCCCCCCCAATATTTACCATGGCTCCAAAACGTGCATCTGCCCATTTTTCAATGCATACTTGTCGATCTGTCCGATGCACACGTATACTCTAGGTGTAATAATTTTAGTACTTGCTGGGGGACCCTCGGCCCGTCCCCTGGCTATAGACCACATTGTCACCCCAACCGCGTCTTCACGCCCCGTGAAAAGTGGAAGCAGTGAGTGTGAGTACCGGTAAGCGTAACACAACTTCGTCTTAGGCCAATGACTTGCCTCATTTCAGCCAGTTCTCCAACATCCCCTTATTTAGTGGCGGAGCGTCCATATATACAGTCAGGGGGCGGATCCCCCCCCCCCCTGACGGACTCAAATGGACTGCTGGCGCCCTTTTCAGCTTTTCACTACTTTTTACTTGCGTGATTTTTGACTATTTTATTGCGCTCTCATATACCTATTGACATTTGTCATATTCTGTTGGTGTAATTTTCCGACAAAATGGCGACGACACCTATTTATTCTCCGTTTATCTGCAAATTAGCAAGGCCCCGGAAAGGGTCATTTCCTGCAATCTAGGGAGTATCTTTACTCAAAAATTGTCTGTACACTCCGCGCCAACCTGTGGTGGCGCTCCGCTTAAGCGCCCCTACAGACCATTCTTGTCCTACCTGACCAATACTCTAGCTCCGCCACCGCCCTTACTATACTCAAAAACATCTTTGCGAGTACACTACGAGTAATAGCTACTCTCTTAAAAAACCATCGAATATACAAATCACAATGTTTTTACAGACTTTTACGTGCAATATGAGAAATTGCAGGCTTGAGACCCATATTTTAGGGCTAGGTATTGGCAGCATAAAACACTCGGAAAGTGCCGTTTCCGGCCATCTGGGGGTTTGAAAAAACCCAATATTTTCTTGTACACTCCGCGCCAACCGATGGTGGCGCTCCGCTTAGATAGTCTCCACACATTAGCCCCCCAATAATTTTTCCGTTCCGCCGCGCCTGGTAGTCTATGATGAAAAAGAAGTTATCGTGGTTATTCAAACTAGATACGTGTTTCTTGTGTTAAGTGGAAATGAGCATTTGTCATATTGTCCTCAGAATTGTTACTGAATCATAACCGTAAAACTAGGGATGTGCTTTTAGTTACAGCAGGTGGGTAGTTCTGGACCGGTAAAACGGCCGGTTATTAATAGAGTTCACACTGCAATTATGGTATATTTGTAAAATCGGCTATGATAGCCTAGACTAGCATTCAAATTCAGTAAACAGAAGATGTTAACAAACAGAAACAAAGGGACCTTACAATGGTCTGTTCTATTTCAATTCAACACTTATTGTAATTGTTATACAATTGCTGATGATTATTCTATTTAGTTCGTGTTGTAGTTTTGTCACGGCACTTATTGATGATCTGAAAGACAAACCACGACACAAAACATAATTTATATTGATATGTTATCTTCATTAATATGTGTTTGCACGTAAGTGTTGTTTGTCTCCATTTACACTCCTCTTGATAACAGACTTTAATGTAGATTTCTTAAAACTTCTAAGAAATTTGGACAGCGTTATTGGTCAATGTTACAATTGTGAATGTCAAGTCATAATAACACGATGTTAGATTATACATACCTTCCTCCTCCATATAAGGTACTAGTAGAGAGATTGATGTATATAGTCTTGATACAGTTGAAAACAAACATATACCTAAGAAAGTGACTGGAAACAAGAAATACAAACCTTAGTTTACACAGCTGAAATACTCTCAGGACATTGGAAATGTGATCACGTGATTATGACGATGATTTGCCTAGGCTTGTAGCGCCATAAATCCAAATAGTATTTATTCTATTATCAACATTTAAATTATTGGCTTTCATGATCTGTGATGACGTCACTGATGTTGAGTGTTCTCTGATCAGTTCATCGTCTCATGGATGATTATTCTTGATCTGAGCATCAAATACTCGACTATGATTTGTTTTCTTAATTTAGTTCAATATTCACTCCTATTTGAGTTGTTTCACATGTGTTATGTAGGATAAGTGTACAACTGATTAGCTAATGAGATGACAACAATTCTAACATGATTGGTTATGTAACTAATAAGATATTGCTTGTAAAATGATCAGGTATAAAACCGAGGTGATCATGATAGTAAACTGATCGGTAATCTTACTGAGATATAATGATTGTAAACTGATCAGCTACACCACTGAGATGATGATAATAATAATAAACTAATAAGATCAAACTTAAGGAATCAACCAGATTGATTTCTCAACTGATATGAAGGTATCATCGAGGGCCAATATAAATCTGGTGAATGTAATGTTTAATATTTCCTTCCAGCCCCCCCCCCTCCCAAAACAAAGGACAAGAAAAAAAAGAGATTTATATGGCACTTGCATTTTCATCAATTTCGTTCTTTTTATTCAATAGTATGGGACAATCAAGGTCTTAATGGTTCTCGTCGCCTCAATCTACAGACCGGTCTATGGCAGGTAAGAGATTGTGCGCCTTTCTAACAGCTATTTCTCATAATGCATTCTGGTCAGCTTATTTGAGCTAACCTGCCCTCTGTATTACTTTACCAGTAAATATAAAATAAATAATAGTGACAACATAATCAGTAAAATGCACTTAGTTGATGGTAGCATTTGAATTAGATTGTGATAAACCAAGAAGACTCCAAACAACAAAAATTTACCGAAATATTCTTGCTCCTGCTCCCGAATGTTGGTCAGATTTCTTTTATTATTGTTGCCCCGTGTGTCCCTTATTACCCAACCATAAATTTGTTTTATTATTCAAGATATTCTCTCACAGGTATATAAAGGCACAATACTGGCTTGCAGAAACGAGACACGCATGTTAAGTTTTAATTAAATCAGGATTGTTATAATATTTTTGCTAACATTGACGAAAAAAGCATTCTTTATCAGAAAATAGTGAACATTTTTCTACGATATATCTACTGAAAAGATAACACAATGAAATTATTTACAGACTACTCGATTGTTGAAGGATACCACAGTTTTAACGTTAGTTACGTGGTGTCCATTTCACTCTCAAAGAGGTGAAATATAATCCTTTAAAAAGACTTATATAATTGTGAGTACTTTTCTTTAGTTTCTTCTACCACTGTCAAATCAACTTTGAATAAAGGCAACAAGGGTCATTTTTTAAATATATTAATTAGATATTAAAATATTAGACAACGAAACTAACGTTAAATAGATCAACTCCAGGTATTCAATTGGAAACACTTTTTCTTCATATTAACCCCGTTATTTCTTCATCTAAATGTGATTTAATATATTTTCCAACCAGAAAAATCTGAAATAATATACACTTTGTACAAAACATGAACAACTGGGACTCCAGCTATATACTACAATACTGTATCCTTATACACTAATAGAGAATATTCGAATAATTCAGTAAGATTAAAGTATATGGACAAAATCACTCTTATTGTGTTTGATAAAACTCATTTCGAGACAGCCGTCACTGCATGTAAACATACAGCAATGAGTGAAGGAAACTAAATTCTAGTAGTTTCAGTTTGTAAAGATGCAACGTAATCTTTTGCGACATTCAGAGAAAAGCGGAATTCAGATCGCCGTGTAAGAAAGAAGAGAAAATCGAAAAAAAAGCAGTAGATAAATACATAGAGAATTCCTTCATGTAATCCCTGATAAATTTGAGAGGAGACAACATTTAATTCTTTTTTCATCATGAGGGAGAACCTAAAAGCCTTTAAAATGAAAAAAAGAACTATATAAACTAGCACACATAAGGCATAGCTTCTGTGCCTCAACACTGAACACACAAAAATTGACCAATCAGTGTCCTCAGATTTTGGTATTCTCTGTCAGGTCCATTAAATGACATGACAAGTCTATGTATCTTTCTACAGAGTACTCTCTTCATTTAAACCAAGTTTTTGAGGACAATTGGAGATCAAAAGTCCAATCTGGACTACCAGTTAAGTCTAAAGAAGATAGTCAGGAATCATACCAGCTAGGGTTATTGAAACTCAATAAAGCTTTCTCATGTGTGAAACCTCCATGGATTTGATAAATTAAAAACTGTTGCATGCTTCAACTGTGGACTTACATGTCAGGCATACAACCATTACAATAAGGGTAAAGGCATATAGCCAAATTATGATACAATACACTAATGGGTGAAATTCCAAGAAATTTTTGGTGTACATGCTGATTGAAATTAGGACAAAATTATGCTCAATGTGAGGTAAAACTGTCCTACAATTAGTGTAAAATCCTGGTAAAGTGAGGTAAAACTAAGGTAAAAGCGTAGTAAATATACGGTAAAATTGGGGTAAAAGAACGGTAAAACTGGTAAATTTAGGGTAAAAGTGTGGTAAATCTACGGTAAAAGCATGGTAACCTTGGGGTAAAACCATGGTACACTGTGGTAAAAGTATGGTAAATTGAGGTAAAACTAAGGAAGAGCGTGGTAAATATGCGGTAAAATTGGGGTAAAAGAACGGTAAAACTGTGGTAAATTTGGGGTAAAAGCGTGGTAAAAGTGCGGTAAAAGTATGGTAACAGCGTGGTAAATTGCGGTAAAATTGGGGTAAAAGCGAGGTAAAACTATGGTAAATTTGTGGTAATTTACTGCGGTAAACCGCGGTTTACCGCGTCCATAGGGCCAAAACACCGCGGTAATGTACAACAAATTTACCGCGATTTTACCCCGGTTTTACCGTGGTAAAATTGTGGTATGTTACCGCGGTAAATTTGAGGTAAATTTTTTCCTGGGTTAGAACTGGGAATGGGGGAGGGGGGGGGAGGGGCTGTGTGGAGGGTCTTGATATGCGAGCATTGTTTTCATGAATGTTATTCAGCCCATCCAATGATTAGTTCTATATTGAAACACTCGTACAACTTCCATATCAGTGAGATTATCAGTGAACTAGTATTACAAATATTGTAAAGATAAATATACAAGGTTTACTTTTTGACATGTTTGTTACGTATATGTCAATCATTTTTGACATATACCGTCTAATTATTTTGAGGGGTTGTGAAAGTACAAAGGTCTAGAGAGGACATGGTCAAAAACAAGGATTACGTACGTACGTAATACGTATACGTACGTACGCAATAATTATCACGTACGTACGTAATTCTACTACTTACGTACGTAATAATGATCACGCACGGACGTGATAATATCACGTACGTATGCAGTGTTATTACCTACGTCATGTTGCGTTTACAGCCATACTCCTGATTTATGTTGTAACCGACCGTTGAACTTACCCTGTATCTTACTGTACCAACTCCCTGGTTATAGACATGGACATGTTTTAAATTGTTTCTGTTGGTATGAGACGTGGGTTTCCCATGCATGACTTTTAGACTAATATATATTACTTTAAATTGTTGTAAAAGGCTTATCAAATTACCTTAAACTATTTCTATGGTATTTTGTAAATTGGTCAAATGCACAGAATGGAATGGGGAATATTGGAAGTTAGTAATAGGAACAGATGTATGTGAAATTTGACTCTAGAAACTTATGTTGAGTTTGTTTCTATACTTTTGTAGTGTTCAACTCAAATAAAATTGAAATTTAAAACTGGGTAGACGTTTTAAAGCAATTAAATAAAGCTTCATGTTACGTAATACGTCATATCTTTGAACAATCCATATAATATGCACACATAACTGGATAGCCCTGCAACTAATTAAGATATGTAGTTATGTTGTGACTGCTACGTACAAGTGAGTTATTTATCGTTTATTTAAATTCAGACAATATTGTGTCCCACAAATTAATTGTCATGTTTTAATTGTTTGTTTCCATTCCATTAAAATCCATGCTTACTATCATCTAACTTGGTGTGATTTTGAAGAAATAAAGTAACATTTCGTTTCAAGGTCCTTATCTTTCCTTTTACTGCCAAATTTGTCACAAGCAGATTGTAGAAGAAACAACACAAATATCCATTATGGTATTCTTCCTTTGGAATTAAATATTACTAATAAAAATATTTTTTTCCTAAAATTTCTTTAGGGGATTTGAAGAAACAAATGCTTAAATTTGTATTTGTCAATATTAGTGTATACGTAACTGACATAAGTGTATGGGTACAGCAGGCATAGATATAATGGAAGGACGGGTCTGGTTTTTATTTGAAACCAATAAACATGAGTATATTCTTCTGAATGGTAATGCTTGCCATGATCTTGGTCATTTGTATATATGAAGGGAGGAGGAGCTATTCTCATTAATGACATTGCAAGTTTTCCGATCTATTACTCTTTTTTCTTTCTTTTTAGACCGGGCGGCGGCGGGGGTTGCGGGGAGATGGTGATTATTGCATTTGTGTTAAATGGGAATAAATTAGAAGATAGAAAGAAACTATGTAGTAATATGTGCAGCTCTACTAACCCGCTTTGTTGTTATGTTGTACCGATGCCATGGTAACCCAATCATGTGCAATCACTTGATAAAATATGAATATTAGACACATACTTGTATTAATTCCATCGTTTTTTAACAGACACAAACATACATACATTCGAAGATTTTGAAGGAGTCAGGATCCGGGGTGGGTAGGGGGTTGGAGTGGAGTTGTTCCAACTACGGTATAGTCGGTAACTGCATGGTAATCTGATTTTAATATTCATAATTTGTCATCGGCCAATTGTTTCTTGTATCTTGATAATTATCTACAATTGTTAAGGATATTATTTTGCCACACCTGAACCTTCCAGCCTCATTCATTGCTTATCATTAGTGTCTAGGATTGGGTGGAGGGTTGAGGGCGCCAAATAATACAAGAACAACTCACGTTAACTTTTGTATCACGTTCTTCCAAACGTTGAAACTAACTGATAAAAATGTGGATGTGAACAGAAATACTTATATATTTTTGTAATAACATTCTGTAAGTAAATCATTAGCATTGGTATTATACTTAACAACCGAGCATATCATTTCAGCATTTAGTGGAACACTAGTAGCGTGTATGACTTTGAAACAACATAATTGACATAACCGACGCTGCATAATCAGGCGCGTTTCCAGGATTTTCTAACCCGGGGGGCGCGAATTACTATCTAAGCGGAGCGCCACCATCGGTTGGCGCGGAGCGTACAAGAAAATTTCTGGTTTTGATACCCCCCAGATCACCGGAAATGGCACTTCTCGGGCTTGAAAATGACCAACCAGATGTACAGTTTTACCTGAGAACCAAGTATTTCCCAATAGTTTTCTTTCCATCCATAACCTTTTTGAAGATTTTCACCAGTCACACATCATGTTCTACCTGATCGCATCTCCTGTGGATCATTGCTTTTGTAGGTGATTCTACGTCGCGGTCCACAATACCCGACAGCCCCACTTTTCAAGGTTTTCAGCCCATTATTTGTTCAGAATTTGAAAATTCACATTTCTCGTGAATAAACTCACTTCAAAACATACCCATAATGTTGCAAAAATATGTCATCTATGGACAACCAATATAGAAAAACCTCCTTGAACCCGTAACAGACCGGTAAAAATTACACGAGTAGAGGGAAGTATGATGAAGAATGTTGGTGAGGAAATTTTCGAAAATTCAGACACTAATTTATTGGTGTAGAGATATTAAAACCTCTTATAACGGCTATTATAAAACTTGGTTGAAGGAAATGAAAAAAATAGCAGATATTTCCTTCAACCGAACACTACACACATAGGCGTAGGAGGCAGGGGCTCCTACTGAAAGAAAAATAAATTGCAATGATGTAGCTAAAGGAAATGAATAGTTTAAAAAATATCTCCTTGATAATTAAAATAAAGTTGTAAGCTTGGCCCACTAATTCGACATTACTGATGTAAAAGAGAATTTGACATAATTGGACCTCCATGCTTTTTTTCCATCTACATAAGACATGTCGTTGTTTACAGCATCCCGCGGTATACTGCGCAATTTCCACGAACCGCACGGTACACAATGACATGCGAGGTAATAACCGATGATTACTTATATGATATTGATATTAACGTGTTAAACGCGCGTGGGGCGCGCGAAAAATTTAGGTTATATTTTTCGGGTAAAGTTGTTAGAGTCCCCAAAATCAAATGGGTTACTATGACTACACACATCGACAGTTTTGAGGCTGTTCATCCTGGAACCTCGATTTTCATGCTCACTGATATATGATGTGATATCTGCTGTGTGGTTTACAAATTCTAACAGGCGCGTAGCGAATACTTTGCCAAGGGAGGGGCGAAGCCTGTAGGCAAACTATCTAAGCTTAGCGCCACAACAGATTGGCGCGAAGCGTAGAAGAAAATTTTGGCCGAAAATGCCTCCCAGATCGCTGGATATGACACTTCCACTGCCTTGTAAGTTGCATCTAAGCATTTTCTATTTTGAATTTAATAGCGATATCATAAAAAATATATGCTCGGGGCGGTCGCCCCCTTCCCGATATGCGTCATATTCTCCGACGACTCCGACCAGCCACAGTTGGTTTCATAGCACAATGGTTTAAGGCGTCCATACACACACACGCGTTATGGTAGACCATATATAGTATATATATATAGATACATTAGTCAGAGAGGAAAAATGGAAACGTCAAAAATGGAGTTGTCGGTGAAAGGGGTAGGGTGATGCGCCCGCCCCTTCCGACATCCTCGATCCGTCACTGGCTACCCTGTGTATATAATATGGATCAGCGCTGTAATGATGTCACTGTTCGTCTTTCTCTTCCTGGTGTCTTGGCATATTTATTCTACTCCCTCCTCTTTTTTCTCTCCTTCTTCTTTTTCTTTTCCCTTCCTTCCTCCTCCTCTTTTCCCCCTCTTTTTTCCTTGTTTTCTTCTCTTTTTTTTCCTCTCCTCTTTTTCTTACCCGGGGGGCGCGCGCCCCCAACGCCCCCCCTGGATACGCACCTGATAATGTTTCCAACATACCACTATACATCCTCCTAAGACATTGGTAGTATTCTTCTGTGACAAAACTTAGCTGTAGTAAAAATGAATGACATTAACAAATATCTTAATCAAATTAGTGTATACCTAAAGGAATGAACTGAATATAACCTGCTTTAACTTCACCGTCTCGATGTACATTAAATATGAAACCGTAGAATGTTGTCAATCATGCTGTACCGTTCTTGTTTATGTTCAAATAATGTCGCTGCAAATGTTCATCATGGCACATACAACAGTCGTAAGAAAAGTCCGTTTAGCCGACCCTGTAGCTTACTGTAGCTGCCCTTGCATATTTGTCTTTGTAGCAGGCTCCCTGGTTTTCACTGGTTATTTTCATTTTCTTCGTTTTCTCTGGTGTAAGGAGAAGTTGGTCTTTCATTAACTAAAGCTGCCTATTACGTCATAGGTTGAAAATTGACCGAACCGTGAAATATTCGCAGAATTATTGGATACCCTGCAACTCACTAAGATATCTAGATATGTTGTCACAATCACGTGACTGCTCCTAATCAGTGAATTATTTGTCGTTGATCCAGATTTAGACAATTTGTGTCCCTCACATATAGTGTCATGGATATTTGTTTGTTAAAAATCTTACCTTAATCTTCCCTGTTGGACTGCAGTAACATTATGTTTTAAAGTCCTCCCCATTCCTTTCACAGTCAAGTTTACATACCAGCAGATTGTAGCAAAAACAGCACAAAGTACAGAAATTGTAAAAGTCCACTTTTGCTACTCTTTCTTCAATCTTCAATCTTATTCAATTATTTACTCAAATTTATCAAGGTAAATGTTCCGACGGTTCCACCTACACTAATTTATATTACACATTTAATACCTGTAGTTTCTAGGTCAGAAATGAGGATGAACTGGTTATGGTAACGGATGGAGACCGATGTAAATCAGCGCGATGTAACTTTGTTCTTTGTATGGTTTTAAAATCATATCAGAAACTGGTTTTCATAACCTATCGTTTGTGTTTGGAGTGCATGTATAAACGAAATTGCTTGTGAACATCAGACTCACCGTTATCCAGAGTGCACATACTGGACATTTTGGCGATTGATATAAATGAAAGAAGAGGTGAAACGTTTACTGATAATATGAAAGAAATTTGAAGACTATTTTGTAAATTGTGAAAATATTATATTCGTGATTTGGAATAAACTGTAAAAGAAGATCTTGCAAAGATATTATTTTAGTGGCACCAGATTCGCTCTTTAGAGTAAAGCATTACCGATTATTCCGTAGAGCTGTGATTAAATCACTTTCCACGCACATTTACACAACAAGACCATAATACCAGTCAGTATGTTACGGCAATTATACTACTGCTTCGTTCTGTTGTCTAGATACCATGGTAACCAAATAACTAGACACGTATTTTTTTGACGCTGTTTACGAACACAATGTTCAAAATATCACGCATATGACACCGAATGTTTTAAGATACTGCGTCACGGATATACAATTTTCTAAGCCTTTGTCGTATATATATTTTGCTTTCTGTATTTTGTTAAAAGCATCTTAGATGTGCAGTAGACTCTCATTTGAAGAAGCATGATCCGTTTAAAGCAATGGTTGGATGACAAGACTAACTTAACGAATGTAGCATTAACATAGCTGGTTTCGTTTACAGTATCAACTTAATCGCCATCAAAGAGCACGAGTTTTCACCAGTTTCATGAATTATTATAACTTTGATAGATGCTTGAACTCATTAAAAACCTGGTAACTTTTTAACCAGCATCGGAACTTAAATCAGACCTATTACATATCTCATGACATATGCACATACCAGCTTCACCTTCTTATACAAGTAAGAATTGGGGCTGTAGTTGATTCTATTCTCATCACCTGCTGAGACTAATTACAAGCGGTCATATTCATAGTTCCTACAATAATATTGCTACACCGTTAAACAAATAATATGTTCACTTATAGCTTCCGTAAAAAAATATCTTACTCGAATTCATTAGAAAAATCCGGCGCATATATTATTCCTTTGAATTATCACCATTACAACATTTTAAATATTCATAAACAAGAGAACCAAAGACTAAGAAATATAAAAACCAATACATTAATATGAATTTAAATACAAGAAAGTAAAAGGGGAATACATGTTACTAAAACGAATCTACAAAAATGCTTAAAGTGCTTCTATTTGAATTAAATTGCAGCAAGGTAAAGAAAAATAATGTCTGGATGATTTGATTGGTTCCTTGGTAGTAGCACAGCACCAATGTTACCAGGTTGGATTGCGTGTGTGTGGGTTGGGGGGGGGGGCAGGTGTGCGTGTATGTTTGTGGATGTGTCTGCTAGCTTGTAAACACATTATCTCAACAACTACAAGTGAGTCAATGTGACGGAGAGCCAAACGTTCCAAAGATGTCGCAAAAGAAAGTGAAGTGTCAATGTTCAATTTGATATCAACATATTACAATTTCATATGGACATGTCGAAACAAAATACAATATGTTATTACGTCCAGGAACATGTCAAATATATACAAAAATAGTATGATATGATATATATATATATATATATATATATATATATATATATATATATATATATAAATATATATATATATATATATATATATATATATATATATATATATATATATATATATATATATATATATATATATATATATATATATATATATATATATATATATATATATATATATATATATATATATATATATATATATATATATATATATATATATATATATGATACTATGTTCAAAGTATCTCTTTCGAGATCCGGCTTTAGGAATCACAAATGACTTCGAGTTGGTTAGAATCATGTTTGATCTCTAGAGTAAGGCAAATATGTCACCAGAAAAGAACTAGGATTGTTCGATACAGGCGACAAACGCCTACAGTGGAATAACCACCTTTCTTACAAGTTTCGAACCTCTGAACATACAATCAGCGTCGATGGCCTAGTGGTTAGGGTTTCCGCGTACAAAGCGGGATGCTTTTTCGAATCCCGGTGGAGGCTGTAAGTTTTTTTCACTGTTCTAGATTTTCCTTGTCATTACGTTTTCAATATATATATACAGGGATGTGCCCACGCTGGGCGGCACTTGGTGGCCCGCCCAGCACTAAAAAAGTTCCGTCCAGCAATGTCTTAAAAATCGTGAATCCCGCCCAGCACTATTTTCATCTAAAATCCCGACATTACTAACAATATATTCAACATAAATTGGGCCTAGCCTATGCCAAAATTATACAGACTAATAATGCATCAGTTACGCATGCAAGAAACATTACTAACGGCTCTCAATCGGTCCCTTGTAAAATCTCTATGAAACAAACTAATAACTTTTACCAGGTACGTAATATATTTCACTAAAAAAACATGAAAAATGATAATAGTTAGCAAAACTAGTACCTGTGTAAGTGTTTAAAAGATACAAAAGTGTCAGCATTTAGCATCTGAGCACCTTAAAAAATCGCCCCTCCCCCAGCAGTGGCGTCGCCAAGGGGGGGGCCCGGAAAACCTAGTGCCCCCGAGTGCCCCCCATCTGAGATTTGGGTTGGTAAAAAAATATATATATATTTTGTTATATTCAACTCCCATCATCTGAGTTGGTTTTTCATAAGGACAAAGAAGCACGGTAATTCGTATTTTCTTCAAATGAGCTGCAAAAAATGAAAAAGTTTATCCTTGAACGTCGGGTATCGAAGTCGTAACCCGCGCCATCACAACAGGTGTCGATATTTACATTGAATGTGTCAGTGCTCACGCCATACCAGAGGATATACACGTCCGCTTCGCGAGCTACATGACTGTGAGAAGGGAGGGTACTGCGGTATGTTGCCTTGGTCTGAGGTTGACAGGTTAGGAGCTGACGAAATGTGAGAATGTGAGGGTCCGCAGGCACCATACTTGCCTATATTTGTGGACCCATATATTAACCCTGTTGTGTAGGGGGTGCAGAGGTCATTTGAGGCCAGATGCTTTTAGGAACAAATGGCGAATGTTCACACCTGCATGCTGAGCCATACTCGATGTGTGATCAAACTTTGGATTGCATGGTGAGATCCCTGATAGGAGCCAATAACGATGCTGGAACCTGTTACATCTTAATAGATAATGGGCGAAAACGAGAAGGACAAGAAAGGAGTCGGGGGTCATGCACACATTAATTCAACAAATGTAGGTTCTATTGATAGGGTTAGGCATTATATCGACAGCATGTGGTTCATATCCTCTGCAAAATTCTGCGCCTTGTTAAAATCATTACCTCAAAAATAGCAATTTCTGGAGATATCTTCAAATCGAATTTAGCATCAAATGTGGCAGCATTTTGCATCTAGCCCATCCTCCGTATGAGAAAATTTTCCAAAGGGGAGGGGGGCAGTGGCGGCGGAACCGGGGGCTTGGGGGCTCAGCCCCCCAATGAAAAAGCTGAGGGGGCAAATGCATGATAAGCCCCCCCCCCTCAATATTTACCAAGGCTCCGAAACGTGCATCTGCCCATTTTTCAATGCATACTTGTCGATCTGTCCGATGCACACGTATACTATATAGGTGTAATAATTTTAGTAAATGCTGGGGGGACCCTCGGCCCGTCCCCTGGCTATAGGCCACATTGTCACCCCATCAAATGCTGGTGCCCCCCTGTGCCCCCCAGACTAAAAAGTCTGATGACGCCACTGTCCCCCAGGACGGCGATCAGTATTCCCGGCACTCAGGAAATCCTGGGCACATCCCTGTATATATCCCGATGGAGGCTGGAAGTTTTTTCACTGTTCTTGATTTTCCAATTCATTACGATTTTCATTTATATATCTTCTGATCTATAGTCCCTAAAGCTCTGGAGAATTACTTGGACGGTAGGTCCGCTCATCTTATATTGTGTTGAAATGATGCAATTTTGGGACTTGTCGCCCTTGAAAACCAAAGTAGCAAAAAAAGAGTAAGAATTATCTCCCAATGCTACAGTTTCCGGGTGCTTGGCCCAGTGGCGGAGCTAGGGGTATTTGTCAGGGGGCAAGAATGGTCTGTAGTGGCGCTTTTTACACTATATAAGTGGAGCGCCACCACAGGTTGGCGCGGAGCGTAAAGAATTTTTTTTGAGAAAAGATACGCCCTAGATCGCCGGAAATGACCCTTTCCGGGCCTTGCTAATTTGCAGATAATCTAAGAATATATAGGTGTCATCGCCATTTGTGACAACTCGGAAGTTTATATGGGTATTGAAAGTACATGCGCTTAATCACAATCCCTGTGGTATCTTTGTGAGTGCGCATGTTTTCCTAGCCCTGACACAATACCTGTTGTAACCTACTGCCCTAATCAACACACTGATCATGGAGCGGCGTATAACGTACATGCCGACATAAAGGTTAGTGTTTATTACTATATTAGCCACTGCGCGTGGCGTATCGTCTAAAAGTAGATTGAAAATAGCTTCGTACAAGGAAAGTGCCGATAAAATAAAGACCGCCGTTAGAGCATTTTGTCAGAAAATTACACCAACAAAATGTGACAAATGTCAATAGGTAGATGAGAGTGCAATAAAAAAGTCAATCGCGAATAAGTAAAAGTGGTAAAAGCTGAAAAGGGCGCCAGCAGTCCATTTGATTCCGTCAGGGGGGGGGGGGGCATTCGCCCCCGTTGACTATATGGACGCTCTGCCACAGACTTGGCCCCTGGACCACCGTACGGGCTTCATTATATTCCAGTGCTCTTTTCCGCTTTAAAGGACTGAGTATATGAAAATTGTCACAGCTGAAGTCCCAGCCCCCCCCCCCCCACCAGGGCTTAGAATACATATCGGAGACATATATGTATTCTCTAAAATGTATTTTTAGTGCTTTAAACTTGCTACGAGAGAACAAGAAGTCCAAGAAACTGTGCGGCTTACAATTACTCTCTGACATTTATGTGCTCCAGAACTACCAGCTGAGGTAATTAACTATCTGAAATGCTGCAGCTTACGGGGGCTTCGCCGCACTCCTTTACCCATCCACCGAAGCCAACCCACAAAAACAAGAGAAAAGTATCCCCACCTTAATCTAAGCAATGGTTGAGCTTGTACTTATTTAGACTCCTTTTAGAACCCACTTACAATGTTGCACCTCTCCTAGCTAGGAGCCACCCAAGACCAAGAAATGGTTGAGCTTGTACTTATTTAGACTCTTTTCAGAACAATGCTGCCCCTCTCTTTGCTACTCCAGACCACCCCCAGTCCCAGACAACTGACAAAAACAGTTTAATTAATGACGGTCAATCGGTTAATTGGTTGATTATAAACTGGTTAATAATTATTTTGTACAATCGTGTGCTTGCCCCCTTGGATTTTCTTATGTAGACGGTAACATGATTGCACAAAGTACCGAAGTATATTTATTTATATATATTTTATATCTTAAGCTATGAAGCTGGGTCAATGTGTTTTGCACTAATTATATCCCATACTTGTTATTCCTAAGCTATTCCTAAACTTATGAGTTATGACATCAGCGCAAAAAGAACAAAAGGGTGTTTCATGTATGTCGATGAAGAGAGGTTGGGGAGGGGGGGGGGGGGATTGAGGGGATATCTCATGCATTGACTCTACACTGAATACTGCACGTTTTATGTGTATGTATGGATATCTCATGCATTGACTGTACACTCCATGCAATATGTTTAACGTCTTGAATAGAGATCTCATGAATTGACTCTAAACTGAATATTACATGTTTAACGCGTATGTATGGATATTCCATGCATTTTCCGTAAACTGAATACTACATGTTTAACGTGTACGTATAGATATCTCATGCCTTGAATGTACATCTCGATACTGCATGTTTGATGTGTATGTATGGATATCGCATGCATTGAATGTACATCTCAATGCTACATGTTTAATGTGTATGTATGGATATCAAACTTCAATTATTGGGAGGTCAAATATACTTTAAATTTAATTTGGTGTCAAATTTAACGTTGCGTAATTCTTTATTAAATATCTTTTCATCAACTAACAATTATATATAATTCTCTTCGTTTCAGAGTTGTGACGACGATGGGAATGTAGGTCTAAAGGTAGGGAATACAGAATAGTTTTTGATTGCATATGGGTTGATGTCACGTGATTTAGAATACGTGGTTATAAATTTCCATGACTTCGACAATATTGTTGAAAGTATCATTTTTTTGTAGACTTTGAACACTTTTCTGCATCATGTTATGCAAAATCTGTGAATGCGCTTTTACTTCGTAATAATCAAGTATTCATTCCTTCGAGTAATGGAGCAAGATTCTACAGTTTTGAAATATTAATTTGATATATGTATGTGACTAACGCTAACTAAAACTGTCCTGGCGACGAAAATCTTTAGAGCCGAGAAAATGATTATTTCCTTAATTTAACTAACTTTTATTTCCTGAATATATAATGACAGTGCCTCAGGTTAATCAATTTCTATGTTAGAAATTTCCAAACTTAGCAAAAGAAAGAAGGTTACAGTGATGATTTGAGCACTCCTAATATGAATGTTGAAGTCATTGTAGATGATGAGGGGTGAGGGGGGGGGATACAAGGGGTCGAATAACAACAATTTCTTGTTTTTTGATATAACTTATAACATAATGGTATAAACTATTAATTATTTTATTTAGACAGGACTTAAGTCTTGATACGTTTTAGATAAATATAAATTGACAAATCTGAGCTGGTAACGTTCCAATAACTGTTCTGTTTTCAAGATATACACCTTTAAAAGGTGCTACATCTATTGAACGCTCCTTTAAAGTTACATTGGTGATGATGTGTGCTCCTCAGTGCAGGCCTAAATTTATATACTGATCCATTGTTTTAGAAAGAATGAACCATAGACAGTTATGTTATACTTAGGTATAAAAGTAAAGTTGTGTTAATAACTACTTTGGGCCTTTTGTGTATAGTTGGTTGTTCCTACAGTGCCTTCATTTCGTGTCTTATTTTTCTCTTATTTAGAGGGTCTTCAATAGAGTACGTGAAAGACTGCGGGATTTGATTGAATGACGTAGAGGAAGCAGGAACTGTAAGTCAACATCATTCAATTTTAGATGTTATGTACCTTCCGCATTTTGTCTTTTATGTTATGTCGATATAAGCAATAAAAAAGTTGACATATTTTGGCGAATATTCAACCTCCCTTTCTAGTAGATGTATTGCTTATCAGCGACCATTCGTAATATCGCTGAAACAGTTATATTGGGATCTAGTGCTTGTTGGTCTTGTATTCCAACCACTGGATACAAATCACGCATTAGTTCTCTCCATTTAATGTAAATGTAAACAAAATTTGTAATTATAAGAAACACTAATGAGGAACATTATCTGATTTCAATACGGTGACGCGACTTCTAGGGACGTGTAACATCATTTCAATCTGTGAATAAGAAGAGAGTTGAGTCTGGGCTAGGTGATTCGATGCATTATTCAGGGACCTTTTGCAAAGTCATATCTGCATCCACGTTATTTAAAGTCACAATTCATTATACAATTAGGTGATAGAATAAGGCTATTAGTTAATAATATAATTATTAGATATTACGATAGAAAGTAAAACCTTATATGGCATCATGCTATGTTGGTATAGTGTTGTAGTGATTGGTACCAGCTACATCATTACACATGGCTACAGTATGCATGAAACAGAGGTAATGTCAGACACTCTTGAATCGATGGGGGTCAGGGGGTGGGGTGATGGGGTCAGGGGTCAGAGGGCCTACTATCTATTATGGACGCGAAGTATTGCATGCAACTGATTCCATTATTCTTAGATATTTCCCTGTTTCTTTGCTGTTGCACTGATTTGGTGGCGCACTGCTTCCAAGCCGCATTCTCTCTAGTGCATTAGTTCTACTATACTCAATCGTTCTGCATAAAATATGCTAATATCTATGTACTAATTGAACAAGTAGTCTTTGTCCCTAAGTATCAGTCAACGTTACAAAGAGCATATATGTGTTCATTATTTACAGGTTTATATATTTAATTATCCGATTAAATGCCTTTGTTAGCGAGTTTGAAGATGAATTTGTAATGATATCGAGTTAACCTACATCTGGTGACATTTATCTATATTGCAGCTCTTTACGGAATGATATAGGAGAATTTGAGCATCGCCTGGCAGTCGCCAACATCAAGATGACGTCATCAAATCACTTTAGTATCAAGTTTGAAAGGACGAAGTAACAAACACTTTAACTTTTATATTTATTTTGGAAGGTTGTCTAATACTATTAGCACTTCAAGATGTCAATAAGACCCTCCAATTTGAATTTCAGTATGTCACATTTGCATATAACGCACAGCACGAATTGTTTCGTCATCAATTCACTTATTCCTGTAGGACTATATGTACTGATGGATGGGATTTAGTGATGTACCTGACCGATAATAGAAAGTACATTGCAGAATGAGATTGATTATGAGTGGTTGGTATGTTACTTATAATAATGACATGTACTCAGACAGTGTGCAAAACATACATAGACACACACACATACACAGTTTAAACAAACATACGTTACTTTAATTCACGAAATATATTACTTTTATACCTATACATGTCTAGTTGTTGTTCCCAATTTAGTAGAAAGTTAAAATAATGTGAACACATACTTAAAACATCAACAATGCTTTTACTGTCACTTACACGACATTTATTTTGTGTCACGTGTTCTTTTTCACTTGAACATTATTCAATTCCTGAAAAGAGCTTTCCAAAAAGTTTCAACAGATTTTGAATGAAATTATCATCACATCAAGTGTACTGAATATGGGGCAAATTGGTTAGATGTCCGTAGTGTTTCAATGGCTGTAGCTTATATGAGAGAGAGAGGGGGGGGGGGGGGGATCGGGTTGATGCCCTTAGTTTGTGAGTAACATTAATATTTGCTAGTTGGCTTCAAACGAAAACGTCATTGAAACCTAACCCTTGTTATTGAAAGCAGAGTGAATTACAACACATTGGAACTGCCAAGGCCAGTGACAATGACATATATATATATATATATATATATATATATATATATATATATATATATATATATATATATATATATATATATATATATATATATATATATATATATATATATCGTGTGCATCACGACCTTAGTTATTGTTCCTCACTAAACGTATCCGTATAACGGTTCAACGTCCAACAATCAATCAAGTTATATAATGTTTCACATGTGATTGTATACTCTTATAATTCATGTGTCTTCACTCTATATATACATATGAATTTGAAATAATCGCCAACAATAGCAATTGTCTGTTCCTTGTATTGTTCTTTCTACAAACAGATTATTTGAATTTTATTTTCAATAATCTGTTGACTCAAATTTCATTTAACAGTGAACAGTTCTGACAGGGATGCTTTCACTCGCGATGTTTCAGGAAATGTATATTGGCTTATAGCAGGCTATGATGTCATGATTCAATATAAACTGTGTAACGATTTGTAACAAGTAGAAAGTTTTTTTTTTTCATTATACCTTTTTATCCATTTTTTCCCTTTTTCATTACACATTTTGACCAGAATATTGAAGAAATATATGACGTAATCGGTACGTAATAATTTGAGTTGGTTGAGACTATGTTATTGTTAAATTTGTTAAATATCGTCCCCGAGGCAATGGTTGGCTAGATACAATTATGTTTCATTATTCTAAACCAAGCAATATAACAGTAGATGTGGTCATACCCCCCCCCCCCCCCACCCTTGTCTTCTGATGCTCTCCGTTGTTATTATAGTCCTTATTAAAGCCTTCGCTGTCAGGACAAGAAACCATGACATGAGCTTACTTAATTTAACAAGATTGAACATAATAACGCTGATAATGTTTTGTACATTTTTAAGTAAACATTAAATACAATGGTATATTCTCTGTGTTTCATTTTTCATTTGTATTATTTCTTTCAAGTTTTTATTTTACTGCATCACATAAAGTTTCTATATGTTTGTGAGACTAAAGGAGCATCAACCACAACGATCATGTCATATTACATGATAGGTAACCTATCGATCATTGTAATATTACATGATAGATAAGCTATCGATTATTTTAATATTATGTGATAGGTAAGGTATCGATCATTCTAATATTATGTGATAGGTAAGCTATCGATCATTTTAATATTACATGATAGGTAAGCAATGGATCATTTTAATATTATGTGATAGGTTAGCAATCAATGTGCAAGTCACTTTAGGTCACTGACGCATTTGAGCAAAAAATGCATTTGATTTTGGAAATATCCATTCTGGAATATTCGTTAAGATACAAGACTTGTAGATTTGAATAACTATTGAAATTTTACAATTTGTCTTCATTAATTGCTTCATTAACAGTCTTCTTTAATAAGGTAAATAAGTAGAACGTTAAACAGTTATTGTTTTAGCATGACATAATTTTTTCTTAGTAAAGCTGATAATATTATGTATATATCAATTAATCCTTACATACAAACATCGGCTCTGTATAGTATATACTCTTCATGTTATTCTTTCATTGTTCTGTTAATGCGCCTTATAAATGATTCTACTTCTTTCATTTTATTTCAGATCTTCTTTATTTCTTTATATTCCGATATTTTCCTTCGATTTATAACAATTCTAAGACTACATCTAATACTTGCTCTAATTATTGTTATATTTAGTCATTAATAGTTAGATTTCATTCTTCTTCAACCATTTAATAATTCAACTTTCTTCCAAGATTTAGTTGCTTTATTTCGTTCCTCCTATATCTTTATCATGAATTAATCTTTGATATTACTCACGCGTCAAACAGTGAATATTAGAAGAATACTGTTAAATGTTATAATACTAACAATGACTGGCTGTCTACCGCTACACCATTGATTGTGTTACTCAAAATCATACTAAAACATTGTCTTAGACATTAATGAATAACAATGACATGTATTGTTTTTTATCCAGTTGTTCGTTCCATTATTATGATCACTAATGATGTTTCCCCGAAGACAATAGGACACGTGACTTTGACGTATAATAGTAAAATTTTAAAATGATAGTAACGAAGATAATATTCAGTATATTTAACATGAACCTTTAATGCGATGATCGGCTCTCCATACATATCTTTCATTCTTCTTGTATCGTTATTTTGCTTCACTTAATTAATGGTGCTGGTTGATGATTCATGAATATTCATGATCTCTTCATTGTTATTCAGTTTTTGTCGTATTTGCTTTAACGCAATTGGATATTATGAATACCGATATAACCCAAGCCCTGTCCCGCAAAATTCAATATTTACATAACTTTACAAACACAAATTAACAAATACATGTGGACGAAATCCCTGCGTTGCAGTATCTGTTTATGATATTAGATATTTCCATGGAAATAATTGTAATTGTTCTTGGTATCTTCCATATTTCTGTATGCTTGTACAAATATATAATTTTGCAACCAAACACACTTGTTCCATTTGAGGCGATCCTGGTCTCTCATTATGATACAATTACAAGCTATTCATGCCATTTATCTGTTACCATATCATAAGTACATATCGTAGATGTTCATGTATATTGAAATTGTAATATCAATGGAAGCAATAAAAGAAACGAATCAGATAAATATTGTCCACAGTGCTATCTCTATGTCACATGTAGTCTATGTAATAACTTGTTTTGGTCTGCATCAAGATCACACAGAAGGTTATGACTACCCAGTAACTCTCAAAACAGGTGAGGCTGGTATAGTTGCGGTTGAGATAAAGAAATTCTTCTCTGATAAAAATGCCGCTATCACTCTGTGTGCCTTTAATTTAAACTTTCTCTTCAAGTTCATCCCAAACTTTTCTAGAAAAAAGTATTGGTCCCGTCTGACCTCAGATGAGCTTCGACAGAAATGTAGTGAAACCGGTAGATAATATGTATAAACTAGATATGATTCTGGCGTACACTTACGTAAGTTCGAAAATCATTTGATATCATTCAAACCAATTTAGAATCTGTTTAGGACTGTTTAGCTGCTCCAAAGACTTGTTTTTATATGTAATTCAAAGGCAAAATAGTTTGCGTCTCACAACTTAATGTATGATTCTGTAGCGTTTCATCATATGACTGAGTAAATGGCTTATTGTAACCTTCATGGTGTGACTTTGTGGTCTGCGGTGCAAGAGATATATCTTTTCGTTAACAGCGCAGTTAGTGGTATACCACAAGCTGACATATTGTAACAGTTTATTCTAAGCAAGCGATAGTATCAGATTGATACAAAGTTCAGTGATACAAGGTAATGATTGTTCCCATATTTAATATTTTATGTGTTTAATTAGTCAACGTACTGATAATAATCATTAAATTAATAAACAAATACAACAGAACACACATCAAAGTTCAAGATTGACAAAACGAAAGGCTCCATCTGTTTGCATTACGATAAGGAGTATTTGGTTAAGTAACGAGAAAATTTGACTGGAAAACTGGCTGATCGATCTTATTTTCATGCCAGTGTTTAATAACCTTCTGATAATAAACACGTAAATGAATAACATGCACTTAAGTTCAAGTTAAGCACGAGTGAAATTAAGTTGGTTCGCTGGGAAGTGGATGGCGGTTGGGAATTTTGATATCATTAGCATATATTACGTCATGATCAACTGTTGGTGTGTAAGATATGCAGCACCACCAATATTACACGGGAAGATTAAAGTGGAAGGAAGGGGAATTGTAGGGGGGTGGGTGAATTGGCGTGGTTAAGTTCCATTATTTGTCTGTAGTATGAGGCTACATTCGGTTCAATATCTTACTATATAAATAAAAATAAAACAATGTTGACGTATGTGAAGTATATTTTAACCCCTCTTTTGGGAGTTGGCGGGAAACAATGTTAACCAAGAAGAAATTATAACACACAAAACTAGTTGATCCATTTCGAGGGTGAGACAGGAACGGCATGAGTGTGAAAGGCTTCTGTGGCCATAATAAATGTTACACCTGATCATATTTGGTTAGGTTATGGGTGAAAATAATTTAACATTTAACGACGCTTAATTGTACGTGTGTGTTTATTTGTAATATTGTTTTCGTCTCCCTAGTCAAGCCATGTAACGTTAACTCCTATAATTATAATATCAACCAATCTAACCGTGTGGCTGTGGCCGTTCACCTGCTGATAAGAAATAAACTGTTCGAACTAATAATACAGGATAAAATACATTTATATTATCTGACACAAATTTAGTGTAAGTCTTCTATCTGCATGTATTATTACATCGTGTAATGATATCATAATTTACGTGAACTTACTCTTCAGAAAACGTTACTTTACACAACTGTGATGAAAAGAAAGTGTTCCTCTTTTTGTAAACCATGAAGCAGCCGTATTACGACTTAGCAAGAATGTTACCAAAATCTTCAGAGTATATTCAAAATTAGATTGCAATTAATCAAATTAAGGTATCTTGTTTTTTTTAAGTCGGTTAATGAGAGTTATAAATTAAGTTAATAAAGCTTGCAACTTGTCGTCACCCAGATATCTGTCTATCTAACTAATCCTTTGAAGAACTAAAGATACACTACAAACACTCAAACTTTAATTTACTGTTAGTTTGAATTGAACCTTACAATTTCAACGAACAACTTGACTGCGGTATTCCTGAAGCAAATAACAGATTTATCAAAATCAACCTAAATATTTGTTTTAAATAAACAAAGAATAATCTCATTAGCCAAGAACGAAAGAGGTCCATCCAATCTAAAAGTGCACCTAAAAAATGCTGCATTCAAATTGAACCATATCTCTGTACTGGTCTTAACAATGTAAGAGTTGATCGCCCCACAGATCTCATTTCTCTGTGAATAAAGCGTACGAGCGCCCTCTAAAAACAATAAAGTTTGCATCTCACTGGGGAAGGACACAACTTTCTTCTGCTTATAACAAAGGTATCGTAAGATGAATACTGTGGAGTACGGTTAGGATAGTCAGAGTGAGGTTGTAGGATTAATTAGATCATCCACGTTTGTTTGAGATTGGAAGGGCTGTACTGACGTTCGTTACTTGTTGATGTTCACAATAATGAATATTCAAAGAACATAATGATATAAAAATTAAACATCAAGATAAACAAAGGTGGAACTAGAGTAATAAACAGCTTACTACCGTTTTTTCCCCATTCATCGGAAAGGGGGGAGGGGGGTCCTGCTCGTTTTTTAAAACCGATTTGGTTTGGTATATAGGTGGTTGAATACAACTATATATTTACAGGGCTAACTCTCTAGTACATTAGTTTGAATGATATAGTTATGCTAGGAGTTAAAGAACAAACTTGTGTTTATGTACAGAATTAAAAGCAGGACGACGATCAAGATTTTCTAGGTCGATCGGTCCTTAATCCATCATTTTGAACGATAAACCTGCATGATATATCATAAAAATCTTCATTGACAATGCTAAAGTTTGATTATTTAACCGAATTATCGGTCGGATTTGTAATCAAAATCCAATTTATTTCCGGTAAGCTTTCATTTTTAGTTGTAAAACCTGGAATACCGGTTCAAAAGAAGACCGGCATTGAGCAATAATCCAATTTTTCCGACAGAGTGAAACTGGAATATATCATTAGTGTGTATTTTGCTTTGTCATACACGTGATTCCTTCGACATGCGAGGAAACATCCGGTAAGATTAGCATAACAATACGAGTAAGAACCCAGTCTGAATGAGAAGAAAACCGCAGGTGGCTTTAGCTTTGTGAACATTCCAGGGACAGATGTTCTGTTAGTCATACAGTATTGCATTAAGATAGCCTGAATAGGCTCGTTGCTCGTGCATAAACTCCATACAATAGCAATTGAACGTACGGGGACTGCTGGTGATAGTGTAACCATTTAGTTAAATAATATTTACTTCAAAGGCATCAATTAAAGACACTGCAACCTTCTCATCGTGCTCTATACATCCATGGAAATGTTTGTTCAATATTATTCTCATTGGATCAATATCCCAGGATTTTATCTTGTGATTATTTCGCAATGATTTCGTAATCCAAAGTGATGTAGGCTACCATGGATTCAGGATCAATAGTTTTCAGAGACCTATACATTTTTTCGAGGGCTGAGAAAATGATTCAGGCTTATGAAGGAGGATTTATTTTTTCGGAAGGATCACTTTGGTTTTATACCAGGATACACTTTAAACTATAGCATAACGCCATTTCTTATCAGATGGTGAAGTTCGTACGTAACTTTACTCTTCCTGACTTCCAGAAAGTGTTTGGAGATTAACAGATATTGAATGTCAAAATATTGTCCCGTTGACCTCTCGTCATCTCATGTGAGTAGACATTCCAATGAAAATCTTTGTTAATATTTTTAATCTGGATTAAACGGTATTAGTTTACACACTAGCAACAGTTCGCCTCTCCAAGACCTATAGGTTATTGTCACATAAACCACCAGAAACACTATCCCGAATTAATTAAATTTTACCAGCCCATGATTTTCTTAATAAAAGAAGCAAATTTGAACGACCTTTATTATCATCAATTTGGATAAATATATAAAATTAAATATCGGCTTAACAAGTAATTGTATTATCAATATTATGGGTAAAAATGATGTTTTAAACATCCTCCGAATGGTCAATCACCACCCAAGACCAAAATGAAAAGTTAGAATAAGGTAAATTAGGTAAGACATATTAGTCCTTGACTTTCAAGATAGAGGCGATATCATTTAGTGCAGTCATTGTCTATCACTTGTGTTGAATACAAAGAAACCAGAAGAAACACACATTCACACGTGACTCACTCCTTTTCGTAATGAAAGTAAATTAGACATAATTTTCAGCGTAAGAAAATCGTTTCTTGCAAAACTAAACAGAGCCAAACCTAACTTAATATTACAACCGATTTAAACTAACTATCAAACGAACTATATCACGCTAATGCATAAATTAATTGCTGTTCATCGTTTTGCGTAATTCAATGGCGTTGTAGTACCTTCCGATAAAATCTCAGTGTAATTAACTACTTCACTACTGACAATACTAATAACAAATGTCTCCATGAAAGTATAATGTCCAGGCAAGCACAATATTTTTGTGACGTTAATTTTCATTTGAAATTTTTAAATGCACCACGTGCTGTAGTACGTCTTTACTGCCTTTCCTTTTTCTCTTCGAAATTTCTTGACCAACCTTCTAAATTGCATTTAATGATCATAATTGATTATAACACCATTTGAATATAAATTGCTGTCATGGTGAAAATGTAAATTACCAAGTTTATATTCTTTAGTACCATCATTCAATAATTTATGAAATAGTTTAATCCATTTACTGGAACTAAACAATAAACATTTCGCATGCGCAAATCTAAAGTATTGATATTATACACTGAAAACTTAAATTGGTTCACCGACTAACATAACGTTAGTCCATCTGGTGCCTCTCCCGACTAACATAGCCTTGGTCAGTTGCTATACCGACTAATTTATTCCTTAGTCAGTTGGATTTCTTAGTCGGTCATCTTAGTCCGTCAGCTTAGTCGATCAACAATTTCTTAGTCGGTAAATGTATATTAGTCAGTTACATTAGTTGGTGACATTAGTCGGTCTTTACCGACTAATTTATATGAGCCACCGACTAGTTTATAGCAGGTTTTACATTAGTCAGGATGGTGCCTCTCCCGACTAACCTTTCTAAGTCCGTATCGACTGACTAGTTGCACCGACTAGATTCACTGAAAGAATTAAACCCGACTAGTTTCACTGACTAGCATCACTGAAAGAAAAGAGAGAAGAAGAAACACAAATAATGTGTACGTTGGCAGTATTTATTTCTGATAAAACTTCTGATGTCTACAAAAGGCTGACTTTCGACAGATAGAGAAGAAATCACTGTAAATAAAATCTGAAAATCTGATTTTTTTTCCAACAAAGTTAAGACAAGTTAATGGATCAAACATGAATCGCAAAAGTATAGCACTGCACAATAATGCAAAGTTGAATCTTGGGCAAGGGTTCCTCATGACTTTCCTTTTAAAGTGGTACCCCAAATCGACACCAGTTAAGTCTTCACGAACAAAGAGTGTTTCTCTTAACTACAAATGGCCTCCCACTTGTCTTCAGGAAGCCAAAATCTGCACCATTATTGACCTGTGAACAGAAAATATGATATACGTGTAAGCACAGATACAGATATAGCACATAACTCACCTTATCATAAACATACATTTACATTAAAATTTTATAACATATTGGGAGGTATACATTTAAATCTAGGTCCCTCAAATTACAAGCCAGGAATAGCAGCTTTACCAAATTATTATTAGCTTTGCACAGCATAACACCAAGTTATTTCTCAAAGCTGAATAATTATGTTAATCATGTTAATAATGATCCCAATAGACCGGGATCCCAGAGGGTTTGGTTAGCTGGGAAGGTAACCAATTGCCTTGTACATCACAATGTTCACAGTGCATTCCTGTATATGAAACCAGACGACTGGCAAACCGACTGTGGTGGGTGTGGCTGGGAGAGCAATTTTAAAGTCACCTGATAGCTAACCTAGATCAGTTTTCATGGTAACACATCAAAGTAAGTACAATATGTCAGGTATGGCCCCAAGAGCAACAAATGGCCATTGCCAGTAATTATTGGTGGTGGGGTACCCCTGCCAGTGATCTATATTTGACCCCTCAAGGCTGACCTAGGTCAGCTCATGAGGTAACCACTTGAAACCTACTGGAAAATGTTGGTTAGGGCTTCAGATACAACTGATGGGCATTGCCAGTAATTTTTATTGGTGGGGTACCCCTGCCAGTAGACCCCCAAAATGCCCATCCCCCATTGACCTAGATGAGCTCATGATGTAACCAGTTGAAAACTACTGGAAAATGGTATCACTTCATATGTAAGGGATGGGAATTTCCAGTAATTTATATTGGGGGGGTACCCCTGCCAGTAGACCCCCAAAATGCCCATCCCCCATTGACCTAGATTAGCTCATGAGGTAACCAGTTGAAAACTACTGTAAAATGATTGGCAGGACTCTATATATATGTAAGGGATGGGCATTTCCAGTAATTTATATTAGTGGGGTACCCCTGCCAGTAGACCCCCAAAAAGCCCCCCCCCCCCCCCTCATTGATCTAGGTCAGCTCATGATTTAACCAGTTGAAAACTACTGGAAAATTATTAACAGGATTCTATATGTAAGGGATGGGCTGACTCTGGCAGTGGTGGCCCACCAATATAAAATACTGGAAATGCCCATCCTTACATATGAAGTGATACCTATCATTTTCCTGTAGGTTTCAACTGGTCAAATCATGAGCTCACCTAGGTCAATGAGGGGATGGGCATATTGGGGGTCTACTGGCAGGGGTACCCCACCAATAAAAATTACTGGCAATGCCCATCCCTTGTATCTGAAGTCCTAACCAACATTTTCCAGTAGGTTTCAAGTGGTTACCTCATGAGCTGACCTAGGTCAGCCGTGAGGGGTCAATTATAGATCACTGGCAGGGGTACCCCACCACCAATAATTACTGGCAATGGCCATTTGTTGCTCTTGGGGCCATACCTGACACATTGTTCTTACTTTGATGTGGTTACCATGAAAGCTGCTCTAGGTTAGCTATTAGGTGACTTTAAAATTGCTCTCCCAGCCACATCCACCACAGTCGGTTTGCCAGTCGTCAGGTTTCATATACAGGAATGCATTGTGAACATTGTGATGTACCAGGCAGTTGGTTACCTTCCCAGCTAACCAAACCCTCTGGACTCCCGCTCTACAGATCAGTGAAAATTTGACCAAACTTATGAAGCTTGCACGTAAATGATAAACTAGACTGTTTTTTTTTTTAAAACAGGTTATGAAAAGTATCTTAAATATCATTAAACAGTTGGGTACAATAGTTAAACTCACTCTTCCATCTTTTTTCTCTATGGTACTTGTTCCTTTGCTTTTTGAACTCTTGGATAAACTCTTTTGTTCTGCGAAGGGTACCAATATATCATCTTAAAACATGTCTTTAAGCCATATATAACACAGTTCTCCTCTTCTGTTGTTGCCTCCACACTGGTGTCGTACATCACAGGAAAGCTCACCCTTGACTTAGATATTTGGCTTTTCAATTCCTGCTGGAAAAAAGAAACAGCAAAGTATTCATCATTTGAAAAAAAAAATAAATAAAGTTGTCACCACAAAGTTATGTGAGATTTGCTTCCACTATAGTCTCAAAAAAACAATCCCAAAGTTTGAAGCAGACTGTATAAAGCTGAAAATTTGAACGAGAGTGTCATCACCATTGCAACCAGAATCAAATGCCCAGAATACAGAGATAATAAAACATGGGCTAAATCTTTGTTTGTTTTTATGATCTTTAAAAATATAAAATTTTAGAAACAGAAATGCACTGAGCCAACTTATTTATAGGCCTAATCGTTTTTAGTTGTTATTTTGCTTGCTCACATAACAAGCCTGTTTAGACCTAGGCTAGAGGAGAATCAGTACTTTGTTACACTAAGTTTGTCTACGGTCGTTTTGATTTAGTCTTACTAGTAGTACTAAAGTATATAATGGACCGGCGAAGACTAGAGAATACCCAGAGTTTTAGCAACTGCGTTAAAGGAATTGTCTGGTGGAAGATTTTGATACATTGTCTTTGTAGTTATTATTTTTCTCTTTCTAACCATGTAAAAATTGTCCCCATTCGACGTTTCCTTTTTGTAGAAATCTGGTTTTCAAATTCACCAGTTTCTCACCAAAAGTACCGTTTGTTCGAACGCTTCAATATGGTGATTGACGTAGTGGTTGCAGATAGGCAAAACAGGCGACTTGAAGTTAGCACTCCCAATTCCGCAGCAAACAAACTCACGTGTAAGCACATTGGATTGCCTCATATATATAACGTACATACTCGCGAACGTATATACTACGATGCTCAGTTGGTGTACTTGTATAGCGTTACACATAGTACACTCACACTCAAACCACAGTTCATTAACTGTTCTTCGAAATCGCTGAAATAAAATTCACGGATCAATTTAACAGTAAAAGGAAAATTGTAAAGTATTCGTTAAACCGAAAGATGAAACTTGGCGCCGAATCGATGTCATCGCAGAACTGTCCGATTGTAAACGTTAGGGTAGCCTATACACGCGAACATTCTTCGCGCTGGAGCTGGATACCGCGATGTGTAAACAACGAAGAGCCTGCTGTTAAAACTTATCTTGTGTTTCACAAAGACCACGAAACCACCGATCTACTACATATATTGCGGCTTAAGGAGTTTTTTAAATCATATCTAATTTATAAGAAATTTCACCGGAAATTATTGAAGAAATTGATCGAATCGTTGTCAGAGCAGAATGTAGCAATGAGAAGCTTGGGCTTCGCAGAACTGTCCGATTGTCAACGTTTGAGTATAGCCTACATGCGAACATTTTTCGCGTTGGAGCTGGATAGCGCGATGTATAGCCTGAACAACTCAGAGTCTGCTGTTAAAATTTACCTTGTGTTACACAAAGACCACGGAACCACCGATCAAGTACATGGCGGCTTAAGGAGTTTTTGAAAACATATCTAATTTTAAAGAAATTTCACCGGAAATTAAGGAAGAAATTTATCTGTATACAAACGCTGTTTTTGTTGTGATTACCGTATAGGTACTGTGCGGAGGGTGGGTTATGACGCAATCTGCTATGGCAGAGCTGACGTCACGTATTGTACTGTTCAAATCATATTTGAAATGTCTATCCATAACGATTAAAAAATCGTTTCTCTGTCAAACGCAACATTAGCGTTCTCATACTTTGACAACATGTTTGGAAAATTATTTACTATTTTTTAAGATAACTTCTTTGGGCCACCAGACAATCCTTTTAAACTGTATCATCTGATCTATTATTTACGCCAATGAGTTTCATTCAATCTAGGATCAAAAAGAGAAAACTAATTAATCTTAACCTTTAAACTTTGCTACTAAACAGATATGCTTGAATTACAAATAAATGTCAAAAAACATCATAATCTAAGAATCGATGCATATACATACACATAAACAGAATAATTTGAATTCGCGCAAGTGAACCCTGCACTACATTGGACAGTAAAAAAACGTGCAATTAGACCAAACTAAACATACTAAATTTTCCGTTACTTCTACATAAAATATCAATACAAATACAACAACTTACTCTTTTGGCAGTATACTAAAAGCACATGTTATAATAACTTCAGACTATCAAGCTTTCCTGAGAAAAAAACGGTTATTACTTCTTACAGTAAGCAAGTCGACCGTGAAGGAATGTCGCAATTGTTTCCTGGGCGTGACCGGAAATTAAATACTAAAAAATGATAAATGAAAAGGTTAAATAGAACTGAAGCGTGCATCCTGACTGCTCGCAACATATAATACCGTTGACTAGCCAACATAATGTGTTCAGCCGACTGTGACTGTACGTTTGAAGGTCTAGCCTTGCTTATTCAATATCACAAAGCCTACCCATTTAGATTTACATGGGAAATTACAGGAAATCTTTACCAAATGAGTGTAGACTTCAAATAAACTATTGAGCCTTATAGTTCCAGCATTTGTTTGGGAATAAATTAGAAGATTATGTGCCACTGTTCAATCTAGCCCAATACACACATAACACATTGTTAATTGGTGTTTAGGATGCACACTTTAGTGTTGATAATGCACTGCAGTACCCAGTAGAAGCCTATAGGCTACTCACTGTCATTGCACTTGTGAATTGCGAAACGCCAACGTGACAACGGTAGCGTTACACTAACCATAATACAGTACTAGTGCCAGTGGCCTAACAATTAACTTTAATTTTACCTTCTAGTTAAAGGAATAACAGGTAGGCCGATGATGCAGTTAATACCTCCATTCTTCTAAAGACCTTCTTGGGTGATTTACGGTTGAAAGTTGCTTAGAGTGATCGTATGAAACTATGCCAAGCCCAGCAAGCTGCCGTTGCCTCTCGGTTTCCAAATTGAAGTGAATCGAATTGGGTTAAAATACATTAGTCCGTCGACACCGACAAAGCTACGATTATGGCGTAAATCGGGTGTCCGTATCGTTCTTAGTCCATGGGTTAAAATACCTTAGTCCGTCGCCACCGACTAAGCTGCGATTATATTTTCCTTAGTCAGTGTAAACTAACTAAGAAGCAGCGATGAAACGAAGATTTTTGCTAGTCCGGGTGCATTGACTAACGTTAAAGACTAATTTAACGCTAGTCCGTGGCAATATTGACTAGTTTATTTTTTCAGTGTGGTATTAATGAATATAGTCAAGTTCATGTTACAGCAATGCAAAAACGACGATTTTAAAAATATTGTTATTGATTAATGGTAATTTAGAGACATTTTAAATTTATTGAAAAGACATAAATATAAGAAAAACTGGTAAGTTCATCCATGTATGTATGTTTGCTTTAAGAAAATTGCCATTTTTTTTATAATTTCGAAGTAACTATTTTCTAGATCTTGACTAAGTTAAGCGACAACAGTCTATTAAGCAACATACCATGTTGTGCACCCGTCACTCACACTCTTAAATATTAGTGTGAATCGTTAGCGTACTACCTAGCCATGAATCATGGATTAACATGACGTCACATTTGGACGTGCTGTTTTGCTGTACTGCCCTCTGTTCCGCCCTCTGTTCCTTTCACTGTTATACAACCAAAACGAACGACACGATCGTGACTCCCTATCTCACCAATTCGTCACAATTGACTTTTAATATTTGCTAGCATATAATATAGTAAACCTATTTATTATCATTGGCTTATCTAACTAAACACTTATAAGGTAAGATCACCTAGGCCACGTTAAACATCAAAGGTGGGTGGGCGTCACAGACAGAAGTGCTCCATACCTTTATAAAAGCAACTAACAGTTTGTTACCATCGAGTCAAAAGCACCCTCACCCTATTCATAAAGTTCGTGCCACTGTAAGCGTATACAAAAGTCATATTTTTACTTGTTGCTATATGAAAAACAGCAAACTCGACAATTAATCCTTTCGTCGAGATGTATCGCCAACTCGAGAGGAAAAAAATAAAAATTGATCGTGCTGTCCCATCAGAACCCCCGTATATTTTTCATTAGTGTTTAAATAATAACTTATGTTAATGTTCTAGAGAGAGGACAAAGAAGGGGAGGTGGGAAAGTGCAACTGTTCTTGTAGTTTCCAATATTGCTGTATAGAAATGATATTAGGTGCACAAGGATACTATATATTGTCATAACATTCCTTTACGCATGTTACGATAACGTGACTTGTGATTTTAAATTCAACTTGTCGACGATTAATTTCAGTAATCACCACCTGTTTATTGTATGTCGACTTAGTATTTATTAGTCCACTTTAGGGCTATGGTATCGGGCCGGGATTGGGTAACATTCCCAACCCAATTTTGTGTAGAATTGTTAATGTAAAGGTACCCCATTTCATTAATTAAGTTCATTTTTTCATGAGAAAGTGCCCTTTTGTTACAATATCTAATGTTCTTGTGTTGAAAAATTTAAGAAATATAAAGGTAATTAGAAAGTGCTCTATTGGTGGAAAACATTCAAGAACTGGCATTTGCGGTTTTAAAGTAATTCTGTGGCTGCCCCATTGAAAGTCACATGTCCCATAGTTTTTAGAAGTTTGTGAGTAACCCCCTCCCCGGCCCGCCAAAATTAAACCCTTACGTTACGCCATTGTTCGGATTTACCAAACAGTGAACAACAGCACGTCATTCATTATCGGCAATGATTTGTGTTCCACCGAAAATGGTATGTACGGATTTTAGGAGATTTCTATGTTATTATGTGACATCTGATAAATATACACTCTAAAAACTGTTGGGCAAAAGTGGTTGAGCAAACAAAGCATTGCCCAATATGAGTAAATATTAACCAACAACTGAGTAAAAGAAATTACACAACTGATATGGGTAAACTTTGTTGTGCAAAAATTAAGATGTCGTTTATTGTTACTTTCTGTTGGGCAAACAAGCTTGATTTGCCCAATGTTGTGCAAAAACCAGCATTTTCGCGCCATTACTATACTGGTACTCTGCGCGATGTGCATGCATCATGAGTAGATCGTATATAGTGAAAGTACACAACTTGGCTGACGAATTTGTTATCGCTATACTCAAGAGGTGGGAAATGCCATAGTTATGTGCTACATTTGAAGGTGAGCGTAAAAAAAAACAATCCTCTGCTTGGTGTGTGCATCGAACACTGCGATCTCTACAAATAGTGGTATCGAATGATCGTTCGTTCTCTCGGTGGTACATGTAGGCTATACCAGGCATACGTAAAGGCTTCTAATACTAATTGTATTTCCAGTATAGTTGTATTACGTTAGGCTAGCTTGTAGTGAAGCGATTGACAGGCGCCACAGGCGCGCCCGCAAGTGTGTACTAGGTCTAAATTACTCACATTGTATTAACGTTGCGAACTCCTGTGTAATGCAGATTCTCGTCAACTTACGGTAAGCTATGCGTATGCAACAGGTCTCTCTAGCCTATATCTTGGCTAAACAAGGTTTCATTTTAGCACATTTGCGTTGTAAATCATAAATTGTACTCCGTTGTTTTCTTTAAGGTTTTATGCGGCAAATGACCACATTAACCCTTATTAGCATAACGTTAGACCTAGCATGTCATAACTTAGGCCTAATGTTAGACTTACACGTACAGTACGTTGTTAATGCTAGTATAGTAGTACGTACATACAGTAGTATCATAATGGACCCTTCGAAGTCCGAACACTTTAGCACTAAAATGCTCCAGAATTGTATTTGTACACACTTCTTTTAAAATGATACTATCGATGGCAGAAGAAACATTCTCGTTAGAAAGAAAGTCGCTTCATAGGTTTCGTCAATTGATCCTATTGTATTTGTGCCATGGTGAAATTATGCATTCGTTAGGGGTGTCCGAACTTCGAGGGTTTTTCGAACTTCGAAGTAGCCTAAGTTAGGCCTGGCATTTAATGAGTTCTAGGCTATAATAATATTAGTATAGCATAGAACATCAGTGCTCGTAATGTTATAGGCCTATAATGCTGTTTGCATCTTTTTCTCTTTCCTACAGGTAGAACAGGACAATTATTACAAATACCAATTAACTGCCAACAAATTACACAACAGACTACAGAGTGGGATATATGACGATGGACATCTTGTGTTATACAGGCGATCATCCTAAACTGGCCAAACTGTTTGCATTTAGAGAAGACGTTGGATGCACTGACTGATGGTAAGCCTATTAGCCTAATTTAATGTAGTCGTGGCCTGTGAATTCATTGCTAGCTTCACTTAGAGCTTATGCCATGACAACAGAGTTTCTCTTTCCAGTATATCTGTAAAGATGGGTCAATATTTGGATTTACCTTCAAAATGTGTTTTTGGTGGATTGTTACTTTTTAAAAATCTATCAAAATCAACTGATCTGAATGGACCAAATCAGGTTAATGTCAATGGTGGCTTCTGAACCTTTCTGCAAACTTTCTCCAATCATTGCACTCAATATGATTAATTGGCTACTATTTTTTTTTTGTAGTCGCTTTCGGGTTTGTGTGTGGTTGAAGTGAGACCCAGCCCTGTTATAATATTAACTTAATGACAGTCACTTGGACATGTTTCAGTGTTGTCTGAGGTTCCACATAGGGTTTGAATAATTCTTTCAAAAATCTTTGGACAATTGTATTCAGATTTCAGTGCAACTGTGTCAATGAAAGGTTAGCACTATGGGCTTTTTCATTTTTTTCCTTCAAAATCTTATAAAATTTGGCTTGAAATTAGTGTGTAGGGTAGGTAATAAAGTCTTCTAATACAAATGTGTAGGTCCCCTATGAGTACACATGCCACATTAACTTTCATGTTGCTGTTATTAATATCTATGAGCATCAAGTTGTGGAGCAAATTTAGGGCGGTGTATCCCTTGAATGTTATCCTCAGTCCTTGAAGTTTTATATGGTCAGACTATAGTGGGCGTTATTAATGTTTTCGTTGTTTATACCTGCAAGCATTCTCATTTCTTGCCTTAATCTCTTTACAGATGAAAAGAAGAACTTAGCTTTCTTTCTGTTGCCATTGCTTTTCGAGGACGGGCAAAGAAAAGCGGGTCTGCTACGGTGACTAGTTGCCTTCAAGCATTCATAGACGATCAGCCAGTAAGCAAAATCATTAATTATATTTTAAGTAAAATTCTTTTGGTGGTATACCTTTTGGTTCATACCAGATCAGCTGATAGTTTGTTTAACCTTATAAACTCGGTGTGTTGTTGTTTATAGTGAGCAGAAGAATGCTACTTATTGTGCTAGTGGTCAAAGGTCATTTGAGGTTAACAAGGGCCAAACACTTAAAACCTTGTAAATATGCTAACTTAAAAGGTGAAAGTTAGATGAATCTCATATGTGATGCATATAGGTTTGCCAAAATGAGTACATGAATTCCATTGATTATAGCTAGAGGTCAGAGGTCATTAGAAGCCACCAGGGCAATTTTTTTAATTAAACTAGTAATGAAATGGGGGAAGGTTAAATAAATTTCATCGTCGGTATGTAAACCTTGGTCATAATAATGAAGTGATCGGGTACTTGATAGTGCAAGGTAAAGGTCATTTGACATTAATGGGGTGGGCGTTATTATACTTTGAAAACCTTGTCAAGATAAAATATGTTGACTTTCTTGACCTGTTTTTTCTTTTAATTACACTGGTCCACAGTATCATAGCATTGTGCAGAAGTCTTAAAACTCTGTATATCCACCTGTTTTAGTTACATTTTATTTGCAACTTGAGGACTTTATTTTCTTTAATTTGCAGTCGGTGACAAGTGTTAGAGGACTGCTGCAAGAAAATATCGAAGGATGAGTGACCACAGCCATTCATTATGTGCTTAGGAGAGAGTAATGGTTCCCCTCAGCATTTGTTTGTGATAATTGAGAGACATCCAATAATGCAGTCCTCACTCCTCAAGGCAGTAGACTATGTGTTTTAAAGTCAGTATGTGTTGGACATTAACTTCCAAACTCAATGTAAGGGGGTTTGGGAGTTTTTTCCATGCTGAGGTATATGAACTTGGTTTTATCAAAAGTCGTTCACTGAGTGCCTTTGGAGCTTTCGTAGCAAACAGAAGTGTTTAAGGGTCAAAGTGTCTTGGAACAAACTTTTCAAATGGTTTCTCGGTATTAGCTTGACATGTTTACATTTTAAGGTTGCTTTTGTTTCATATATATATTTACATATTAAAGGGAAATAGTAAATGTTTGCCTTGGTGAACTGTACCTACATAAAATCTGTATTTTTTTTTTTTTTGGTTGAGAGGGGGGGGGGTGGTAGGGGGTAGATTGGTTATTGATACAGTGAAAGGTTGAGGCAGGGTTGGTTTATCAAACAAATATTCAATTGTGTGTGTTTATCAGATCAGGTGCCAGCAATGTCCCTACTATCACTTATAATTGTGATCTTGAAGCTGCTTTTATTTCTAGTATGTAGAATCAATGTGGGATTTACAACCATTTGGCATTTGTTTGAAATTATCAGTGATATTATATTCACTTATTAAGACCAGAGTTGCTTGAAAGAGACCAACATTAAGCTGTACATGATTGTGTGTTGCACCGGTACCTTGTGTAGTTGATGTCAACATACAGGAGGTCTTTTGTGGTCAACACATTTCAAGAACTGAAAATAGTAAACGATGGTAAAATATGGATAGCTAATATTTCCAGCTTTAATAATGTTGATATGTGTTTATCCCCATTGTGAGTTTATGAAATTATTGCTTCGGATCGAAGTCACAGATCATTAAACTAGGTAAATATTGGTCAAGCACTGAATGCTGTGAGAGTTCATACTGGAGGAACAATCTGAAGTCGGCAAAGACCAGAAAAAATAAAAGTATGAAAACATATATTACTTGTTTGTTCTTTAATATTTAATTTGCCCAACAATTTTAAGAGTGTAGTGACATAGATAGCTTTATTTCAGTCAGTGTGGGGATACACGTTATACAGGATAATGTGTATTTTGATACATAAATATCGTAGTAATTCCAAACGTGACTATTCCTACTGTTTAAGGATCACCAGTGTTACGTTCAAACGAGGTAAATATTATTTTAAAGTTCATTATTGGAGTAAGTTATAATCTATTCTTGCAAACTATTCACACTGATCAATCCATGAGGGAGAAGAATAAATCCTACTGTGTTTATAATGTTAAAATGTGATCGATAGATGATTTTTTCATTTGTTTTTCCTATCGTTCTTGAAATACTTGGAGTAATACTGCTAAACACTATAAATATATCTAAAATGAAACACAGAGATATTCCTTTCTTTCGCTTTGTGAGGATAATTTGTTCGGGTATTCATTGTTCCCCATACAGTTTGATAAGTTGCACTTCAAACATCACTAAAAACTAAACGGTATTATTGCTTGCTTTACACATAGCGTAGCAAGTCCAAAAAGAAAACACAACTTGAACTTCGAACAGGGTAATCTCAACCTTCGCATCAACACCAGATATAACAATGCGTTATACAAACACATCTGCGATTATTTCAACTGACAAAAATGGACTTTGACTACAAGAGCCGATCGTACACCGTATGGATATGCAAATGCTTTCATCTACGCCATCTTTGATACTTGCTGGATGTTTCCTTTAAATGGAGTTATCGTGTTTCGTATATGTTTTGTCACTGAATCCGCTCAACTCGACCTGATAATATCAGCATGACTGCTGTAGTTACTGTTGATGGTGAGTATTTTAATGGGAAATATGACACATAATATAAAGCTAGGTCTATAACTGCATTAGGCTATTATGAGTAACAGGAACCAGGAGTGACAGATAGATAGTACCGTGCATATGATGGAAATATATGCATTTTAACGGGTAGTAGGAACAGGGACTTAGAGACAGATATTATATACTAATGAATTATATACATCAATTTAAACAATAGAAACAAAGACATAGTGATCGATATTACATATTTATGAAATATATATTCATTATAACGAGTGGTAGTAACAAGGAAAAACAAGTTAGTGTTATATAGTATTATGTATTATTACATGTAGTTTCGAATTAAAAGGTGTTTCTTTATGCCGATGATACTGCCATCATGTATAGTTCAAAATAAGAATTAGATATTGAAAGAGTCATAAATTTGGACCTGAAAGATGTGTCTGATTGAATGTACACATGATAAGCTCATACTGAATGCTTCTTAAACCAAGGTTATGACATTTGGCTCTTCTCAAATTATACCAAAAAAATGATAATTCCCTCAATGTAAACCTTGATAATGATATTCTTGAAAATGTGTATGTATTCAAATACCTTGGAATGTGGTTCGACCCGTTTTTTGTTTTGTTTTAATGGTAGAAACATATTGACAAAATGACTGCAACAGTATCACTGAAACTGGGTATTCTTAAATGACAAAGTTGGTATGTTGACCAGCATACACGTTATACTCTGTGCAACTCTAATTGTACCCATATTGATTATTGTTCTGCCGTTTGGACTACGGCGACGAACAAACCGGTTGACCGGGTTCAAGTTCTTCAAAATCGTGCAGCTAGATTTGTCCTGCAGGGTGTGGGCTTCGGGGTGTGCATGTAACAGATATTTTTGCTAAATTTAGGTGGCTAAATGTTCGTCAACGTGCATTATATTTCAGGAATATTCTAATGTATAGATGTGTCCACGGCCTGGCTTCAGATTACCTTACTGATAATACAATTCTACTGAGAGATAGCCATCCGTACAGAACTAGATCTAGCTGCTCTAATAATGTTTAAGTTGCTCCTGTTAGATCTGGGAACGGTAAAAGGTCCTTTAAAATTCCTGGAGGCATGTCGTTGCAACAGTCTTCCCCCGAATTTTAAATGCTTGCCAAATGTTAATATTTTTAATCGCAATATGAAAACTGATATATTTTGTTTAGATGTCTGATATTTGTCTATCTATCTTTTTGCCGTCCTTTTGTACTTTGGATGTTTACCGTTTTTCTACTGCATAATTTGTATATTTATTTTGTATTGAGGGCTCCTCCGGAAAACAGTGTTTCTACACTGAGCAGGACTACCCTCATTAAAGATGACAATAACAAAATAATAATAATAGTAATATAGTGATCGGTATTACATACAATGGAAATGTATTCAGTATAAAGAGTAGCAGGAACAAGGAATAAAATGAGGTATGGCATAGTATGGAATTATATGCATTATCATAAACTGCATAATCAATGAATTAGTGATCGAAATTATAAACTTTGTAATTATATTCATTAAAAAAAATAGCAGGAACAAGGAATACAAGATAAGTGTTACATAGTATGAACTTATATGTATGATTATGAACAGCAGAATCAATGATATAGTGATCGGTTTTAGATACTATGGAATTTTATTCATTAAAAAGAGTAGCAGGAACAAGGAATAATAGATAGGTATGGCATAGTATGGAATAACATGTATTATTATGAACAACAGAATCAAGGAATTAGAGACAGATGTTAAATAAATATCTTCGATTCGTTGTTTCACCTAAATAAACTCAGGTGGACTTAACTATACAACTGACTCAATGGTTTCCATGGTTACATCTAAAACTCCGCAGCAGTTACGTCCAACGTATATAAAGAACATTTATAATGGACAGAAAATCAAAGGAAGAAGATGGGCAGGAGGATGCAGCCGCTGCGTCCGATCCGCTAGTAACACCAAACTTGGAAGAGGGCATCATTAAAAGTAGGTTTAGATTTACAGATGAACAAATCCATTGGGCAGTTTCCCTGATATCCATCAACAGCTTGACGAAGAAGTAGGGCATGTATTGTTTAAGGATTTACAAAAGCTCGATGTACTTCTGGCGAGGGGCACGTTTATTTCTCCTCTGGTTACGTCACCTCCCTCCCCCGTCCTCCTCAGTAGTTGTGAATGGATACCTTTTCTCGATATTCACACTTTCCTTTCATAAGTGTACGCCCAAATCTAATTATTGTTATTTTGTTGGCTCCTACGCTTGTTCAAATTAATGTTAGGGTTTCACATAAGCATTCATCCATGTCTGCCAAGCAATGTACAATGAATGATACATTGCTGCCACCCCTGTATGACAGTGGTTATATATGGATGGAAATTGGTGTTACTGATCTTATTCTGAAAAGATATTCGATTCTAACCTTTTCTAAACGACACATTATCACCATTAGGGCTTTATAGCAGTAGAAATGTCACATAATACAGTATAGTAAATGTTACGAACCTTCTGTATGGTTAGGTGGTACCCTTTGTACAAACCAACTAGTTAAAACGTCCCGACCATCTCACTCTCCCTCCTCATTTGCATAGGTTTTTTTTTCATTTCCTGAACAAACCTGTTGATGTAAAATAATTTCCTCTGTATTTTCATATCATGGTATTCATATGAAATATATATTTTGATTTTCTACGATGATATGTTATTTTATTTCATTTCATTTGCCTTTCTCAGACCGTATGGAGCAATTCAAAGCAGAGCTGAAAACGGAATGTGAATCTTCACATCGTTCCATTCGACCAATCCCTTTCTTAGAGAAACACTACCCAGTCCAACGTTTGTTTCTCGAGGGAGGAGTTGAATATCTCTCTAAAGATCAGACTAAACGTCAACATCACTGGCAGAAACTAGATTCTTACAAAGACATTTTTAACAAAAATGAAATGGAAGATAACCGATGGATTATTGAAGGTGAACCAGGGTCCGGTAAATCATTCCTAAACCTTACAACTCACGTATGAGTGGTGTGATCATGACGTGGAATCTTGTCTGTGTGACGTAGACATATTGATTGTAGTTAAGATGAGACAATTATCAGGTGTGTCGTCTATTTATGAGGCTATTAAACGTTTCGTTTTATCCAAAGACTCTAAATTTTCTATTGATGATATTGAAGAAATACTCTGTGAAGCAGAAACCTCTTTAGAGATTGTGCTAGATGGGATTGACGAGTACCCACAGCCTATCAAATCATTTCATGAATATCATCAAGAAAATAATCTTACCAAAATGTAAACTTATCGTTACAACACGATCAGGTAAAGTACCTCACGAATGTGTTAATTGGACTAACTGTGTAAGATTAACGGGATTTAGTACTGAAACACAGGAAAGGTACGTACGTGAAGTATTAACATCAGGTAATGATGATGAACACTGAATGATATCAAGGAATGGCTTCCAAGTACTTCAATCCTCTATGAATTCTATCAGATCCCTCTAATCTTTGTTACGAATGCTCACCTCTCTCACGAGACTGAAAGTGAACTATTGCATTTTACCTCCATAACCAGTTTCTTCAGTCACGTGATCAGCTCTCTTTATAGTCATTTTGATAATAAGATGGAATGTGCTAATATGGACAGCGGATTTGAAACAAGTGAGAAACACAACCAGGAGTTTTATAGACTTTCGTTTCAGGGTCTTCAGTTACAATCAGAAAGTCCTCAGTGGAAGAAAGATTTACTTATCAAAGAGATTGGAGAATCATTCATTGAAACTTTCGTATGCATTGGGATATTACGAGAGGACGAAAGAATATCAAACCAAACTGAAGAAACTCTATCAAATTCTGAAGTCATTACAATTATCAAATTTTATCACAACCTTTACTGTGATTGGTTCGCTGCTCATTATTTGGCTGACGTCATCGCTAAGATTGATGATCCCGATATTAAGTCTGATGGAGACGACGAACTCGAAGTACTAGAGGACTTGGATCCTTTTACCTTCCAGTGCCTTTACCGATTTGCGTGTGGCTTAAATCCTACATGTGCGAAACACATATTAGATTATCTGAGTCATATATAATGTGGAAATGTCTTTGTGATGTTGTGTATAATTGAACAACGTGGAAAGGTAGATGGCATGAAAGACAATCTGAAGGAAATCTGTTCCAGAACATTACAGATGAGGAATCAAGATACTAGGGTGATACAGAGATCTGTTTTACAACTGATAAACATCGCTGCTAGAGAAAAGGTATAGTATAGAGTAAATTCACCATTCTGAACTGGTTACAAGGCAGAGCACAATGTGTCAAATGGCACACTAGTATGTATGGTGTGCACATTTTGTGAACGCTATGTAAATGCTTGAAAATATCTATCTTTTATAAAAGAAAATATATGAAATGATAAAAAGTAAGGAAACCAACAATCACACTGGTTTTAATATTCAATATTTTCCGCCAATCTCCTATAGTCATGATGATTAAATGCATCGTTAATATATAACCAGAAGAATGAACACTACAGTAACTGTTCATATTGAGGTGACATGATACTGCTGTAATATACACGAGCATTTATTATGTGCACATGAACAACTCAAATCGATCGATTCTGATCATGTGATTTCACAGAACGAATTATAATTTCGAAAACACTACGTTGTTAAAGATCAGATGATGTAAATTGCACGACAATTATAAAAGGAACTTGGAAAATGGAAAACTGCGATTATTGTGCCACATATCTGATATAAATATTCAGTAAACTTAACTGTTGACTGATGATTATTCATATTAATTAATGAAAATACTATTAATAATCGTTCTACTTATTCTTTCATTACCAGGCGCGTATCCAGGGGGGGCGTTGGGGCGCGCGCCCCCCGGGTAAGAAAAAGAGGAGAGAAAAAAAGGGAAACAAGAGGGGGGAAAAAAGTAGGAAGGAGAGGAAGGGAAAGGAAAAAGAAGAAAGAGAGAAAAAGGAGAAAAGGAGGGAGGGGTAGAAGATAAACGACAAGACACCGCGGGAAGAGAAGAGGAACAGTCCTAATTACAGCGCTGATCACTGTTATATACACAGGGTAGCCAGTGACGAATCGATGATTACGGAGGGGTGTGCGTCTCACCCTACCCCTTATACCTACAACTCCCATTGTTGACGTTTTCCATTATATATATATATATATATATATATATATATATATATATATATATATATATATATATATACATATATATATATATATATATATATATATATATATATACATATATATATATATATATATATATATATACATATATATATATATATACATATATATACATATATATATATACATATATACATATATATATATATACATATACATATATATATATACATATACATATATATATATATATATATATATATATATATATGGCAAGAGTTAACAAACACAAATAAACTCAAGAACAATAACTTATGCTTTCATTATTTTATTCAAGGGTCTCACAAGTATCGCTGGGTATTGGAGCCAGCGACTCAAAATATTTTAGATTTAATTTGCAGAAAACAAAAGAGAACGGTGGACCACACTTAGGGCCTTCAGAGCTAGAAGTGCATCTGTAATGAAACATAACCAGAAAAGCATTAAAAATATGTGTAAATTGGTCAAGTATTGTAAATTGTTCAAACATAAAAAAGGTTAACCAGTTGTACCTATACAGCTTGCAACAGTTGCCTAAATATTCCAGAACAACATAGCATCGATGACTGAGAATAAGAATTACTATCAACGCAGACCATCTACTTAATTTGAATACATTAACAGAGGACATAGTCTTTACGACTGTAATAAGACACGTCTGCCTACTCATATCCTGTGTAGATTCCATTCATTAAAACAACGGGACTTCAACAAGTCAACCCCACAGTAGGAATAACAACGAAACAACCATGTGGTACCGGCTTAACCTAGTGTAACTCACATGGGTGAACATTGTAGTAAAACTGTTGTAAGATAAGTATTATACTCAAGTAAACTGGGTTTCCTAAATGCATACATCCAGAACATGTCGTTTGTTCATTAAACAAGACATAACTAGATACCAATATAAATACAGACATATGTACTTTAACGGTTAGTGGACGTGGCTACCTTTAAATACAGATATATATATGCAATCGTAAACACTAACGGTACATGGGCGCGGCCATTTTAACTACCGCCATCTTACTGAGGGCGCAATTCCAAATCTGAATGCTTCCCCAACTGGTCAATCTAAAGTACTTCCACACGTGTACTCACATGAGAATCATGCAGGTTCTCATGTTTATCTTACATCTTAGTTACGGACACAATATATATATCCACTCTTAATTATTACAACAGAAATGAGCATGACAAATAACAGACTTCAAGCCGCTTAATTTGATGTAAAAGTCACGTTCCTATACCCACTTAATCCATGTTAAGGCTACGATTCCTACATAAAACTTAACGTTAACGGTAATCGACCAGTAGCCTATACACAGCGTACACATTGTTAAATAGACCAGCCTACACTAAGCGAGTGAAACTTGACAAAACACCCGAGTGAGCATTGAAACTATAATCGAACTGTGGGCTTGTTTTTAATACGTAAAACACACAAATTACTTGGAAAACATTACATATTGTCTTCAATATACGAATAATTACCTTTGCGGCTCAACTCGCCCAGCAACGTTTGATATTCTCGAAGAGAAAGTGTATGAACGTAGTTTACTAACAGCAGTCGAAATAGCGTGTGTGGAGGGTCGTAAACAACAGACAGACCAGTGCTAAGATTAAAGACGCTTAAACAGTAGGGATAGTTGTTCTGGTTACACCAACATGCTAAGAAGCAGTTTCAGGTCAAAGGTTATCACTATGCGCGAGGAATTTGATGGAGTTATATGAGGGTGCTCAATATTCCCTCACAAACACACACATATATATATATATATGTATATATATATATATATATATATATATATATATATATATATATATATATATATATATATACATATATATATATATATATACATATATATATATATTATTAGAGAAAACCAGAGAAATAAGATATGACTCATAATTGACAAATAAGGAGTAAGTTTTAGAAAATATATTGGAATTTTCGGTCCCCCTGGGACCTTCGTCAGCAATACTTGGCAGTCGAATGAGAAGTACAAAATGTGACACAATGAAAGTATGACGCTAGATAAGTGTAAGTTGCAATGATGGAATTAAAACCAAATAAACCATGACTATACAGGAAGCGGATTAAGGAGCAAAGAACGGATTACATATGCTTGTAGAACTGGTAGTTGTTAAGGGGTCCCAAGTCTTTGTTGAGGCCGGTGATGTGAGACTTAATACGAAAGATCCAATCGATTTCTTTACGTTTACGTTCAGTAGTTGATTTGAAGTTCGAGGCAATTAAAATACATTTTAGGTTTTTTAGAGAATGACCATGAAGATTGAAATGTTCGGACACTGGGAATCCTGCAAAATTATCACGAATAGATTTTTTGTGATTATTAAAACGTAAGCGGAATCGGGAGCCTGTTTCACCTACATAATTGCCCTCTTTGCAAAGTACACAATAGAAAATGTAAATAACATTAATAGAATCACAAGAGAGGGAAGGGGGTCTAAGACTAAAGTCAACATTGGGAATCTTGACCACGGTGCCTGGGGTAATATGGGGGCATATTTGGCATCTAGGTTTACCGCAAGGAAAATTGCCTGCGGAGGTGGAAACTGAGCGGGGGAGTCTGGGGGAAGTGAGAAGAAATTTAAGGTTGGGGGGTTGACGAAATGCTAGCATGGGGGGTACCTTAAACGATTCTCCTACAGACTGATCGTCTTGAAATACAGCAAATTCCTGTTTGATGGAGCGAATGAAAGATTTGATGAGGGGGTTGTAACTGGTAACGAACGGAATGCGTGTGTTGGCACTTTTAGACTTGTATTTTAATAAGTCCTCACGGCTCAACTTGTCGGCCCTGGAAATACCCTGTCTAATTAAGTGAAGGGGGTATCCGACGTTCAAGAAATAACCAGTTAATATGGATACCTGGTGTTTAAAATCACATGGGTTGGAGCAAATGCGTTTAAGTCTAAGGCATTGGCTGTAAACAATAGAACTCTTGAGATTATGTGGGTGAAAACTATTAAAGTGTAAATACATATGAATATCAGTGGGCTTATAATAGACTGAAGTGGTTAAGGAATTGCCATCCAACTTGACCAGAACATCTAGGAATGAAATTTGATGTTTGGAAACTTCGACAGAAAATTTAATGCTGTCATGAAAAGAATTAACATGATCAAAGAAAGACTTAAGAGATTCTTCACCATGTGGCCAGACAAAAAATATATCGTCAATATATCTATAATAATGTGATGGCTTAAGAGGAGAAGTGGATAGCATTTCCTGTTCTAATTCGTGCATAAATATGTTGGCGTAACAAGGTGCCATCTTAGTGCCCATAGCGGTACCATTGATTTGTAGATAATATTTCCCGTTAAAAGAGAAATAATTATTACTTAATATGAAACGTAAAATGGGACCAAGATCATCACCTAAAGTGGGGTTGGTGGCATGCTCACGAAGAAAATTTTGACAAGCGATAATTCCCTCATCATGAGGGATATTAGTGTACAAAGAGGATACATCCATAGTAACGAGTAAGGAATTAATTGGTAACGCCTGAATAGTGTTGAGAATTCTCAAAAAATGCGTAGTGTCCTGTATATAAGAAGGAATATGGGTTAATAGAGGGTTGAGTACGGAGTCCATGTATCCTGAAAGATGCTCAGTTAGCGTACCAATTCCTGAAATAATAGGTCGGCAAGGAGGGAATAGCTTGAGTTTCCTGGCTAGCTTACAAATGTCAGAACGGCGGATATTCTCAGGGTCAGGGTCAGGGCCATCAGTCATGATCATTGGCTCATTGGGTATTACTGTCTGTATCGAGCTAGTTGTGTTATTTATTATTATAATCGAAAACGAAGTATATAATTTAAAACCCAATTCCAGCCAATGTTGTACTGAGTACAACATCGGGACATATGATTTTTTGAAAAAAATTCTAAAACAATAACCTAACACCCAACAGAATTTAAACAGCTTTCATTTGAAAAAGAAGGCAGGGCTTTCATATAAATATAATAATAAAAGGTGTAAGAATAAAGATGCCTTCGGGGTATCTGGTAAGTAAAAAGCACAAGAAATTAGGCTTAGATGGAGACAAAGTTTCAGCCGAAATTAGGCCTATGCTAAGGTTTGATTACTGTATGTGTACAGTAGTCTCCATTATACTCCTACAGAGGGGGGGGGGTGACACTTCAATTCCATTCAATTCATAAGACTTTATTTCAATCTCTTGTATTAAAGTACGCCCACTTCCCCCTGGAAAATCAAAAATTAGTTAAACATTTGACACTTCAATGATTTCCCACAACCAACAGTTATCTAGTTATGTTCATTGCATACGGACCCATAATGCATTACTGAAATTATTGAAAGTCAAGATCCTAAGACATGAGATCTCAAAATAACCGATGTGTAAATGCAACTTGAACGGGAAGTGTCTTTTCCGACGATCTAGGAGTATTTTTTTGGCAAAAAAAATCGTCGTTTGCTCCGCGCCAAATGATGGTGGCGCTCCGCTTAGATAGTATCAAGTATTGTGTTACACCTTTATGACTTACTGATCCCTCCCCCTTGTAAACATTTCTTCGGACGCCCTTGCTTGGACCTCCTGATAGGGGCCCCTTTGGGCCAGGAGCCCCCAGGCTCATCGCTACGCCACTGGTGTAGCATTGCACAATAAACAGATAATAGTTACTTATTTCAGTCTCATTTCAATTATTCGAATTTTTAAAGCAAACAGCAGATATCACATCATATCAGTGAGCATGAAAATGGCGTTCCGGGATGAACAGCCTCCAAACTGTAGATGTGTGTAGTGTTCGATTTAGGAAATATCTGGTATTTTTTCATTTCCTTCAACGAAGTTTTATAGTAGCCGCTATATAAGAGAAGACCTCCTTAATCTAATGGAACGTGTGCAGACATAGCACTCAGGCTGGGCTACACCTGAACCTAAAGAAGACCAAGGTTATGTGCACAGAGGAGCTGGACGAAATTATTTTGGGTGGAAACAAAGTTGAAATAGTACACGACTTTAACTTTCTCGGTTCTAGAATTGATGACAATGGTACCTGTAAGGGGGAGATTGTGAGACGGTTAGCTCTTGGAAGAGCTGCTGTGACGGGGTTAAACAAGATCTGGAGGGACAAAGCAATCTCATTATTAACGAAGAGTCAACTGATGAGAGTACTAGTTTTCCCAGTTGTGCTCTATGGGGGTGAATCATGGACAATAACAAAGGGAATGAGGGAAAGAATAGACAGTTTTGAATTATGGTGCTGGCGCAGGCTATTGAGAGTCCCTTGGACTGCACACAGAACAAACATCTCAATTTTGGAACAAATAAAACCCTCACTTCCACTGGAAGCACAGATCCTGAGGCAACAACTAAATTTTTTCGGTCATATCATGCGTGCGGACGACTCCCTGGAAAAATCATTAATGGTGGGAATGGGTGATGGATCACGAAAGAGGGGCAGGCCACGAGCACGATGGATGGATGGTGTCAAGCAGGTGACTGGGTTGACTCTAGATAGACTTCGAGGGGCAACCAGGAACCGGAAGGATTGGAGGATTAAAGTCATGGTCATCACCAGGGGTCGGACACGACTCGACGGCACAAGGTGACAAGGTGTGATATAAGAGGTTTCAATATTTGTACACCAATAAATTAACTGTGTCTGAATTTTCGAAAATTCTCCGACCACCATTCTTCATTATACTTCCCTCTACTCGTGCACTTTTGACCGGTCTGTTAGGGATTGAAGGAGGGTTTTCTGTATTGGTTGTCCATATATGAAATTTTGTGCAACATTGTGGGTATGTTTTGAAGTGAATTTATTCACGAGAATTGTGAATTTTCAAATTCTGAACAAATAATGGGCTTTAAACCTTGAAAAGTGGGGCTTACGGGTATTGTGGGCCGCGACGTAGAATCACCTACAAAAAGCAATGATCCACAGGAGATGCGATGAGGTCGAACATGATGTGTGACTGGTGACAATCTTCAAAAAGGTTGGTTGGTTGGTTCGATCCCGTCATGACTGACAGCTCGTGACGTCAACAATGGCACGCCATTTCTGACGATCCTTGGCAAGAGAATAAAGATCAAAAAGGTTAAGGATGAAAAAAACAACTATTGGGAAATTCTTGGTTCTCAGGCAAAAGTGTACATCTGGTTGGTCATTTCAAGCCCGAGAAGGGCCATTTCCGGTGATCTGGGGGGTATCAAAACCAGAAATTTTCTTGTACGCTGCGCGCCATCCGATGGTGGCGCTCCGCTTAGATAGTAATTCGCGCCCCCGGGTTAGAAAATCCTGGATACGCCCGTGATTACGGATACCAGTTTCAAGTTTATATTATCTTTGAGTCTATCCAGTCAGTAGATGTCTTTACCAGTCATATTGTTCTTAAATCTCAACTTCGTATTCCAATACTAGAGAACGTTGAGCAACTTTGGCTTGAGCAAAACGGACACGAAATGACAAAAATTGAGTTGGATGGATTACTCAGCTTTATAACAAAGTGTAAAAAACTGAAAATAGTAAGGTAAAGTATATATCTTGAAGATCCTATTCATAACAAGTACATTGTGTCTGTCGCGGTCTGGCGAAGGGAACTATCTTGGAGTGTTTCTCTTGAGGCTAAATAAAGACTGAGTGGACCATGGAGTAGTAGATAAAAAATGCCGTTGATAAATGTATGTGGACCGGTGTAACATGCATGGAGTAGTGGATAAAGAAATGCCGCAGATAAATGTAAGTAGGCCGGTGTAAAATGGAGGAGTAGATCAACATATGCCGTAGATACATTTATCTTATTTCAAGTGGTTCTTCGAGTAAGCTTTCTTAGTTCATCATTAATAAAATCACATGTGAAAGTGAGCAGTAAGAGTACAACGACAGGACAACACCGCAGGCATGTTTACCAGTAGATTACTTTGTATCCAAAATCATTTTGTTCAAGAATGACACTGTATAACTCCTGTCTGTTGGTTTGAGAGAAAAAAAAGGTTTTAAAAGAATGTGCAATGCCAGATTGCGATTCATTGACGTAGTTATGTCGAAATTGCTGATTACAATACTTATTGACTTCGGGGCATTTGTAAGTATACGAATACTACGAATGCTACAACTTCCCTATATGCGCCTTCTCTCGTTAGTGGTAGTGATGACATCACTTCCGGTAGGTTATACCCCAGTCCTCTAAAAGATTATCATACTCCTTTTAAGAGGTAAGTTACCGCCAGGATCATAGGCGAAGGAGTCGGGGATAGGGGACTGTAGCCCCTCCCCTTCCCCCCCCCCCAAAAAAAGAAGACATTTCACTGAAATTCAAACAATATGCTGATATTGTTTCAAGCACTGCCAACAAACAAACTGCTTACACAGTATTGCTCATATGTGTATTTACACACTGCACCGTGCATACTGAAATCTCTGAAAATACACCTTTATGGACCTAAAATGATAATTGCATAGAATTCTGTTGTGGTTTATATTGTGACGACTATGAAAAGTATCATTTTGGTAAAAAAAAAAATCATTTTTCACTTAAGGTGGCATACTCCTATTAGAGTCTATATCAATCCGCTCGATTGTTCTCCTTCAGGAAAAGTGCCAAAAAGCAGCGGGAGAACATCTTTTGTGACCTGTTATCAATCATAATCTAGTTTTTTTGTGGCTTGCATGTTGAAGAGTATGAATGGAAGTACATGTAGTGAAAAATTGGGTCAATTGAGGCAATTTTAGACCCCTTTAGGCCTCCCAGGAGCAGCGTAGGAAATTTGTTTACCACTGAGTGAAGAGGTTTGTTTACAAGTGACGAAAACTTCCGGCTCGGATAGCAAAAAATCTTCACGGTCATGGTACAAAAAAATGATGATGCCATGAAAGGCCAACTTGTCAGCTATCCGGTGATGGGTAGCGTTTAGCTAGTGAAAACTTCTATCTTGACTTAGAGACCACATTACTTTTGTGATTTAGTGTGTAAGTCAATGGGGCTTTCAATGGGCGTATGCTACCTTAAGCAAAAATGCCAAATTTTCATTTTAAGTGCTAGGAGTCCCAATTTTGGATCAAAGTAGTTGCTATGGTGTGTAAAAATGGTTTTCAAGGAAACGTCAGAAAATTTCAAGCTTGGGTGATTTTTACGCATAAACTAGTATTACAGCCTTAAAGTACCACAAAGAGCATGTGCGTTTCTATACATTAGACTAGAACAGCCTTCTGAGCATTTCTGACCAGTTTTCCTCCCCAATAAACTATTTGGCCATTAAGCCTTGACCTACCAAGGCTTCCGTAATATGATTCCTGCCTCGAATCTGCTAAGTAGGTGCCAAATGCACGAAATTCAAAATCCTTCAGAATCAGACCAAAATGCCTGCAGTGTGTGTGACGTGAACGACTAAGTTCAGTGAAATTTGACATCTGTGGGCACCTAAAGTACATGGTAATCATATTTTAGATTATTTTTGCTAAAGTTGGAAGTACCTGGTGTTTAACTAAGGACAAAAACTCAGTTTCAATGCATGAAATACCCCTAATGTTGTTAGCCTAGGCCTAGGCCTCAGATTCATAATGACGCTATGTTAGTATCCTAGACCAAGTCTACACCAGCTGTAGCACAATGTTGTATGCGGTCTGTATCCTAAGTGGAGTGGCTGCTGAGTGATAATACCTTACACAGAGAATGTTTTGAGTCTTATTTAGCAAATAATCCACAAAGGTATGGATTTTCTGCTCCTGCATATGTGCATCAAGGGTTTTTGAGCCTACTCACTCCTCATCAATTTTCTGTTGTTTGTCAATTTTCAGAGAAAGTTGATGTGCTAAGTCCTCAGCATTCACAGCTATATACTTTGAATGGGTGTGGTATCAATGGACTCAACTGGTTAGATGAGGTAACAACAAATCCCAAACAACTCTGACAGCAGAAAGAGATGTCCTGATGCTTCCATGGGAGATCTACTGTAGTAACTATAGGAACCAGTGCTTGACACCAATGGAGAATACGGTAATTTGACGTTGTTGTTCTTTGCCGAGCAACAAATTTGAATGTTTTATCATGAAATATGCCCCCCTATCCACCTCTCTTCTCTTATAACTGTCTTTAATACATTGTAAACAACCTATGCACAAACCTTTAAATGGATTGGATATGCTATTGAGGTGAACGGTGTATCTAGATAGCATTCCAGTAAGCTTTCCTTTTCACTACTGTACATACTGTGACAGTGAGGCTGTGGTTAACAAATCCCGATGATCCAGTTTCGGCAAAGAACACCTTCAATTCACATCTCTTATTCTTAGTAACTTAACAATTGCACTGGAGTGACATGCAATATCAGTTTAAAATGTTCCAAACAGTTCAGGAATACATTGGGGTATGTCCTGTAGATCAGTTTGGGAGGAATCAGCTGAGCTAAACAAAAGTAGTTTTCATCACTTTTCAGAGCCAGAGACGAAAAAGCCCTCCCCACTGACCCTTCTCTGGATGATGTTTCTGCAGGTAGGGCAAGCCAGACCAAGTGGACTGTGATCAGGGATACCAATAAAACCTGCAAGAACCATAAATGCACCCAAATTGGTTAAGCTTATCAAAATTGGTGACTGGAAATGTTGTTGCAGACGTCGACCTGGTTACTGCTTACACAGTATTGCTCATATGTGTATTTACACACTGCACCGTGCATACTGAAATCTCTGAAAATACACCTTTATGGACCTAAAATGATAATTGCATAGAATTCTGTTGTGGTTTATATTGTGACGACTATGAAAAGTATCATTTTGGTAAAAAAAAAAAATCATTTTTCACTTAAGGTGGCATACTCCTATTAGAGTCTATATCAATCCGCTCGATTGTTCTCCTTCAGGAAAAGTGCCAAAAAGCAGCGGGAGAACATCTTTTGTGACCTGTTATCAATCATAATCTAGTGTTTTGTGGCTTGCATGTTGAAGAGTATGAATGGAAGTACATGTAGTGAAAAAATTGGGTCAATTGAGGCAATTTTAGACCCCTTTAGGCCTCCCAGGAGCAGCGTAGGAAATTTGTTTACCACTGAGTGAAGAGGTTTGTTTACAAGTGACGAAAACTTCCGGCTCGGATAGCAAAAAATCTTCACGGTCATGGTACAAAAAATTGATGGTGCCATGAAAGGCCAACTTGTCAGCTATCCGGTGATGGGTAGCGTTTAGCTAGTGAAAACTTCTATCTCGACTTAGAGACCACATTACTTTTGTGATTTAGTGTGTAAGTCAATGGGGCTTTCAATGGGCGTATGCTACCTTAAAGCAGCATTTTGCGTCCTTTTCTATGATTTTTCTCAACCTCACTGACTCCACTATGCCATAACGACATACATAACTAGCTTATCTATTTATATTTTACTTCAAATGGTGGCATAAAAGTCGAAAAAATTGCAACTTTCAACTTTGTTGTTCTCCAAGATATTTTCCGTTGGGAACCCAATAAACCTCGCCCATAATATGAATATTTAAACACTACGAACGTCATTGACAGATACTTAATATAACACTACGCTTGATTTGTGTACAGTCTATATGGCAGTTGTACCAGAGAGTTGCATAACAACTCCCTGGTTGTACCAACGCAAAGTCTTGAATCTATTTTTAGCAACGGCTCATAACTAAACCTGCATCTCTGATTGGTTGAATTCAAACTAGTGGGTTTGGGAACTGAATGCGATTAATTTTGTATGTGGAATACTCGCCAATTAACGTTGTTGGCAGGGAAAAACTTGGCTTGTATCTTAATTTGCTGTTTTGTGATTTGATGTATGTAAAAAACTCGATGGACATGTCAAAAAAGTAGAAAACGGCGACCAAACACAAAATGCTCATGAATAAACATACTATTCACTGATTGGTGGAATTCAAACTAGTGGATTTGGAGATATGAAAACTTTGTAGAGGACACTTTTACTCGTTATCGACATAAATCGTTAATTTCTCGCTAATTAACGCTCTTGGCAGGGTGAAACTTGGATGGTATCTTAGTTTGCTGTTTTATGATTGATACATCTAAAAAAATCGATGCACATGTTAAAAAGGTGGAAAAAAGCGACCCAACGCAAAATGCTGCTTTAACTATCTGACCTCCTATAGAATCTAACTTTGCCTCAGAATGGACCATTTAGACGTAAACAAAAAGTATCTGGGGTAAGAACCCCAGGCACCTTATATTGGAATTTGATTCGACGATCACATGTTGGTTATTTTGCATGTAAGTTTAGTTTTACTTGCACGCTGTAGATTTCATAATTACTTACGCGTGCATGACTTTATTGCAGAAGAAATGTTGGTTTAAAGCTTGGAAGAAGTGTGTCTCATTCTGGTTCAAATTTCTTGAAATGCGAACACTCTCCTACTATACCCCCTTGCAATAATTTATGTTATTTCTCTATTCTTATGTTTCCAGCTTCCGTGGTATGAACGTCTAATATCAGCTACGTTACTCCTGTATTGAGATTTTGAGGTTGGTTCGTCACCCTACGGTCAAATTTAAGTCAATATAATGACGTCAGAAATATTTCAATGCATTGCTTAAAAATGCACAGTATAAAAGTAATAATTTCTCTTAGTGGCATTGACCTTTTGTTAAAATGAACTTTGGATAATAGTTAAATGTTGTACATTTCCTTATTTTACAATGTGGGATTGTGGTTATTTATAAATACAAGCACTCCTTTCATTTCATATGTCTGAATGAACTCAAGTTTATTTGGGAATGAGGAGTTGTAGGGGAAGGACTAGATCATCTATAATATTTAAGGCAATAATGAGTTACGACCAGTGAAATAATCAACCAATGTTGCTTTAAGTCGATTTCATGAATTTCAATCTATTGTAATTGACGTAGATACTTTCAAGATATTTCTAGTAATTCATTTTATGTAATGCTATTTTCTTGCTAAAAACAAATTGTATAACTATATAGTTATATAATAATACTTATATAATTATATAATATATACTAATATAATTAATGTTATATAATATTATATAATTATATTATATTACATAATTATGTAATATTATATAATTATAATAATTATATATTTTTATATAAATTATATAAATTATATATTTTTTTGCAATAACGACCGCCAAACTATAACACCTCTGTTATATGGGATGTTCAAATACGGTTAATATTGTTTTGTCTTTAATGGCAATTTATATTTCGTTATGCTATTCTTGTTATATGGTAGAAAATTCAAATATTTGAATTTCACAAGGAACGTCTTTTCTAAAGAACACCGCGTAAGACTCCTGAATAACGCCATATTTACAAGGAAACAACACACAAGATGAAAGCCAACTAATTTTAAAAAAAAATGTAAATTAAGACAAAATAATCATTTCAAATTAACCATTAACCACTTCCATTTCCCTCTCCTTCTATAATCAATGAACATGCTTGTTACGTTATTGCTTCACTTTGATTTGTATAGTCATAGACTCCGCTTGGGAACACACCCATACATTCCCTGCTATAGGGGTTCATGTAATATATAATTTAATAATTTATCTCATATGTGATGTTTGAAGTATTTTACGATAAAAAACGATAAGACTAAGCCTTTTTTAATTTAAAGTGGTCTGTTCAGTCAAATATAAAGCTGGAATTTGATGAGCCCATCACTGGAATGAGGCTGGATTGTAAATTAAGATCTCAACCCCAGTCAACAATGTTCATTTCCTATTAATATAATTATTGTTTTAGTTATTTAAATGTCCTATACATACATATCATAATTATACATGACTGGATAGTGCTTAATGAGTCATTGAATTGATAAATAATAAAAACAAAGATGTTTTCAAAACACCTGATTCGTCTGATGAAGGTGCAAGAGTGCATGTTTCGTACTGTTTTTGTTTCTTTCTGATATCCTTTTATCTTTCTATTTTCTATCATATCCACTATTGTTATATATTGTGAAGTAAGAACTCATCATTGTTACTATTTAAATGTTGTCTTCAATTTCACATCTTCGAGTCGGTCGGTTCCGATCAACGAATAAAAAGACGGTTTTACATCATCTGCATCGTCTGCAGAAACGAAAATAATGCACATCACGTGATCTTTCGCAAGTAATGTACATATTGGCAATTTCCTCCCGTACCTTTACTTTTTTTTACCAGTACTTACATGTTTCTATTTATCCATACTATGACTGTGAACTACATGAACCATACGTACTGTTACAGGTCTTGTAAAATCAAGTGTATTCGGATGGAACGCTTGAGTTATATACTTTAATGTGTTAGGTCGCTTGAGTTATATACTTAACTGTGTTTGGTCGATTTACAATGATTGTAGCTCTTACAATGATTTAGTATTTTACTAGAAGTAATTCTAGTTTGTTTTCTCTCTTCTTATAAAATTCCACGATCCGACAAATACTATCATGAACCATAAATTATCTTTACAAAGCGCCCACAAGTTGACACACTATGTCATGGGGATTATGAAGGTTATGTAAATATCGAATGAATATTAATCTTACGTTATCAATTCTTTCAATAAAACCACCCTCCTTATGGAGGGTCATATAAGTAGAATGAAGTCTGATCCAATACCCTGGTGAGTAAATGACAGCACAAAGTTCACAAACTTGTTGTTGACATTGAGTAAATATATCTTTATTGCTTAATATGAGAGGAGAAGATATGTTGAGTAGGTTATAAATAAGTAAGCTAAAAAGATTAACCAATCAGCGACAAGGAGATGTGAAATGGTCGTTGATAATAATATATTCCTGATACATTGATCAAATAAGTCAACCTCGGCACGTTTACTTATGAAAAAACCGTAAATTGGTACCTGGTACAAGGCACGGATCTGGAAGGGGGTGGGAGGGGTTGGTAACAGGTAGTTATTTGCACAACCTTGCGTGCAAACCAAATTATACACCTCATTTATATTCTAATAACTATGCCTCAGAATACCACATTTCACGTCTAAAATGTTACTTTTCTGGGAAGCCTTTTCCAAATCCTGAATTCACCCGGGCCGATGGACAGCAGTAGATGCAAGACAATTTCAATACTTCAAAGCTATCCTCATACATATCACTTGTAATTACCATAAAAGCGATCAGTATTGGCTCTAAACATGCTAGAGAAGTCGAAAAATGGTCATCCATGTCCAGTTTACATTGCTCTGCTACCTTAACATCAATCCCCTATTTGACACATGATAATGTCTATTTAGTCCATTATTACTGTCTTGGCAGGCTTTGAGTACTTTTGAAAACATTTATTGACTTTAAACTATTGAAGTGCTTTCGTTCATTAAAATATTGTTCAGAATAAACGAGAAAAAAGAGCAAATAGTTTTGGAGGCTGGAACTGGACTGATCTGCTTCACAAATCTAGAAGTGTGTCTAGCTTGATCGGTTGTAATTTTATTTTCAATATCATGTAAATGTTCAGTTCTATAGTCCCATTGTAAAGTGTACATCATGAGTCATTGTGACTCATCATTACTGATATCATATTACTAAAAAGGGTGAAGATTAAAACTAGACAGATCAAACACCAACCTTAGTTATGAGAGTATTGAATAATCCGATAAATATTGATTACCTGTAATGTGATAAATATTGAATAATCTAATAAAATTGAATAAATATTGTGCATTGTCGAATTTATTTGAACGAAATAACTGGATTCAATTCTGTTTCGTTCTTTTCTAATAAAACTGAACAAGCTTTGCCTAGTTTAGAATGTTTTTCGTTTGTCCATTCCATTATCTCGTTCTACCAGGGACGGCGGAAGAGTTTTAAATCCTGAGCAGTGTAGAGGGGGAGCGGTCGGGGGGACAAACTTCAATGGGCAGTGGGGTTTGATGGGAAAGACCACCAAGTTACATATAAACTTTCAGGCAAAACTATTTTCTGTGCATGCCGTACCACAAAAAAAGCATGGAATGTTCTGTTTTAACAAAAGAGAACATTTTGTATTAATGTGTTCAACAATATGGTACATCATAATATTTTAAAAAGGGCATTTTTACAAAGTTACAAATTTATAAGGGGTCATTTTTATTAGAAAAGATAATTTCGTTTTGCAAAAAGAGGCACTTTTGCGGGGTACTTTAGTTATTATAATATGATATCGTTAATATCTACCCCCGCCCGCACCATCCCCCACCAGACACGACACATCATTGCAAAATTTATGTAAGTGCTCTGAATTAGTTCAATATTACTATATGGTTGTATAGAAGGGCTGCAAGGCAAAGTAAATGGCAGAACAAAGTTCACAATGATACTTGTTGCTGTTACTATGTAGTGTAAATAATCTTCAGTAAGGTCAATGTGCAACAGAGACATGGTATGTAATCTAACTAATTAACAGGAACAGATAGCCAATCAGAGGCAAGTATAGTAGATTACGTATCTGTTACATTATACATGTATATAATAAATATCACACAATCACCTTAACTAAATAGAAAGAGTATTATAATAGAGTATGTTTATATCCATATATATGTAACCAAAAATAAGTTAGGGTTATGGTGAACCTAACCAAGACATGAAGAATTGAACATTTCAAAGCTGTATCTTTACATACCAATTATTGGTTATTACCATAAAGGTGTCATTGTCTATAAATTTGCAGACATGGGCGTACACAAGGGAACCCTCGTTCCCCTGGTAAATCAAAGCATTATACAATTAGGCAAGAATAACTCAAAATGATACGCTCCTGCACCCCCTATGAGGCTGAATTTCTCTTGGAAAAATTATGTTTTCGAAAAACAAGAATATCAGAGAAAAATTAATATCGTAAAAGTGAAAATGTCTCAGCTTAAGTCCCAGGATTCCCAGCGGAGATTAGAATACATTTCGGAGTAATTTAATTCATTCCAGTAGCCAGAAGGGTGGGGGATGAGGTCTGTGGGCAAGGAGATGTCTCTCCCCACCCCCCCCCCAAAAAAAAGGAAAAACAATTTCGAGGGACGGGACATGGTTGGCAAAAAAAATGACAAACTAAAGATAATTAGCTATGATATATATGTATTAATACTAAATAGGCTACTTGTGGGCGTATTTTGCTACCGATCAAGGTTTCCCTCATTATTCATTCTAAGCATTATTCATACTAGATTTAACCGAACAAGTTAACTTTGATTCAATAATACTCTTAGCATGGAGGTAAAAACAGATGCTCTTAGTAAACGTCCCGTGCGTCCTAAGACACTAGTGTGTCGTCTTCAACAAAAACACAACATCTCTATTTGGGTCTCTGAGATCTGATATACCTGTATGTAACTATCATTACGTACTATTATGTACTTGTAAATATATTATAATTTACCAGATACGTAATCTACAATACTTGCCTCTGATTGGATATCCGTTCCTGTTAATTAGTTAGATTGCATAGCATATCTTTGTTGCACATTGACCCCTTTACAACAAGATATAAATGACTGAAAATTCCAAAACTTTACCTTTAACATTTAATTTATGGCGGTTATTACCATCACCATTGGACATCATTGGCACATCCTATCTACTTGAGCCCATTTTCAGCGTCTGTATACCGTGATTGTGTACCCGAGCGAATTCTTATTCCCTCCATTCACCATATAAGACATTTGCATATTGGACGTTTGCAATAAGAGTGCATGAGTGGGAAATCAAAGTAGTGGCAAAGTAAGGAATATCTCAAAATGCTACAGCTTGGGGGGGGGGGGCTTCGCCCTTGCACCCTACTGGGGTTTTCATATACATTTCAGTAAAACAAAATTCCTCTCCGAAATGTCTCTATAAAATGACTATCAGGAAACAGTTTATATCTGAACAGTGAAACTGGTGCGTCTGAAGTCCAAATCAGACCCGCTAGGGCTTAGAATATATTCGGGAGACATTTAATTCCTCTCTCTGAAATGTGTGTTTTTTTTTTGTTTTTTTTTTTGCTTTCAAGTCGATACGAGCTCGGCGTACCCAGAGGTCTAGGGACATGGGTTAAGGCCCCTACCCGAAACAAATATTTAGAAAACGCAGTATATATATATATATATATATATATATATATATATATATATATTTCTTGTGTTTATAGACGCCGTGATCTGCCTCTGCATAGCACAAGATTTCATCGAACAAGTTAGCTTTGATTCAGTAATTGACTCTTCTAGACAAAGTTCCCTTGCGTCATGTGGTACCGGCTTGTCGTCTTGAATGAAAAAAGACATCTCTATTTGAGTCACTGATATATGGGTATACCTGCGTATGCCTGCCTGTATACGTACTACTGTGTATAGTAAATGTATATAGTACCGTAGCAAGTGGTAGAAATAAGAACAGGGACGTATCCAGGATTTTCTAATCCGGGGGGCGCGAATTACTATCTAAGCGAAGCGCCACCATCAGAGCGTACAAGAAAATTTCTGGTTTTGATACCTCCCAGATCACCGGAAATGGCACTTCTCGGGCTTGAAAATGACCAACCAGATGTACACTATTGCCTGAGAACCAAGTATTTCTCAATAGTTTTTTTCCATCCATAACCTTTTTGAAGATTGTCACCAGTCACACAGTGTTGGACCTCATTGCATGTCCTGTGGATCATTCATTGCTTTTGTAGGTGATTCTACGTCACGGCCCACAATATCCGAAAACCCCACTTTTTAAGGTTTTAAACCCATTATTTGTTGAGAATTTGAAAATTCACATTTCTCGTGAATAAAATCACTTCAAAACATACCCATAATGTTGCACAAAATTCAATCTATGGACAACCAATATATATATATAAAAACCTCTTTCAACCCCTAACAGACAGGTCAAAATTGCACTAGTAGGGGGAAGTTTGATGAAGAATGTTGGTTAGGAAATTTTCGAAGATTCAGACACAGTTACTTTATTGGTGTACAAATATTAAAACCTCTTATAACGGCTACTATAAAACTTGGTTAAAGGAAATGAAAAATACTAGATATTTCCGATATCAGATTTTCGAAACCGAACACTACACACATAGACGTAGGAGGCGGGGCTGCAGCCCCCCCACCAATTTTTCCCCTGAAAATTCGAGCAATATGCTGAGAAATTTTCGGGCACCTACTGAAAGAAAAATAAATAGCAATGATGTAGCTTAAGGAAATGAATAGTTTAAAAATTATCTCCTTGGTAATTAAAATAAAGGTTTTAGCTTGGCCGACTAATTTGCCATTACTACTGTAAAAGAGAGTTTTGACATAATTGGACCTGTATGCTTTTTCTCCATCTACATAAGACATTTCGTTGTTTACATTAGCATCGGGCGGTATACTGCACAACTTTCACGGATAATACGGCACACGCTGCCATGCGATGTAATGACTGATGCTTGCTTATATGATATTGGCATTTAGATGTTGAACGCGCGCACAAAATTTTGGTTATATTTTTCGGGCAAGTCGTTACAGCCCCCAAATCCAATTGGGCTCCTACGCCTCTGACTACACACATAGACAGTGTTGAGGCTGTTCATCCATGGAACATGCATTTTCATGCTCACTGATATGGTGTGATATCTGCTCTTTGCTTTACAAATTTGAACAGGCGTGTAGCGAGTAATTTGCCAAGGGAGGGGCGATTCCTGTAGGCAAACTATCTAAGCGTAGCGCCCCCATGAGTTGGCGCGGAGCGTACAAGAAAATTTTGGCCGAAAATGCCTCCCATGTCGCTGGAAATGACACTTCCCATGCCTTGTAAGTTGCATCTAATCATTGTCTATTTTGAAATTACTAGCGATATCATAAAGAAAATTTGCTCGGCGAGGGGGGGGGGGGATGGCCCCATTCCCGAATGCGTCATTTCCCCGACGAATCGGTCGAGTTCGAGACCAGCCACAGATGGTTCCATAGCACAATTGTACAATTGTTTTGAGGCGTTCATACACACACGCTTTATGATAGACCATATATAGCATATATATATAGAAAAATTAGTGAGAGAGGAAAAATGGAACGTCAAAAATGGAGTTGTCGGTGTAAGGGGTAGGGTGAGGCGCACGTCCCCTCCGTAATCCTCAATCTGTCACTGGCTACACTGTGTATATAATAGGGATCAGCGCTGTACTTATGACTGTTCCTCATTCTCTTCCCGTGGTCTTGGCGTTTATCTTCTACTCCCGCTTTTTCTCCTTTTTCTCTCTTTCTTCTTTTTCTTTTCCCTTCCTTCCTCTCCTCCTTTTCTTTTTTCCCCCCTCTTTTTCCCTTTTTTCTTCTCTTTTTTTCTCTCCTCTTTTCCTTACCCGGGGGGCGCGCGCCAACAACGCCCCCCTGGATACGCGCCTGAAGAACATATGCCTCCTCCCTTTCCCTAACCCCTCACTTGCTCCTCCCCTCCCACTCATCCCCCCCCCCTCTTCTCCTTCCCTCTTCTCCCTTCCTCTCCCCTAAATGATGTGGAAAGTTGCTGAATTCATAGCATATTTGTATACATAGGAACTGACGCATCCGGGAGAAGTATCAGGGCCCTAAAATTGATGGGCTATATGTGACCAGTGAAGATAGGGGGCCCGGCATTGTCCTTGGGACCGGACCTGGTATTCGACGCATACAATCGAGTGCACAAGGGGTGGAGGGGGGCACGTGTGACATGGCCCCATCTCGGATAGTCAGTCAGGGGATATGGGCTATGGCCCACCTCGGATCGTCAGTCGTGACGTAAGGGTGTGGGGAAGGGCATTTGGGTCATGGTCACATCTCCGATCGTCAGTCGTTGGGAAATGATTCACTCGGTGGATTGTTGCAATCATCCTGGTTAGAATTGGACCTTTGATACGGTTGTATCATCACCCTTACTATTATGTTATCATTTATTAGTAAACATTGTGTTGAGTGTTACTTATATGGACCTGCTTAATAGTCTAATTATGCACAGTATACAATTTTATGTGTAAATTAAAACTTATCTTTCCGGGGCAGGATCTCCAGACTCCCACCTCATATAGCAGACGGTTTCATTAATCCAGCTCAGTCCTCCTATACTCTATAATGTCCTTCATCCGCCTCTGGACCTATCACAAATGTTCAGGCTCCAATACCTTAAACAGTAGAGAGTAATTAATACCCAGGTTACCAGGCGAGTAGCCATGGGGGCGTCGGGGGGACCGCTCCCCCCCCCCCTTTGAGCATTTTTTTTTGTATTTTTTATGATATCGCTAGTAATTTGCTAAGATGCAACTTACAAGGTTTGGGAAGTGACATATCCAACGATCTGGGAGGCATTTTTGGTAAGCATGTTCTTGTACGCTACGCGCCATCAAGTGACGCTACGCTTAGATAGTTTCTTTACAAGCTTCGCCCCTCCCTTGGCAAATTCCTCGCTACGCCCCTGCAGCTCCCCTCTCCCACACCTTTGATATCCTGTGAACGCCATTGCGCTACTGCACCATATTGTCGACTAACTGAAGCATATAAAGTTCTTTAAATTAAAACAAATGATATTCTCAGTTTTCTAACATGATTCAATAATTTGAAAACATCTAACCCGTTCATATATAACAGTCATTGTTGATGACTTAAACTATAACTTTGTTCTTCCGTTCATTAAAATCCTGTCTTACTAGTTAATCAACAACGGAGAACTGACCGGGACGATCAATTTGAACAGAGCAAAATATTATTTATTTCTAGAATGGGACTCTACTCACGGACCCTTGCAATCCTAATCTTGTTAGAATCCCGTTCTATAGCGCATTATATCTACACTCTCTTTTGTTAAATTGTGTATAATTTTTTTTTTTTTATATTTGTGTAATAAACAGTGTTTTTACGTGGTTTTCATTTTCGTAAACCAATCTGTATATTTCTTGTCAAGACATATTCAGAGTTTGCCATCACAGCTTGTAGTTTGATCTACACAGATTGCGTACTTATAACAGCCATATTACGCACATAGGACAACATACATCGGAAACTTACAATGGTTTGTATTAATAGACGTAACTGAGAGCAATGCTATATTAGTCCAGGAGCCCAGAAGGTTTATTCAGCTGAAGAGGCACAAAAGGTTTGGTTTGTAGGTGACCAAGCTTCAATAAAATGTGTTGCTGCCGGGGCACACCCTGCATGGTAGGTGAGGGGGTCACAAAAAAGGAAGGGGGGCAAAATATGCTTTTATTTAGCTGAAGAGGTACAAGCACACACGTTTCTGGGTTTTATACCCAGGAGGGTACCTTGCATCATGGTGGCAATGACAGCAATATCTGACTGCATGGGGCCCCAGACAGTAGCCCAAAAGGGCCCCGCCCATATGGTATTATTTAGCTGAAATGGTACAAGGGTGAATTCTTCTGTATTTGAACTATTACACATTGGGGTGTACTAAAACACTAATGACAGTAACTTTGTCCTGCATAGGAGCCCAAACAGTAGCCCTAAGAATGGGCCATGCGGACCAACCAGCTGTTGGCTAATTTATCTAGCTGAACAGGTACATGAACAAAACTTGTTGGATACTGCTCTCAGCAAGACTAATTACATTGCTGTAGCAACAACAGCAATATCTGACTGCATGGGACCCCAAACAGTGGCCCAAAAGGGCCCCGCCCACATGGTATTATTCAGCTGAAAAGGTACAAGTGTAGATCCTTTTGCATTTGAACTATTACACATCGGGGTATACTAAAATACTAATGACAGTAACTTTGTCCTTCATATATGCCCAAACAGTAACCTTAAAGATAGGCCCTGCAGCCCAACCAGCTGTTAGCTAATTTCCCTACCTGAACAGGTAAATAAACAAAACGTGTTGGATACCGCTTCAAGCAAGATTAACTCTATTGCTACAGTAATGGCAGCATATCTGCCTGCATGGGGCAAGACGGCGGATAACAATTAAATCATCAAATCATGGTGAGTACAAATTCTTCTGTTTCTCAAATACTCATTAGTTTAGCTATAAAATTCTAGTTAAGGGGGTACCTTCACAGAAAAATGATAACATTTGCTGGTTCCACATTTCTAGCAAATTGCCATAAATAACTATATCCCATCCCTTTCAATTGATAAGCTTCCCTTTTCCCAAACAATATTATTTTATTCATAGTTTGAGGATTTTCGGGTAGTATTTATAATTAGGGCCAAGCTGGATGCACTCGGGCTACGCCCTCGTGCATCGCTTGCATTATTATAAAAGTATCTGTGTTTAATCACGGTAGTCTAATTAACCCCCGATCGTGCATTATCCTATAGATAAACCCAAGCTGACCGTCAATTAACTCCGTTCATTCATACCTTATGACTTTTGTCAATAAAAAGGCAAAATAAACAAAAAAGAATTAGCAGATTTGATAAATGTGTTACCCCGTAGAATTAGTTTATGAACTACCAAAACAACAATGCACATGTGCACAAAACAAAAAACGCCCAAATGATCACGAATATTCACAACAATTTTACGGCTATCAGTAAAATGAAACATGGGAATGGAAGCAATTAGAAAGATTATAGATTAACATGAACACAAATATTAACATGGACAGTTAATCAACATTCTTCGTACTTCCATAGCAACCGCGCCTCTCGGAACATGATGTAGGGCCTAGGCCTATGTACATATATCATATCCCACATATACGTACGTACGTTCACATGTATGTCAACGAACGAGTGGACGGACAATCTAGTCCAGCATAGTGTAACTTTGTGTTGAATTATACGGTCAGTTTATTCATCATGAAATATATTAAATTAAACAGTTGAACTAGCTTAACGTTAGGCCTACTTGAGAATTTTTTTGTCTAGATCGATTATTTTGTTTTGAGGAAAACATTCACCAGGCCTTAGAGCGCTTTCTATGTCGTAAATAATCATTATATTGTGACATACATCAACACAATAGAACGGGCAAGAACTTCTGGATTTCATAGTTATTATGTAATAAAACCCATCTGTTTGCAGTGGTTAAAAACAAAACTTCCACCACACACTGGAGCAACATTTCATCTGCTTGACATGTACAAAACCTGTAACCCAGACCTATCAGGCTGTTGAACATTGATGTAGTTTTGCTATTTGGCCTTTTCTTGGTTGACATTATTTGCCAAAAAATTACTGCAAAATATTACTCGCTAAGTCAAGTGCTGTATTTTCCATGTACTGCTGTGACAATGGACAATAATAATGTCAGCAGCTTACATTTCAGAAAATTCTACTGACTTACAGTAGCCTACTCGTTACTTTTCTGTACATTCGTAACTTTTGTACCTAGCTATGGGCATCTAGTAACACTCCTTCGTTATAATCCTGTGTGCTAAACTTTATGTTATCAAAATTATACAAGTATTAGTGAAATAGCATGCATGGGAGTAAGCAGGTGGCTGTACGTTTGATCTTATAAAGCAAATCAATGTTGCCTAAGATATACAAAAAGGTGTCAAATTGACTGTTTACGGTACATTATCCTAGTGTACATGTATTATGGATGTAACTATATGTTATCATTTTAACCAAAAATGTAAATATGTTATTTTAGCAAGTGATGATGTTAACATGCCTTCATGCGATTACCACTGATAAATCATTACGATCAATGATTGAGCAATTTGAATCAAAGTATATCAGTTCAATGCTACAACGATGGACACCAACTTTGAGTTAATTAGGGCCAGTACAATGTGTTAGGTCATTCTGAAAGATACAATTCTGGCTACACAAAGTATTTTCAATTACATTTCAAAAAGTGCACCTATCATAGCGTTCAGGTATGGCATTCATAGTTTTGAATTGCCTCGTAATCCACTTATAAGGTACGTTACACTGGATTTCTAACGAAGAAGACAAATAACGATGTTAACCATGTCCAATAAATCATAAACCTCTTGTAATTATATTATTTCTGTTTTCTCTCACTGCTCGTCCAATCGTGGCAAGATACAATAAACATGAAAGGAGGGGCTATGTTGGGCTACGTTGTCTGGGCCCCAGTGCAGAACGAAGTTGGTGTCATTGGTAGACCTACTTGGGTAAACCTAAATGTATCAGCATCAATGCTGAAAGATTCGCCATTGTATTACTTTGACTGAATAACACCATACGGGCCTTTCGGGACCACTATCTGGAGCTCCATGCAGGCAAATATTGATGTTATTGCTATAATAATATAACAAATATTGCTAGGGGCAGTCTCCAACAAGTTGAATTTATGTACCTTCTACTAAATCAGTCGAAGACTGATAAGGCAACAGGGCCTATGTTTAGAGCTACTGTTTGGGCCCCTATGCAGGACAAACATACTGTCATTAGTATTTTAGTATACCCCAATGTGTATTAGTTCAAATGCAAAGGGATCTACCCTTTTGGGCCACTGTCTGGGGCACAATGCAGGCAGATATTGCTGTTACTGCTACAGCAAAGTAATTAGTCTTGCTGGGAGCAGAATCCAACAAGTTTTGTTTATGTATGTGTGTGGGTAAGGATGGTGGGGAAGGGGTGCAGAGTGTGGGATAAGGGAGAGGAGTGATGGTAAGCAATGCGGAGGTTTGGGTGGGAAGAAAAATATAGTTGGGACGGCAGGGGAGGGGACGTTGTATTTGTGGGTGGGGCTTCTATGTCTATACATTAATTATATATCATTATTTGTATCAGGGAGTGTTGTACCCTGTTAAGCTCTCCCGAGTTTTTGTACAACACTTCCTTTCACAATATTATTCATTCTAATTTTTTCCTTATATTTATATGATTGTCAATTTTCTGTACCAATGCTATTTTCTTGTATATATGTTATATAAATATGTAAATAATATTGTGAAGAAACAAATAAAATGAAATAAAAAGAAGTACCTGTTCAGCTAGAAAAATTATCTAACAGCTGGTTGGGCCGAAGGGCCTATCTTTAGGGTTACTGTTTGGGCCCTTATGAAGGACAAAGTTACTGTCATTAGTATTTTAGTATACCCCGATGAGTAATAGTTCAAATGCAAAAGGATCTACACTTGTACCTTTTCAGCTGAATAATACCATGTGGACGGGGCCCTTTTGGGCCACTGTCTGGGGCCCCATGCAGTCAGATATTGCTGTTGTTGCTACAGCAATGTAATTAGTCTTGCTGAGAGCATCCAACAAGTTTTGTTTATGTACCTTTTCAGCTAAATAAATTAGTCAACAGCTGGTTGGTCCGCATGGCCCATTCTTAGGGCTACTGTTTGGGCCCCTATGCAGGACAAAGTTACTGTCATTAGTGTTTTAGTATACCCCAATGTGTAATAGTTCAAATGCAAAAGGATTTACCCTTCTACCTTTTCAGCTGAATAATTCCATATGGGCGGGCTTCTTTTGGGCTACTGTCTGGGGCCCCATGCAGTCAGATATTGCTGTCATTGCCACCATGATGCAAGGTACCCTCCTGGGTATAAAACCCAGAAACGTGTGTGCTTGTACCTCTTCAGCTAAATAAAAGCATATTTTGCCCCCCTTCCTATTTTGTGACCCCCTCACCTAACATGCAGGGTGTGCCCCGGCAGCAACACATTTTATTGAAGCTTGGTCACCTACCAACACAATCAGGCCACCAAACCTTTTGTGCCTCTTCAGCTGAATAAACCTTCTGGGCTCCTGGACTATATGTACAGCAGGTACTTTACAACGGATGATATGACAGAATAAACACAGCAAGGCATAAATATCAGATATGAATTGTATTATCAAATAAAGTCTTTGATTGTGTAAACTATAAAACATGAACTTTGAAACCAGTTAAACTATATACTGATTCCTATCGATATCTATTTAGCGTCCAGGATCGTATGTTAGAACGTCACATGACCTTCACGACGCCATCTTGTAAATTGGATGTTCTTCATTCCTGTTTCCGTACGTTCTTTTATTTGTGATTTCATCTGTCATTTAAGGATTAAAGGATTCTAGACTTAAATTCTACTCTGGATGATAAACCCACAAAGCGATGATCGTACTGGTAAGTAACGTACAGGAGACAGTAATGGTGTGAAGCAATATATGTACTGATATACTTAACAGGTTATATACATGATATACTTAACACGTTAGTAATAACACAGGCTATGTACTGATATACTAAACCTATCATTAATATCAGAGGCTATGTTAAATTTATGACAACATATTACTATATATATATATGGCGTCTTCAAGGCAATTTCAATGTATAAGAATTATAATCCATGTCTGTGTGATCATACTTCAATGTCGATTTCATTAATTTGAAGGGAAGAATTTTAAGCTCATGATAGTCAAACTCTTAATATGTAAATCCTGGTTATTTAATAGTTCATTCATGCAGCTACAACATATCTCTTCCAATCAGGACATGTGCTATCCTTTCACTTAATTGCTGTCAGACCAGATCATAAATATACTAACAGTGAGTCCTGTCGAAACAGAAATGTAGAATTGTAATACTTTCATAGCAGGCCTTGCGCCTTTAGGCTTAGGTCCAACTCAAATGAATGAATCGAGATAGAGACCATGTAATAGATTCCTCAAGGTATAGGTTTATTTTCAGATTGTAATTATATGCATGAGAGAGATGCATTTGTCTTACTTCTATCCGTACGGAACATGGAGTAAATTATGTGGGAAGAATATGGACCATTGGATCAGTTTTACTCAGATAAATCTAGTGGGAAGTTCATGGAACATGTTATAAGTTAGGTCTATATGTGGGAAGTAAAGAGAACATTGAATCAGTTAAAATATTCTTAACCGGTGGATATGTGGTACTTGTCAGTAAAACAACGTTGAAAAATTACATTACTTTTAAACTCTACAAACTTCCTGATAATTAGGAAGAATATTAAAACAATAGAATAAGCAGATTAAGTTTAAGAGTTTTAACTGATTTTTAAGATTTTTTGTTTTGTATGATAGCCATCACGTGACTGATATTTTTGCTCTATAAGGGTGACGAGAAAGATGGATGGTAAATGCTATTTTACTGAAATATTAGAACTATATAAATCATGTGAGATTCAAACTAATATAACTTGTAAAGGAACCGTTACAATTCGTTTCCTCTGCCCGAGTCTCGGTCGTGCCGCAGCAGTTAATCTTGGGCTAACAATTTTATCCTGGTAGGCTAATACTAAGCACAGCAGTGTGTATTGATAACAGTGTGTCATTTCTCTCTAATTTCATCAAAGGTGACTGAGGTTACAAAAAGCTTACTGAGGGAATAAATACTCAATTAGATTTGATCCTCAACGTTAATATTTCGTCACGTGCGCTTTGTGTTGCTGCATTATACACATTAAATCCACATTAGAAATGTTTCAAAAAGAAAACAGATTTTAACCTTACTTTATGCAATGAACCTTGACTTTAGTCAAACATATGACGTACATTTTTATATGATGTCACTGTCGATTAGAATCGATAAAATCATACAACCTAAATCAAGCAGATTCTGAACTTGCAAATAAATAACCGTTGTGTCTATGATTAAGAGAGAGCCTCGCAATAATTGTGAAGCCCGCCATCCAAACTGATATTTTTAAAGGATATCATGAATATTGATAACAAAACAGAAAGTTGATTTTTTCAGGGCGGGTTCACGTTAGATTACTTCAAAGGTCGAGTTTTTGTGTAAAAAATAAACAGTAAATAAGAGATAAGGAGAGATTCACCTTCAAGTAATCTTTGTCGGGCCAGAGATCTGTTGGTAAAGTGACTGTTTCTGTTGACTTATAAAATTATACATTGATTTATGATAATTTTGTAAAGTTAGTTTTTAACCAAGCATTCTGTATCAATATATATTCAACAGATCATCGCTTTGGAAGATAATCATGGATAATATTAGTCAAAGGAAAAGAAAAGTGAAGACCCAAGTTTATCCCGCCAACCACTCACGAAAGTTATTGTGACGTCATAATCGATGGAGCGCCTTACAGTGCAAGGTTTGTTGTAATAACATAGTTTTGTATTAGTAACGTAAGCATAAGAAAGCTATTGTTTAAATTAAACATTGATAAGGATTTTAGCCTCAGCATTGATATTACTCTTACAGTATATGATCGAAAGTTCAACGTGATTTTTTTTTTTATTGTTTTGTTTCTACCTTATTAATTTGACCTAATCGATCGGAATTGTTAAATGTAGATATGAGCGCATATAAAGCGATATAAAATTGCATATTACTCCGATTTTACTGGTATAATTTTGTCGTTCACAGTGACATTAAACAGATTGCCACCGTAATTGTTTCCAGTTATATAAGCACTGACACGCCCCAATTTTATTGACCAAAAAGTAATGTTTACAAATCAAATTTTGCCATTTTTTCAGACAAAAAAGCCATACTCATCAGTTCTCTGAAGAGCAGGTATAAACTACAATATGACGCAATCCAGCCCATACCGTACATCAAGGACAGACTATATTGTGTTGACAAGGTATTTGTTGAGGGCGGTACAGAGATCTGCATAGTTAAAGGAGCGACGAAGGAGAAAGAAGGAACATGGGTACGTGTGGATTCGTACAACGATATCTACACAGACCCTCGTATGAAAGCCAAACGGCGCATCATAGAGGCAGAAGCCGGGTATGGTAAGTCAACAGTGACCCTACAGCTCGCCTATGATTGGTGCAATGGTGTTAAGGATTCACCTTTTAAAGACGTAGAGATTCTAATTCTTCTCCGGTTGAGGCAGCTGAACAGCAAGATATCTATCTATCAAGCAATTAAACTGTTCTTAACACCGAACGATCCTCGTATCAAATCTTCTGATATTAAAAATATCATTGAAAGTTGTTCTTCTGTTAAGGTACTCCTGGACGGGTATGATGAGTTTCCTGATAGGGACGGAACCACCGGAAGTGACGTAGCACGTATCATTACGAGAAATCTGTTTGGGAATATTGACGTCACGCTGACCACCAGATATCTTCCGAAGGACTATGACAAATCAAACACAAAATATGTTAGGTTAGTTGGCTTTGACGAAAAAGCACGTGAGCAGTACATTCGCAAGGCTGTTACTGGGGAAGACGAAGAAAGCGTTGCTAAAATTAAGCGCGATTTGAAAGCAAACCCGATTTTGGATGACCTTTGTCAAGTACCTCTCTTATTTGCAATGTTTTCTCACATGACCCACGAAAAGACACATTTTCAGAAATTTAAGTCAGTTACCGATTTCTTTCGCTACATGATTAAATGTTTCCATAGTCACAAGAGAAACAAATCACTGGACAAACACGCAAAGGAACACATGAGCGAATACGAAATGGAACACGACGAACTGAGTAAAGTAGCATTTGAAGGTCTCTGCGGTGAAAACAAACAGTTATCATGGCGTAAGGATGGACTCTGTACACGACTAGGTCAAGGGTTTTGTCAACATTATATTGCAGTAGGTATCTTGGTAGAGGAAGAAGTGTCTGCTGAGACAAACGAACAGACTTCTACTACAGACATACAGACAAGGACTGACTTAAGGTTCTACCATCAACTATTCTGTGAATGGTTTGCGTGTTTCAGACTGGTAGAAATTGTAGTTGCTACAAGAAATGCTGAGCTGAAGAATATTCTTGATAAAGTGGATCCATTTAATCTTCAGTACCTCTATCGATTCACATGTGGGATTAGCTCAGCAGTTGGGAAGAGAATAATAGAATACTTGAAGAGCAGGAAAGACGGTGATAAGTTTGCCATCCTCTGCATCCTGGAACAAACTGGTGAGGTAGATGGAATCAAGGACACCGTCAGGGATCTGTGTTCAACGGATGTTAACATAAAGTCCGACGACAGCAAGCTTCTTCAGAGATCCACCATCCAGCTCTTGGAGATTGCATCTAGATTTGATGTAAGTATGTCCATCATATACATTAGTTTCTGTCAACTATACCAAAACAATGATGTTGATTGATTAACTAATTATACAAAAACAATTAATTTCAACAACAACATAATTTAGAAAAAAAACCACTTCATGAATGTTTACGTTAGGTTTAGTGACTGACACCTCTAAGTAAATGTATATTACGTTAAACTACACAGCCCACCAAGAGAAATTCACAAATTATCAATGTGTTGTTTTATTTAAAATACATCTCGTCCCGTCGATGACTGCTTCGTTATGAGATATCATTAAAACCTATTGGAAGTATAAGCAAAGATAGTTCAAGATTTATGTCTAATGAAATACATGTCTCACATAATCTAGACAGACAGCGTTCCATCCGATCTTAAAATACACGATTCAGATCTCTAAAATATGTAAAGAAAACCAAACTGTTAACTTCAAAGGGACAAAGAGTTAATGCAATGAACCCAACAACTGAGAGATTACTGATCGAATCTACACAAGCCTATGCAACAATTTGCTTTATTCACTTCTCAACATGGCCTTCTACAAAACGTGGAAAGGAACATAAGATTCGATACCGTACCATTCACCGGTAGTTATGTGAAACCTGTAGTGAAAAGAATGATTCAAACTGAAATGCTATACAACACTCAATCACAAAGAACAAAGTAACAGTGTAGATTGATTCCACGATATATTCGAGTTTTCTTATGGATATGTTGTAATTGACGCTGCAGGAAGGTTGATAGGGTATATAGTTTTAAAAATTTCGAAATTAGTGTTTTCTTGACGTAGGGTGTTCCTATCAACGTATTGGACACTGTATGGCGGTAAAACAGGCTAATGTATACCTTATCAGTTAAAATTTGTCTTAAAGGGTAACTCTAGGCATAATTTTAAATCTAGGGTAAACATATCCCTTATACAGTAGTTATCTAGGGTAGACATATCCCTTATTGTAATCTAGGGTAAATATATCCCTTATAGTAATCTAGGGTAGACATATCCCTTTTTGTAATATAGGGTAGACATATCCCCTATAGTTATCTAGGGTAGACATATCCCTTATTTTAATCTAGTGTAGACATATCCCTTATAGTAATCTAGGGTAGACATTTCCATTATTGCAATCTAGAATAGAAATATCTCTTATTGCAATATAGGGTAGACATATCCCTTATTGTAATCTAGGGTATACATTGTATTAAGGTACATTGTAAGGTCACTTTAATTCATGGAATTCACTTGTTTACTTTTATTCATTTCTATAAAAGTAAAAGTGTTATAGACATTCAACCTGGACTGTCAGCAATGTGTTTTAATGTTCAACAACATTTCCATATAACATTTTAAGTACCTAACATCATCCTTTTATTTAGCATCAGGTATTAAAAAAGTCTTATTACTTATTTTATTCGACGTTTTGCTTTTGATTTACAACCAGTACAAACATGACAAACAAATATTTAGTTCTTTAATTTCCACATAAAAATATAAATACATATTAGACTGCATCACTTTAAAACTGGCCGCGAAACAGTGAATTATGTATTTTGCATAAGGGGTTGTAAGGTTGGAATGGAGCCACAGAAGTGGTGTTTATGTGATCATCAGAGGACCCCTGGTGGTAATACAGGAGTAGAGTCATATTTATTGTAGTGCGCATGCGCGCTACAATATTGGGATTACTCGCCCGCTCAACCATCTACATGGCTGGCTAGTGAATGCCAGCTCAACATACATTCTTCATAGCAATCTCAAATTCGCAGGTTCGCTACCCAAGAAAAAATCCAGACCCAGATTTGCAAAGAACTGTGGCGGCGAACAGTTAATTCTGCACACGTAAAGAAATAGATATCCTTGAGTAGCATACTTCTTTAAAACAATACGTAAAATTCTCTACTTTGGTTTTATTATTCTCGAATTAAACAAGGTAGGTAATATTTGAACGCATTTGAGTTAAAAAAACATCCTGCAAAAATGTTGCAAGCAACAAATGTTAATCGTATTTATCCGCAACGACTCGGTGTTATTTGGTGATCTCGGGCACGAAAATCTAGCCGGTAATGTCATGGCATTATGTACTACAAAGTCATAGTTAGTTTCCATAACTAGCGGCTCCGTACGTATATGGCGTATATTACGTGTTTTGGATGATGAACCAGGGCCAAGAAATCGACCAATCAGTGTTATATAGACCGGCGATTGTTACAGTGCAATGAGAGACTAGACCTACATTGTATTCGTTAGAATAATCGTGCATTAGGCCTTCGGTGCAAATCCCCGTATGTTCGTAAAATTTCGCTAACTAGGCGAGGATCATAGAAATTAAAGTATGGAGAATGACATGCGACATGTACTGAAACACCCATCCAACTGGCGGCGCTTTGCTTGTACGACAAGAAAGTACCGGCGCGTAATACAAACCCTACGTCTTTGACATAACTCAAGTGATAAGTGCCGTAT